>NW_020170385.1:1615339-1784848 GCF_000524195.1 Echinococcus granulosus | reverse complement strand
TGGAAGAAACAATTTACTGTTTTTGATGTAGCTGTGGAAATAGTTACTGCTTTGGGATTGGCATATTCAATATGGAGGTCCACGCTCAGCTGCTTAAATTGGAGACAGAATGGAAAGTAATGCGCAATATTTGTTTAATAAACAGCTCAGAAGTAATCAACTGTTTGCTATCCTCCAAAATAAGAATATCTTGGGGTGTGCATCAGTAAAAGAAGAGTCCCTTTAAACGGTAAATTTATGTCTCCAAGATAACCTGTTTGTATGATGGAAAAGGCTTTTCCCGCTACAGCTTAAGCAGTTTGTGTGGATGTATCTTGTACCAAGATCATTGACTTTCGTCAAAGCATTTTTCAACAGATGATCCAAAACATTACCACATAGTTCGGATCCTATGAAAAAACCTATACCAATGATTTCAAAGCGGAGAAGTAGCACTACCTAAAAATATAGAAGTAGAATGAATGAATAAATTAATAGAAGAGGGGATTAGCACTAAAATACTTTCTGAATTATGATACTGGGCAAATTTTATAATGTTATGTAGACTCATTCGTTACATAGCATTTCATGTACGCGCACACTGTGATGTGATTTTTAATTTGAGAGCATGCTTCTTTTTTAATTTTTCGAGCCACCCTTTTCTCGAAAAGCAGAGCACTTTCTTTATTTATGCTCCTTCTTTTTGCTGGTCTTAGTTCCTCTCTTTGAAGCTAATCAGAGTTGTACTACCTCCAAATAAGGCTTTCCAAGTTCTACAGCTTAAGAATACCTTATTATGCACAATGGGAATTGACACCATTGCCATCAGATTTTACATCTAAAATGCTTGGAGGATTATCAGAACTTCTTTTTGAATATTTTACTACTTTGATAACAATCAGTTCACAAATATCGTAAAAGGCTTGCCATTTAAGTTTCAGAAAACGGGATGCGAACAAAATACATCAACTGCAAGTAAAGCCCTCGAAAATTTTCGACTGATTTTGAGGAACTTTTCTCACTTTTCCTGCAAAAAGAGTAGGGAAGTTCTGTTCAATTAAGTCGTCAACAGGGGATCAGAGGACGCCAACTGACTGAATCGCTGATTAGACAATTTTGAACGGGAGGCCTTCTTCAGAAAAAAAAAATGGAAGCGCTCTTGAATTTACTCAAGAATCGCACGCACGCACGCACACCGAACAATGGTCGCGCTAATGCATTCTGAGCAAATTCCACTCAAATTTTGGAGTTGGACGTTCAAGTTGAAGGTTATCTCTGAATAACATGCCAGTAATGGAAATGTCACCTGGTAAGGTTTTTTCTTTTAATTAATCTAGAATCTTCTTCAAATGTACTCAATTCAGCATTTATGCGTGGCATAATCGTAGACTTAATTAGTTTCCATGGTAGATTAATTTGTTTGAATTATAAAACTTGCAATAAGACCTCGGGAGGTTGTAAAGGGCAACGCTGTGTTAACGCTATCAACTGAAAGATAATTGTTATTGTGCTTCCCCTCTAAAATTTCAAATTTCAAGCAGTTTATTCGATTATGCTCTCACATTTCTGTTATAATTGCATCTTCGTGAACAAATTCTTTAGAAACTTTTTGGTTGTGGTGTTTGACAGAACTGCACACGTCTTTTGAAATACTAAGACCCCTACTGTATTTTTAGGCCTGCTTCTTGAATTCGTGTAATATGATTACGAATTGTTTAAAAGAAGTAGGGACTTTCCTAGGGCAAATTTGGTGAATGGGTTTTATTAACGAATGCGCCTTATTCTGATGCGGTGCAGCTCAACCCAATGGTAGTCGAAATGTGATTTATTTGCCGAGTTCTTAAAGTGGGCAGCGATGTTAGGAAAGAGTTGAATTGTGCGCATTGTAATGCTACGTTTAAACAACCTCAGGGTTACAATCACACTTTAATGGTAAAATAAAGTATGTCATGGAAGTAATAATCGAAAAATTGCCCTCTTGAGGAAAGTCGACCAATTCGGTAATTAACATTCCATTCTACTATACAGTGTTGGATGGTTCACTATCACAGCGGAAAACAAATAGAAAAAGAGGTTAATTCTTGCGAAAATCGAACAGCGCATCGATAAATGAAATGTCAAATTTAATGACTGATGTGATTACAAAACCGATTCGCACGTAGAAAGAATTTTAGTAGCCACGGTAGTCAACACAGCTCAACACCACACACTAGTTATGTCTGACATAGAAAGAACACAAATTTGCAATCTAGCCGAAATTGTGTAAAGCGAAAAAGGGGAATAGCAAACTATGTCAGGACTTCTCAGGAAAAAACCAACAGACGTTATCATGATAAAAAAGCTGTTTTACAGATACCGGGTGAATTCAGCCATAGCATCCTGTGAAAAATGAAAATCACCATTTCATGTGATGAATTCTCTCAGATGGGCTTCTCAATGAACGAATATAAGGTTATATTTAACTAATCGTTCCTTACAAAAATGGTTTATTTCTATCCAAAGGTGTAGAAGAAAATCAGATTTACTAAATCAACTCAAATTAAATCAAAACTACTCCTATGCAAAATCAGCTATTCTCATATTGAGTACCAAAGCAATGAGCCACTAAATATCAAGACACATAAGTTTTAAATTATATCACTCCGTTTGCAGTCAGTTTTGGTGCTTCAAGGCAAAGTCCTGCTTCCCATGAAGTGAATTTTGAAACAGCTTTGACTAATCCAAACGACTGGAACAAATCGTTGATTCTGCTTAGAGCATTAGTGAAATTCCTGAAGATTGCTGTGTGCGTGAGTTCTAATAGTAGATTCAGGTCCTGCAAAAGTTAGATTCATTCTATCGTAATCTTTGGAAAGAACGAGTTAATATTCATTTAAAGCCGTAAATGTTGATACCTTTGTAGGCTGTGCGGCAAGTTGTCTGCTGTCATTTAGCACAAGGACCTAAGAGCGATGCGATGCACTCCAAGGCGGGCAATACCTCGCGCAGATCCATCATCATCAGTGTTTTAGCTTTCAATGTGATTTCACATACGCTGAGCAGAGAGGTAGCATAAACAGAAGGGCGCTCTAACTCTGGTATTTTCCTCGGTCCTAACACACATGTCACTTGTAGTCACGATATGCTACCCTGGTGCTCGAAAGGGCTTTTCCTCCAGAAAATGCAGCTGCCATCTGTTCATGCAGATTTCAACGAAATTTGAAATCGGCAGAGCTCCAACTGCAAATACGGTTGCCGATTAGATTTCCGCTTTAGTTATAATTAACGCTCCCACTTTTAATCTTGGGCATATCTTATTTCACTTATTAACCTATTTACATCAAATGTTGTGCATCACACTGCCATTCTCTCCGGCAAAATGACTTCTGAGCAGACATTGATAGATGCCAATTTAACATCTTTTTGACAACTGACTTTGGCATGCGATTAGACATTCACAACAAAGTAAAGACACTGCATTTTGATGACTTTCTACGTTAAATTTAGCGAACACGCACAATGTTTCCTCAATGCTCGACCTCGACTTAGTGACATAAGCGAAGTAGTACTGTCCTGATGACATGGTCATAATGAAGTTATGAGGCATAAAGTCCAACTTTCTTCAAGCCAAAATGACTAAAAATGTATTTCCACGAAATCTCTCCTGATCATTGGAGCAGAGGTACACTGAAAACACGCTCTGACCCTATTTAGCTACTTTAAAGTCGGATCTTTGGGTAGTTAAAATTGTAGTGTGTAAGTAGACTAATTCATTGGTTGGTAGCATATGTCATCACAAATCCATGAACACGGTGAAATGGCAGCATTAGTAAATATGAATTACATTTGTGCAATCATTCGAGAGGGCACTTTAATTATTCCGGAACATTTGTTTAAAAAACTGAGACGTATTATTCCAATGGGTTATTATTATCGGTTTCCAATATATTGTAAATCGGATTGATAATAATGTATGCATATAGCAGACCATGGATACAATTTAGTTTGTAGTAGGTCACATGCTACTCAAGCACCGTTTTGGCTATGGCTTCCATCGGAATTTTGCATTATACCACGTGCTGACACTTGTATTCTTGGAAAACAATTTGTAACTTTCCCAGAAGCATTCTATTCCAAGCGTTTACGGTACATTTCGAGGATTATTCGAAATGCTATGACCCAACACATATTCATTAAATATAAAAACGCTAAAACACGATTTTGTTATTTAAGACCTGCGACAAGGTTAGATGTAAGTCAATTTGTTATTAAAAAATTAAACCATGAAGGCCAAGATGAATGATGGACCAGATAATGGGATATAAATTCTGCAAAAATGTCCGAAGCAAAATAAATAAACCATCATTGAGGTGGCCCATACCTGCTCCAAGAAAAATAACGACTGATAGTTTAAGTTACGATGATTCGTCAAATAATCAGCATTTCTAACATGACAAATAGTGAATTTCAATGTTCTAGGTGCAATCGGCATTGTAATGCTAAGTCGTGCCTTTGAAAAGAATCGTAGCTAATTGAAAAAACTGCTTAATTTTTAAATAAAAATTAATGCATGATAAAAGCTCTCATTCCAAATGGGTGGTTGACCTATGAATTGACTAGAAGCGGCTGCAGCAGCACCGAGAGCTAATCTGTTTCATTTGCTCAACGGTGCAAGGATTTGGCATTCGGGCCCCCTATTTGACCTACAATCAAGGTGGAGTCCCAGCAACTCACCAATAGTTGTTATGACGGTCACTGCAAATAGAATGGAACCTTCCCAACTCCATTTTAGATCGTCCATTGAATCCTCACCATTCCAGCCCTCGTGATCCATCATTTTTACAAGTTTTCGAAGGCTTCTATGAAGCTCTTGTCGAGTCTTATGCCGCAGCGTATACGCGATAACATGCAGCCACTGCCTTAGACGGGCGAATTCACTTTCCGTGTGACTACCAAGTCCACGGCGTCGGCGAGCCTTATTTTTAATTGCGTTTTTCCTAGCTCCGATTGTTTTTTTTGAACTTTTCTCGTTCATGAGTGAGGGTGTATAGTACTTTCCCTGCCACGTATTGAGCGACGATATTTGATAGCGAAGCTCACGAATGATTTCACCCGAAAATTGGTCAGCCAAAGCGGTTCGCAGTTCCTTTCCTTTTATTTTTACCATTTTCTCATTTTCCAACTCAACGGCACGAAAAATCATGCCGCCGATGATGGTGTAGCCGATAACAAGAAGTGAGAGACCGATTTGCGAGAAGAGGAAGGCAAGGAAGCGCTTGAACCCTGCGCGAATTTCCTTTAGACGGCGTCGATGTTTATAGAGTTCCGCGGAGTAGGTCTCCTTCTCGAGCACTGTGGTGGGCGGTTTGCGCAGTGTGACGGCCGAGGTGGGAACCACGCCGATCAGCAGACCAGCGCCCTCAATTGTCTCGCAGACGCGTGAGAGGAGCCAAGGTTTTCGAGATTTCGGCATGATTTTTTCCTTCTTCAGCCGGCAAGGGCTACACGTTGAGCATGCTTTAAGGAATCTTTGCATACACCAGCAAGAAGGGTTGCCTTGAATCCGCAAGAAAAGTGACAAAATCATTCTTTTAGCAGATTGGCTACGCATGTTGAGAATACAGCCCAGTGACCGTGAGCCAATCACGCAGAAGTGAGATGCCCGAAAATACCACGACAGCGCGATGATGCGGACTACGATGAAACGACCTGTGAACAAACCGTGGGAAGAATGCATTGACTATTCACATTTTTCCGAATGCGAGTGAGGTCAGCGATATTAAGTGTTGGAACACAACTGTGTTCCACCTGAAATTGTACCAAAACTGCATCTGAAAGTTAAATAAACATCACCCATTACTTATCTGCTTTTCGAAAAAAGTTATAAGCACTATAACTGATGTATACAATCTTAAACAGACGTATTTGTTAACCTTAGTTTACACCTTCCTAACGAAATGATTAGTTTGAATATCATGATTTCACTAAATAGTTGTGCTTTAGCAAAGTGCTTGACCTTTTCAATGCTCCAGCTAATCCAAGTTTCACGGCATCCAGTACCTCAGTTGATGATGGGCTTACCGACGCGCCTTCAAGCGAAAGACCACGCATGCTGCATGACACACCATACAGACAAGTGATTAAAAGTACGGAGGAATCGCTTTGAATCGTTCGGTAAAGCAGCACGGACGCAATGCCAGCCAGCTTTAAGCATTTTCAAATGCCGATTTAAGTGTTACCAAATTTAGCCGTTGATATCTCATAATCAGTACACAGGCCTCAACTCAGACAAAGTCTGTCATAATTCCCGTTTCAGTAGGAAAATATTTACCGAACTTAGCACTATAATTACCTGAAAAAAAATGAACTTACCTTTCTATAATGAGACCAGGTTGCAAAATATAGGTAGCTTTGAGGTCCATTGGAAGGGACGATTCATTCTAAACAAACCAAAGTAGCCTTATCGTTTTAGCACGAAGATAAAAAGGGTAACGTAGAGACGATCCTGAAGATTAAAAGGGCTTAGGGACGACCCCTGAAGGTCATGACTCCTTCCTCAGTGTTCTAGGTAGAATGAGGCAGTTGCATCAGATGGGAAATATGCTTGAATTTTTCGACCGCTACTTTATCATACTAGGTAAGGAACAAACCGATAAGTCATATGCGTTAACTTCATGTCCACTTTAGCACTTATGTCTTCGCACCTTCAGTGTTGAGAAAAAGCTCTACATTCCAGCCTTCTTCTGAATGCTAAAGGGTGAAAATGAGAACTCAAGATTTCCCATTAGATACACCATTTAATATGAGGAAGTCAAGCATATTCACACTTTCAACAGCACAGCGTTTTATTCGTTGTGAAAACACTACGTTGAGGTTTATCAAGCACTCAGAGAGCAGTGATATATTACATCGAAATACTAGTCTGAAGTTTTCGTTGATGCGAAATTCATTTCCAAATTGAATGCCTTTCACTTTGGATTTTTGTTAAGAAATAGCTTGTTTTTGGTCCTCAAGTGCAAGAAGCACTTTAAACTACCTTAGAAGCTTACCTCACAAATGGATTTTAAGAGTTGGTAGAACACTACAATTTTTAGCAGCTGATGCAATCAAACCCGTTGTGAAAAATTGTTTTGGGTTCTTTTTGTGATAAGAAATTCAGTAAGTTGATGTTATCGATAAAGCCAATCATACGTCTTTAAACAATGTAAAAAAGATGGAGCGAAGTCGTCTCAGTGAAGTGTGGCTTTTATGGACGCTACACAAATAACAGTTCGGTACTAAATGACTGCTTCCACAGTCTAATTTGTTTACCTCGAGTTTCCACAAAGTCGGAGGTGATATGCGTGAGGCATTTCACTTTCTTAGATTGGAGCTACTTCTCTCCAAAAACAAAGGAGGTATTCTCAAAAGAAGCACGAAAATTATGCTAAATTCACCCTCCATTCTTAAGGTTTACTTGACAAGCTAGCTGAACAGGCTTTTGCCTATTTCTGCTAAGCAAATGCGTTCTGTGACGTCTACTCCGAACTGCCTGAGGCACCACATATTTTAAGACCATTGTCATGAGGGTCAATCGAAAAAAGGAGCTAAAAGGACCAGTAAATCACTTCAATAATTCCTGTATACCGGATGCACACCGGTATGCCTCAGATTCGATTACTTTTTCCCACCGCCAGCAAATAACGTAGACTTTTTGTACTAGAAGTACATTCTTCGCGTAAAATACACGAATAAATCTGTCTGTTCATAAGTAGCTATCATTTGAACTCCATAAAAATGGAAATTTATCCCATACTTCGTTTTGAACGTATTTTTCACCAATTATAGGAAAGCATTTAGGTATTTCGGTAGGTGTTCAATGCAAGTTCAATGAGAGACTTTTGCTCCATTGTTAACTTTTAATTTAAAGGCATTGGACCGACGCGTGAAAAAGCAAATTAAATCCGGAAAAAATGGTCCATAAAATTTTATTATCTGTGGGATTCATTTGGCTCACCGTTGTAATTTTTAACGTGCATGCGACGACTTGAAGGGAATGGGGTTTCATAAAATTAGATTTTCCAGAGAAAGCCTCCTCAAAACCACCGCCTTTCCCATCTTACTAAATAGTGAACACACATGTCCAAAAGAAGCAACGAACGAAAACCCACTATCGCCTACAAAACGCATTGTACTGTTGATCGGATAAAGTATTTTTACAGTACTTTATCCATAACGGTTTAGGTCGATCTAATCTGGAGGGATCTATCGCACTTTAACTATAACTCATAGCTTTAGTTCTAGAACGTCTTGAAAGTTGGCAAACCAAAACCTTGTTAACTTTATATAAAATTTAAGCGATCACCATTCTGCTTCGCGATTTTCGGAGGCGGTTAGAAGTCAATTTGGGTGCTAACTTGAACACACGCTCAAAAATGATTTTCAATCCCTGGTCATGCTTATTGTCAGTAATGAAGAATATCGTAAAATCGACGACAGTTGCGTCAGTCAGCTTCAAAATCTAAAACTACTGACAACACGACAGTGAAGTCAAGTGAATTAATGAACTGAACAGAACAAACCTAAGCCTACAGGGGAGTTCCAGCAGGCACTACTTACAGACCAAAAAAGCTCTAAATAATAGTGATTTTAGGTGAAACTTTTATTTCCTTATCACCATTTAATGCCGCAGCAGAATAATTATGAGAAACAATTAAGATCAGTTTATGGATGCTATTTGCATCCCACTTGGCGACTAAATGTCGCCACTGCGTACGAATTCCCAAATACGCATGAGATTTTGCAAAACGCAAGTGACAATGCTACTTGAGAAGCTAAAATAATGACTGAGGATTTCAGCTTTAGCCAGTAAAATGTAGATTGTTTTGTGCTCCTTCCACATGCCCACATCTGACCCAGCGATTTCCCACAAATCCCCATCATTTCACAACTATAACTGCCATGTTTAATGTTTCTGGTAAGCTTAATCACCTTCCTTCATCTTATTTCAAGATGACGCAGGAGTTATTACACCTAATCTGGGAACGACTGTTACATGAGTTGCCTAAACATAAGCCTGCTGAACACTAAATACACACAAACCTTCAGTTGTTTATTGTCACTCTCCATGCTCTCCAACTGCTCCACCCCGTGTACTCGCGGGTCCGCACAAGCGCTCATTACGGAAGGCGTATGCACATTAAAACACTTCACACAAAGTCAAGAATCAGATGTTGAGAACCCAAATTCGTCCACCCTCCTTACAAAGTTCAGCAAATATATGCTCAGCAATTCGGACCAAAGCTCATTAATCCTTGATTCGTAATGGTTACACCCAACGCTTCAAGGCCGAAAAAAGCGAATCGAAGTTACAAACATTGCCAAATGCAAACATACTGAATTGAAAAAAACTGCAATCAAGATGCATCCCAATCACTTATGTTACGTCTCCAAAGTTTTCAACCCAAATTTTGCACCAGATCACGTAGCCATCGAACACCCGAATGGAACGATTAAACTACTTTACAATTTTAAAATCGGAAGAACATCTGCAAGAAGATTTGTGAAAAATTAGCATCACGACAATATGCACAAGTGTTATCAAAAATTTACACCAACAGTGGTCCCAAGAGTACGCAATCAGTTGGAATATGATACAGCACACATAAAGGGCCACAAATCAGAAGTGAAGAGTTTGACAAGATTAAGAGCAGAATCTAGTGTAGATCCAGAGGGTGGTGGAGGGAGAAGAGTAAAGTAAGGTGAGATTAATACTTGCTGTTCCGCCAGTCGAAGTGGTAGAGGGCGGCATGACCGCTCGCCTGCCCCACGACCAGGTAGCCGCCGTACGGACTGAATCCCACCGCAGTCGGCACGCCAAGTCGCCCCATGCATGTCGGGAAGTTGGAGCACACCCTCTGACCACCTAAATCGTACTAAAGGAGGCACACAGTTTTTTAAGAAAATACGTATTCTGCAAAGCGGTTCCTGTACTCTACAGTTGCCAGTTAAAAGCCCTATCTTAAATCGCTTTTTAGGGGAAGCGCCATGAAGAACAAAGTTCCTTTACGGCCTCTGCTAAGTTGAACAGTCTACCAAAACGTGACTCATAAGCACTCTGACACTCGGCAGTTGCTATCTTAACACTGTAATCAAACTGTTATAAAAATCATCACGGTCTTTAGACATAAATTTTATTAAAAAAACAGCTAGACAGAACTTCGATCTTGATAAATCGCCAGTTGTCCATCATCAAGCAGAGATGTTAGATACCCGTAAAAGCTATAACAGAAAAGCGTCGTAGTACAAGCATTATGTTAACGCAAAAAAGGTTAACCGCAACTTTCCTTCGGAGCGGTAAATTGTACAATTAAAGCGCGATCCTTCTTACGTTCCATGAATTATAAAGCTAACAAAATTTTCAGAACAAAGTTATGTAGCCGTATTGAAACACAAACAAGGGAATTTATTTTGAGCTTTAATAATTTTATTTGCGTATAACAGTGTAAGTTTAACACAATACTAACTTGAGTGAATCAATGCTTATGGTGTATAAGCGAGTAGCGGTGCCGTTATTAGTAGGTGTATTTCGTTATTATGCGCGCATTCCAGAAAGCACTCTCAAACCCAAATAAGCGCTTGGACATAAAATAATATCAAACACGTTTCACCACATTATCATTTGGGATCATCAAAAAGCATTCGCAATTAATTCCATCTCACTGTTTCGTGGAAGGGGGCATAATAAAAAGCACATCAACAAGTGGCAAAGCATAAAGCCTTGCCAAGTCGTAAAAAATAAAGCGACTTCCCTATGGATATCAAATGTGCATTCAAGCATATACGAAACCACCAATCATGCTTTAAAAAAACTCACAGCGAAAACTTAGAAATAAAGTCCGGAGACCTTTACGTTTTCGACGCTGTTCTAACACGCACATTCGGCAAGGTAGAGCCAATCATCTAACTGATAGTCCAAATCAGTACGAGTGGAATACGCAACATCGAAACCAAATGAAATGGTTTTAGGAAATTCGTCAAAGCAGGCCATTTTAGAATTGCAGCCAAATGTCAAGGGAAGCTGATGTAAATCTTGACCTTTGGTGAAATCAAAACATTGTAGAAAAAGGGGTGCAGTAGTCGGTTAGTGGTGGACTCACCAGCCTTGCAGCTGCAGATTGCAGGGAGGAGGCCATATAGAGCATCTGGTTTGAAGGATGGAAGAGAAGTTGATCCACCGCGGTGGTCAAGTTCCCCACGGACTTTAGCGGCTTCGGACACCTTGTCGCGTCATTCATCACCGCCTCCCATGCGTATACGTTCACGTAGCCGGATTCCGAGCTGCAATGGAAGAGCAAAACAAACGTCACATGGAGTTGATTTTAAAAGCGAACTCTTGCTTTCTCAGTTTTATTTCACCATAACATTAAGAATGAAAAAGGGAGAATATTCCCTTTCGCCGTGTTTCTATTCTGCTTACAATCCAGCAGATCGACATCATATATTCCAGTTCTCTAGAGCCAAAATGACGAAAAATGCTCTTTTACAAAATCAGTAGAGTTCTACGTTTTCTTTTTCGGGAAATTTCCAGTAGAATAGCCTTCATGCATTTTAAATGGAGAAAAGAAATTAAGTAGAGTCACTTCAAATTAAAATGACAAATTGTGTTTTTACAATTATTGCAACTTCAGCTTTGTATTATTCGCATTATTGATATCGGAGCTACTGCTATGCCCATTAAAATTTACGCGCCCGCTTCATACCATTGTTTCCCATTGATTCTGCATGAAGAAAGTTCGTATTCACTTCTAAGAACCCAACTTTCGAAGGCGCGCAGTGTGGCCCCAATATTGGGTAAGTTGTGCGTTAAGCTACGATTAACGGGTGACATTCCCATAGTAAATGCGAGTGAGTGACGAATCAGTAATTTGGAGGGAGGATCTCACTACTGCATGGTCCGTGAGCTTTGGCACGCATCATGCATACACCAGTTACTTTATTAGTTAAAAAAAAAAACGGATGTTGAATTTTATCAAATGATGGCAGTGACGGGCGGCGACGTTTGTTGGGGAGGCACACAACACAGTATACAAAACACGAATGCACAAATTTTAGGCAGGTAAGCGAACGGTTAATATTTCTCTGTGAGGTCCCTTCGGAGTGAGAACTACCGGCGTCGACCCATACATCACATCACGGTGACAATCGAAGGAGTCATAAAAGAGAGTTGCAAAAGCCCTTTCTTCCGTGTGTTCTGCACTTTTTTTCGGGAGTTAGTGCATCCTTATTTGTATAAGCCCACAGCGAAATGTAAGTACCAGCATAAGAAACGCCGTTCATCAACACCTAAAACCTGCCGAAATAAAAAAAGGAGTATCGCACTATTCGAAATTCCCTAGCAAATTACCATACAAAGTATATTTAGGGGAGTCCAAGATCAAAATAAAAAACAGGTGCATTACAAGTAATCCAAGTTATTCCCTAATAAGAACTATTTTTCCCAAAATTCGTAGATAAATAAACAATCGAAAGGCTTGCGTACCAACAAATTTCTGTCCACTTTAAGACTCTTTGCCTTGTTTAACGTTAACTTCGAAGAAAAGGATGTTAAATGGATTAATCCATTATGCGATTGCGCGCCGCCGAAATGTAGCTTTCCTTCTTCTACTGAGCATTGCAAGGCATTCTCATTCATTTTTCTTGCACCCTTGTGGGTTGTGCGGGTGCATCTCAGTACTACTTGCCGCCTTATGGTTAAATAATGCGTTGCAAATCATTCCTCCATAATGCTGGGCCGCAACTGAGCACAAGAACAATAACATTTTCGCCGAATGTTAATTTTTCAATCAAAGAAAAGAATTATGTCATACAATACGCCAAAAATCTAAACTCCTATTTTAAACGTTTACTGACAGATGTTTTAGTGCATGAGGTTAAGTAGGGTTAGAACAAAGTGGAAACCGTCCTATTAATCGCTAATCGAAGCACTTCACATTAGAATTGGTTAATCTTGATAGAAAAACCAGGCCCCAAAATAATGCGGATAGTTAAGTAAGTTGGTTCTTACAGAGTTATGCATCAAAAGTTCTTTCTGTGGTGTGGATTTGTAATTTTTGCAAAACATAGGATACAATGTTAAACTCTAATTCAATCATAAATCCCTTCCCCAAATCCCGTACCCAGGAAATGTAACGAGTCTCTTGTTCAGTCATGGTCAATTACTTTTGCGATCGAGCGTAAAAGGGATGGGGGAATAAAAGCCGCTACTAAGAGCTAATAACCATGTTTCCTCTATGAAGAGTAAAAGTCGTAAAATTAATTGTAGTAGTGAGTAGATAGGTGATAATAGGTGAGTGACCTGATCTCCATAAGGATGATTTAAAAGCATCAAGAAAAAGTAGGGTTCACATGCTCAAGGCTCAAACTAACAAACCATGGCACCTCGGTGTAATCATATGAAAACGCCATTGGCCGTGGGGATTGTGATCTGGCTAATCTCATCGAGATGACACCCCATTTCCTTTAATCACATATCCACCATAAAAAGTATCCATCAAAGTTATCTTCATGGAAGCAATAACAACGCTACGTACTTACAACCAAAAGAATGTTCATCACGCAAGTCATAGGGGATAAAGTGATACACACAGGTGTGTCATCAACTAAAACGTTTTAAAGGACACAAAGGTTAATGAAGACAGTGGAGCGTATAGAAGATAGCACAAGCCATATTCTGAAAAGCGCAGTTGCGGGAAAAACACACCAAGATGTACCGCAAGTTTGTATAGAATGGTGATTGTTCAACACCAATCATTTAACCAAAACCGAAATGTAAGACAATGCGACCTCCCGCCAGATTATCGCATTTACCAACTCCAAACCAAAGGCCTGGAAATGCATTTCGTTTCAAATGCGCATTTAGAAAGCCAGCGCAGATCATTATAAAAACTCAATATCTTCTCATATCACTTATTTCGTGCAAAAACTGAATTATTATAACCTGTTAGACTTGGATACATTGTCGAAAAGACTAATTGGAAAATAAGTCCACGATAGACCTTGTAACAATCTCGTAAGGTTTTGTACATATAACATGACCATCGCAATAGCAATCACAAATATCAGATTTTACGCGGCACACCCTGCACACGTCAGTAATTTGATAGCCAAACTAGCTTCTGTAATAACGGAAAAGGATTTAAACAAAACTTAGACGCATCACACGGCATTACACAGTATGAAATCAGACTAACCAAAAATTGTTCAAGCACCAACCTCGACTCATTGAAAAATAGAAAAGACTCTTAGGTCATTCAAAACGGTTGCGGAGATAGAAATGGAGATGTTTATCAGACCAACGTTCAACTTACCCACAGGCGATATATTTTGAATCGGCTGAAGTGGCAAAACTGCAACCGCCCGTGCAACTGTAATCGTTCCATCGATGCATCGGACGCGCATTGTGCCGTAAATCAAACACAAAGACGGATCCATCGCCTATTTAAAGAGAAACACTACTCAATCCTCTACCATGCTAATGAATCTTGCAGCAATATTGACACTCTGTTATTTAGGAGCATCACTTTATCTTAAAAAAACTTAGAACAAAATAAGCCCTGTTTGAACAACTGGAAGACTTCATCCAAGATCTATGTAATAATATGTTACTTGCATGAGAAAAAGTTAACGTTCACAAAAGTCTTATATGAATCAAAGATTGTGGTACTGTTTCAGCACTTGTGAGAATTCTAAGAAATCGAAAAACCGAAAAGTTTTGGGAATTCACGAACTATTTTCATTTCCAAGATTCATCAAAAGCCGAGTGCCATATGCACAGCTAACCAGGCAGTCCTGAATGGCTTTTAGACAAGTACACAAACAGTAGACATTTAATTAACGGAAAAACAACTCAGCGACGATCTGTAATAAATCACATTCATAGTAGGATTTATCAGAGGTCATAGTACATAGAGGAACACGTTCCAGGACCGCGAGACATGGAGTGTGTCTAAGGATGAATAAAAGCCGAAGTGCTTCCTGGGCAATAAAAGCCGATGTTGAGGGGTCTTTGAAGTGTGAGGCTGTCGGTAGGAGCGTGGGAATGTGCGACTACGAGTGCGCGCGCGTTGGCGTACTTCAAGGTATTTCCTCTAGGATGCAACCATTTAGGAAAAATTTATCCCTCTTTCAATGGTCAACGAAAGACTTTGTTTTAGGCCATAAAATTTCGTCCCAATGGAGAAAACCATAATAGCCCTTAATTTAAAATGACCAGACTAGGATTTTTGAATCGAACCTGTCAACGAAAACAATTGTATCACTAATGGATCCGACGAAATTCTCAATGCGTAAAATTTAGGATCTAATTACAAGGAAAATTCAGAAACTACTAGAAATGTTAAAAATTGACAAAATCAACTTGCATGACCTGTTGAGATGTGCATGATTAAAATACTAGTGAATAATTGAGGTCGGTCCATTATTTTATAGGATTCGTCATGGCATGTTATTTCATTAGATTTTGAGGCTGTAAGAAAGCGCCCAAAGAAATCATTGCGTCTTGGAACCCAATGAGCTTAGTCCAAAAGTACCCTACTTTAATGAAGACTCATAAACAGCTAACGAAGTAGCCTCGCCAAACGATGAGAAGTAAAACAATAAGGGCAAAATACAGTGACCGGAGGTTGGACAAAAAAGCGTCCTTAGACAGAGAATCTCCAAAATAAGTCCTAGATCATAAATTACTGTTACCTTAACACAGTCAAATAATCATAATTGAAAAAATGACCATGGCATCGGTAAAATTCGTAATTTGCGAAAATGAGCATTTTGGTCTAATTTCTAATTGGAAATAGCCATCAGCAAAACACTGGAATAATAATGAAGAGTCGACATTTGATAGACAATGTGCTCTGTTCGCATTTTCTCTGACTGAGATGAGGAATGCAAGAGCGAACGTGCCACCCAAAAGGTGCACACGAGTGTCTGATGTTCAGTTGATAGAGGTAAAGCAATAAACGCTTCACTGAGTAGTCTTTAGGAGATGGAGTTGATTGAAGTCAACCTCTGCTTGAGTTGATACTATTGTAGTTTGCAGCCACATAGGCATTGAGAGTACTTTCACGCGAACCGAACACCGTTATCTCACAATTTTGATTGCTTCCCATACTCGTAAAAAGAGAGCGTAAGTAGGTTACCAAAACAGGGAGTAAAAAGGATGGGCAGTCGGCTTTCTTTTTATTCGAGCACTTGTCCAAAATAAATGGTGTAGAAAAGTGCCAAGTCAAGTAATTTATACAGTGAGACTTCAAGACAATCAATTGAAATCTACGTTTAGATGAAATACAATCAAATGTAAAAAGTTAGTACAACCAAATGTATGAATGTACACTAGAGACAGCGCAAAAAACTCGATTGGGAATGGTTTTAGATATTCAATATACCAGATGAAAACATTCTTACCTACTGCGAATAAGGTGATTGCAGTAGAAATACGGAAACATTTACGGGGGTATGATTTTAAGTACCCTGACCAACCCTAGCCAATCGGTTTCAGACATTCCGATTAGAAAGACGAACCTAAATTGGTTGGTGAGGCAAAATTTTAATGTAGCCGAGACAAGTATTATAGAACCAGAGCGCAAAAGCAATAGTATAAAAGTCGAAAAACGAACTCTAAACTGAGTACGAGACGTCTCGATTGAAATATGACGTCCTGAAAACCACTGCAATCGGATCCAAAGAGATAGGAGATCATTCTCCCATGGGAGATCTAATTTGCCTTTTAAGCTATGCAAATTAAAACAAGCAGAGCGGGGAAGGCAATGCTGAAAAACCAAAGGTGAATTAGGTTAAAAAGGTAAATAATTTCGTGGAGAGCCCTAAAAGCTTCTCGTGTTAGAACTACAGAAATGTTGAGTGAGACTTAAACGTCGCATAAAATCCGCTACCAACCGTACGTAACATAATCTCACCTGCCAGGTTTCCTGATTTAGACAAGAAAAATATTCTAATATGCTAAAATAGTGACCGAACCGCAGTAAAGTACGTAAATCATGACACATAGATGAAAGACATTTAAAACCGCGTCAGAACCCCCTTGCACACTAGATAATACTATTCGGCCCGCTTAACAAAGGAACTCTCACAAAAGACTTTCAGCAACAAACGAACAATTCTGCAATTCCTCTATCCAAATACTGAACAAAACTCATGTAACAGCCTGAAACACTCCAGTGCATAAATTTGGTTAATGTTAAGTACAACGCCGAACATTAACAATTTCTGTTCATTTTAGCTTTCTCCTAGCTATAAAATCGTTCCGAGTCAGAAGTGATTTTGAAGGCAACACGCGATCTCCGAATGTTCTACTTCGCAATTTATAAGGTCACAACATATCTTTGATAGGGAATGAAAAAGGTACACAATATTAACACGAACTACATTTGCAACATCATTATTCGACCAGTTTCAAATATTCCGAGTGGAAGTTGTGTTTAAAAATAGCATGTTTAGATTTAATAAACAGATTGTTGCAAAGTTAGAATGATGAGCAAAATTTGTGGGCTTAAAGAAATTACTGGAAAACTAGACGGTGTCAAATTGGAAAAAAGATGCCTCTCATTTAAGCTAAGGAATGAAACCTACTTGCTTGGTCTCGTGATTACTTGGATCATGTTATGTAGCCTTTTTCAAGTACGAATGTCACATGATTATTACCTTGCATTCACTTTAACAAATTCAAACTAAAATAAAGGTCGGAACCCCGAGGGGACATTTTTGTTTTAGAAAATTCACATTCATGAATGCTACACAGAAGAGGACAGGAAGCAAGATTATTTTCCAAGAAGTGGGTGCAGGGATGCATGGGTTTTTAAGCCACAACCATGGGAAGTGTCTGAACTGAAGTTCATGTGATGAATTTAACCCCTTCAGTGTCATCAACTTAAGTATCGACAACAAGTTCCAAGAATACAATCTCAAGTCATTTGAAAAATAATAAAATCACTAAAGTGGCAAAAATGGAATTGCCTGCGCAAACCGCAGCTGCTTCAATGAGCCATAAAAACCAGGCAAGGTATGCATGAAGAATCGCAACAGCGAAGCACTCACTTGAGAAAGCATTGAGAATATCACCGTGTTGAGAGAAGCAATGCGACACAGCAGTCCCGCTTACGCGAGCCGTTGTCGTCTTTTCAAAGCTCTAAAATTAACAAACGATAAGAGCAAGGATTAACTTTGAAGAGTACAGGAAAAGTACAAACGAAAGCGTCTCACTGGAAAGGTTCGCCATTTTAAAGCTAAGCCCAGTGTGCACAAAGGCCCTCTTTATGACATCTCAAAAACGAATGCCGCAAGCATTACGATTTCCAAATAAGTAGAATTCGCATAGGAAACAGAATTAGGACTGAAGGATAAGAAATGCAGAATAATCATATTAAACCTTTATCAAAGGTTTCCAAGTTCAAAACTCCCTCCCATTTATTTAACAATGCTTTCACTTCAGGATTTGTCTCAAAATGCGTCAAAAAGTGCGATTGCGAGTTTAGGCAATGAGAGAACTAGTGATGAAATACGAATCAGCACAAAGAAGCCAAGTGTTGCCCTCGATTTGCCCTGCATAGAGGATAGATGGTGTCACACTGGCTTTTGGTTTCACAAACCCAACAATAGCCACGCACCTGGCCGTAATGCCTAGTTCTTCTCGAAAATGAAGATAAAGAGATAGAAGTAAAAAATACGCGGACCTCATATTTCCCATTCAAAGGCGTCAGTGTATGGTGATATTGAATAACTAACTTTAGCGTTAATTTCAGATATGAAAAGAATATTGTAGCTGAGTTCAACTACAAGAGCGCGAAAAATGATACCGATGCCAGATGACAATCGGGTCTCAACATTATGATAATTCTAACATTGTCTTGGGACCAAAGTTAGCGGAGAATTACGATTAGTACTAAAGTCAATGAATGAGTATGAAACCACCCATAGAGAATGAGTGAACATTTATTACCGGCATACCTCGGTCACCAAAATTTCTAAATTGCACTCTTTACAGAAGTATGCAAACTGTGCTTCCAACGGCATGTATGGTATGAAAGACAGTATGCCACAAACATGGTAAAACAAGTAGTCATATAAAGTTAGCGATACGCCCATGAAATAATTAGTTGGAAATGAAAATAGCTGGTGCGAGGAAAAGAATAACACTGCTAATGCACTAGACAGTAAAAAGTAGGTCCAGTTGTAAACAAGGGGCCAATAATAAGATGCATACTTACGCGAAGATCAACAAGGTAGATACCACCAGTCCCCGAGAAAGCAGCAACCTCACTTGTGGGAGACATTTGCACAGAATTTATCCTCTCGCCATAACGCGTACCAAGGGGAACAGCTGGATGTGATTCTTTATTGCTAATCAGATCGTACACCTGAAAAAAGGAGCGTTACTTTAATGTCAGCAGTAACAAAGTTATTGCAAACAAAATTTGGGCACATGGAATGCAATAGGCCAGAGAGCAACAAGTTTCGCAGTCAGAATTTTATTACAATTTCGAGGTGAAAAATTCTAGCCTCAGAAAGCAAAGTACTAAAACAAACTTGTTTCCAAATAAAAACAAGGATGACATGAAGTAGCACATTCCTGTGCACCCAAAACCAGAAGATAAAGCTGTTTCGCGAAGGGAAATACGTCAGATTCCTACATTTCTATAAAAAGCATCAAGATAAGTGTCAACTCCTTATATCATAAAGTATTATTCCAAAAAACAAGCTTAAAGACCCACTTTAAAGTAATTTCTTTCTCCAGTAAGGACAACCTTTTCCCCAGTAGAGGTGAATTTTGCCGAACTTATTGGGAACTTCTCGAACACATAATCCGCCAACAGACGGCTTTCCGACTTCCCTAACTGGAAGTAAACAGGTGTTACACCTATATTAATGCAAACTCTTACGCTGAACAATGCCATTGTAGTATCAACACTTGTTGTCATAACGATAGGATGGGTCCGATTGAACTCAACAGATGTTAAATGACCGCAGGAAAGCCGCTCCATATTGGCGTCGCTTAATCGACGCATCGGAACATCAGCATCCAAAGAACCACGATTGTTCTCACGAATAACCGCGTATAATTTCTCGGCACTGACCGTATCTGAAGCCGCCGATTCACTAGCCCTCCTTTTTCGCTTGCGATTTAAATGCGTGTGGATGTCAAGAACGGCGGGTTGACTGGAAATACACATACATAAAAGTAGCAACTACCCTACAACACTCGTGTTTCTGTGATTATCAGCGTTTTCTTGGTCCACCCAAGCTGGACTAAGTAGGATGTCTTCTTCATTCCTTGGTACTTCAAGAGAGAATTCAACCAACTTCGGCTAAATAAGTGAACAAACCACAAAAAACCTCTTTAGGGCGTTTTACAATTTCGAACTCCGGGTCCTCTTTTGATGGACTTCCCGATGTCATGGAACAGAAACACAGACCTAGAGTACCAAAAACAGCTTGTCACGTGAAAGATACATCAAATTGGCCCGCCGTTTCCGTCAAAACATCAGAACAATACGGTTGTAATGAAGAAGTAAAATTGTTAGCAAATAATACTTGCAAAAAAGTTCAAAAAAAGAGATAAAATGACATTCTTTAAAATCGTTTTAAATCATTTATTCTAAAAAGCTTTGCAAAGAAGAGGTAGAAAAAAATATAAAAAATAAAAGCAGGGTTGTAGGGCCTTTTTCATTTAACTCTTTTCTGGTATTTAAACCTCTCAAAAACAGACTGAACCGTAGTAGACATGTTTGTCAGTCAAAGCTAACGTGGATGATCACAGGCTTAGCAGATTCTAAGTTCCCATATCTTTTCTGCCTTGGAGAAATCTGATAATACCTCGGCTATCAGATTTGTGTTTGCTAAGCAATATAAACATTTGAATAACGCAAACTCGACAACTGTTGCTAAGATATATTAGTTTATCATGTTGTATGTCAAGCTAGGCCGGTTTTTAAAAATATTACACTGTGGCCCTTGGAAAATTCCCTGAAGATGATGTAAGCCATAATACTTGAGCAACACATGAGTCTGTGACAAATAGTGGAGGCAATGGCTACTGACATGGATCACTTGGCGATGGTTCAATGGTAGGAACACAAAGTAGTCGTTTACAAAACCGTGAGTTAACCAACCAACATGATACACAATCCCTCCCCTTTTTTGATCGTTTCCTGCTCTTCTCTTCGTCAACACCTGAAACATACTACAATATATCGGTGCAGTAAGGAAACAGTCAGGAGCCAACAGTCACATGTACCGAATCTGAATGTTACTGAGTAGATACTGACCAACCTAATTGATCTGGGAAATCGTCATGTAAAGGAAAAATATTAAAAACAGAGGAATGAGCTGGTCAAAGCACGTTTTCGACTAATATTATTCACCTGGGTTTGCTTTCAGCTACGGCAGATTTGGCACCCTGAGACTTCCCTTAAGACAAAAGAAAGCATTATACTTGAGCAGACTACACACATACTAATAAATGTAGTAAGACCTAAGACTACCAGCATGGCCAAAAGCTAACTTATTAAGTAAAAGTGCAATGGTGGAGATACAAGTTAGCCAATTACAAGTACCGAGGGTTAATCAGATGAGGTAATATAGCATGCCATCCCTTTATTTTGTTTCCTCTGGCCTTCATAACATTTGAATGCCAAAGCCAATCAGACTGGGACATATTTGCTGCTTAAAATTAATGAGAATTGGCACAGGTGTAAAAGAATGGTGAGAATGATGCTTCTCCTGTTTGGAGGGATTCCGCCAACCCCTCTTCCACGAGACTCGAGCTGACTGCGCGCTCCCTCTCTATATTTAGGCAACAAAGGTATTACAGCATTACTGTAATACTTGTGTTGTTTCAATGTGCCTTTCAGGGAGGAGGCAATCAGGAAATACGAATCTCGTGACCGGATCGTCTTCTCCCTTACCTTGTGACTGCGGCTCCCCTCCTTCTTGAATATTGTATTTTCCCTTATCCATCTTGTCACCTTTAATAAAGATGTCCAAAGCGAATCAAGTGGGCTTGTCTGGGAACGCTAGGAATAGGGAACCGGAGACCGAGGAGTCTCACTTCACACTATAATGTCCTTCTAAATGCATTATTTTGCTTAGCGTAAGTTAAGGAAACAAAACAATCCCTGCAAGGTACTTGTGCACATTTGTGTTCCAAATTTAAAAAAGTGCTTATTTTTATCTTCCAGAAGCACTGCTGAGCAATAAGTTAATCCAAAGTAATACAGTGCAACAGGGAAGACCGCTATTAATCACATACGGAACAGTTGGGCAACTCTCAGAGTGAGTCAAAGAGTACATCAGGCTGTTAAAGTACATTCTGTAGGAAGTGAGATTCCCAAGTAAGTTGACGCACAGTCAAACATGTTTATAAAACATCGGCATATTTCAACAGCATATGTTGAACAGTTACTAAAGCTAGAACGGTGGCTTTGAAGTACAAATCAAAATGCGAAAATAATTGGTAATAAGAAAGAACTGCAGTTTTTTGGCAATCTGATATGCCACTACCATTGGAGTTTACTTGTAATTACAATTTTAGTCATAGCTCGGAGAAAACTACCACAATTACAAACAATTAGGAAGTCAAAATTGTATGCATAGGCTTTTGAAATTGAATCTCTTATGAATGTATTTGTGTTAACAATTTTGAAGCTGAGGCATTTAAACTTTAATACCATACGAGATTGTGCAAACTCTGACCCTGAGCCTTTTCAAACACCTTCAGGCAAAATCACGCACTGTTTTTGAGACATAGGCAAGCCTGTTTTCATGCAAGTTCTTTCTGCAAGTTTTTGATGTTTTGGTTGTTTTTACGCCATGAATCTGCTATAAAGATGCTTTTTTGTAAGTGACTCCTAGCACATTGTTTTCACTCCTTGATTTCGTACTGTAGGCTTATAGTCCTTGTTAACTTCCATCTCATGTCTTCCTAACACACATTTTTTGGATTTCTATTGTTTTGTTAGGTTTTAGTCCTAGTAACTAAAGTAAATAAACCAAACTGAATATAATCGAAGCAATATCTCACTGAACCTGGTCTACTATCTGTAATGTCTCCCATTCTTGTTGACCAACTTTTTGGCTACTTGTTAATATCATTTTATACAGTATGATAAAATAGACGCATGTAACTGCAGGCAATTGGACCTATGTATGTTTGACTTTTGGTTTTGTTGCTCAATTTTATATGTATTAATCTTTACTACGTATTGGTTCGGTACGTTTCTGTTGTATTGTAGAGTCAAAATTTTAAACATCTTTTTTACAAGATGACACAACTCTTACTTGGTGTAACCTGATCTTTTGGACAATATCTTACACTAGTTAGCCACCCATTGGGTAATTTTCCCATTTTTAAGCAGCAAAGCACACTTTACACTTATTTGCTCCCTGTATTTTTAATAAGTTTCTCCTGGAGTTGATGCACTGCTTGCTTGTGTGTTTAAGGTACTATAAACGGACCATCTTTAACACGCTTTCGTTGAATTTACTTTTAGGCTTAAAGTGATACGTGGGTAGACCTTAATCGCTTTAATACAATTTTACATTCCTTCTTTTGATGTTTAACCCTCGATAATTAACCTTTGCTCATTTAGTTTCAATCGGAATGCATAATTGGAAATTTATTTCTGTTAGCGGTACCTAATTACTTATACGTAATGGTAATGTAAAGTACCACTTGTTGTGTTATTTTGATGGTAATGGGCTGATTAAAGTTATTTTTCATTATCACCGCTACTTTATCCTTAATTAACTTTTTATTTACTGTACTTGGGCTTAAAAACATCATCGAATAATTTGTTTTCCTATCATTGTATCTTTGTGCTATTTGCAGAATCAACAAAAAGAAGCTACGTTGCTAGCATAGAGGCGCTATGAATGGCTAAACGCTGCGCGGCCTTCCGCAATGTCAGCTTTTAGGAGAATTCTCTTAATTTTTCAAATGAGCTTTTCTACGTTGCTTAAATAATTGGCTCAACAGTTCGATAGCACACCTTAAATAACTTCTTAAAGTAAAATTTTGAAAACATCAAACAATTCATTTCCACAAAACTAAGTTTTTAAATTTCTTGAGCTGTAAAATGACTCAATATTTAACGCAAGAACTATCTGATTAATCTATTTACAACACTCGCTTTGATTGTCAACGTTTTCTTTTCTACAATACTAATTTAGGCGACACTTTTATTTGTTGTATTAGTAATCTATATGGGAGGATCTAAGCACTAATAGCCTTTTGAACTTTTGAGTAAGCATATTCTTGTGTATTATTTATAGGTGTCAGTGATTAATTTGGACTGCAAACAAGTATATGTTTTCTAACCTTTTTGTTCACAGATATAATTCGGGTTTACATAACAGCCGTGACCAATATGTTTAAAACTAAGCATGCTCATTAAGACTTATTCTCAAGTTTATTTGCAAAAAGTCCTTCACGGAAAACATTGATTACAAATTTAATGCGATGACGCAATTAGATAATCTGTCATCTATCGCATCGGAATCTCGAATTCGCGACTCGAAAATGCGTTTTCAGAAAAGATGTTTGGTTTCAGTTGTATTTTTATAATAGTAGGTTATTTAAAGTAATCCAGTTCTGTTAACGATCATGATAGTGCATTTGAACAATCCATTTTGATGATTTTATTGGTTTAACGCTTAAGGTTTCAGCCAAAAACTTTCTCCATTGTACACGCTCACTAAAGTTGTTCATAGGTCTACAAATATTAACTGATGTAATGCTAGTGAGGATGTTGAGCGCTTTTATGTAAAAATTGAAAACAGATACTGAAGTAAACATACTGCATTGGCTTACCAATATAGTAAAGCATCTGACAGAATCACAAATATCTCCAATTTTTTTACATATACCATCACTTCTAAACAAGCCGAACTCCCTATTTGCCGCAAATTCCGAGCCATAAAGATGCGTCATCGATTCACAAATCTATCCATTCTGGCTGTTTTGTGAATTACAAAGGTGGCTGAGGCGATGTATTGTCGTTATGGTGGTGGCAGCTCTTTTCTAACCTCAACAAAGTAGGAGACAGAGTCCTTGTAATACTAGAAGTCAGGGATCGAGTGCTTTCTTGCAATGTGGTAGATATTTGGGTAAACAAATAGCAGTCTTGCGTGCAACCATCTTACGCGATTTTATCCACTTGGAAGGGGGGATTTGCCCCAAGTTTTTCTTAGAGATTGCGTGCGTCTTTGCAGTAGACTCAGTGAAACTCGAAGCAGCCCCTGGAAAAGAGCGCTACATTATCCGTTAGATTGTATCTGCAAACTTCATGAAGCTGCTGCTTCCGAGGGCTGAGGGACTGATAAAAAGAAATTACTATCATCGTCATCCCCATCACCAGCAGCAGTACAAATCTGGCCGTTGCACGCCTTTACGGTCAACCCCCGCCTCCTCGTGTCTGAGAGCTATGTTCTTCTGGGCTGGAAGATTCCATGTATTCCACGATCCCACCTGCCAAAGCACTGTCGTTTACCGCGTTGTCGTCTGGTCGCTTTAGGAGCAGCAAATCTAGCATTCGGTTTAAATATTGGTACGTAAAACTTAGTAACTTTTTATCCTCTTTACTTTAAAATGAGGGATAGCAGTTGCTTTACCATTAAGAATTCCATTAAAAGCGTAAGTGGCAAATTGATTGCAAAGTGTCTTTTAAATCCGGAACCGATGCAAATAAATACCCACCTAAGTTATTTTTTTGCTTTTGTAACCGCTTATTTTCTAGTGTTATATAGAACTTTAATTTGACTTAAGCGTTGTAACGAAACAAGGGAAGCTTTCGTGAACAAAATTAGCTATTTATGAGAGTGTTAGCCGTTCTTCAATCACTTAAATTTGAAAAGAAATAGTTTTGTAACTAACTCTAGAAGCACGACGACACTTAAAGATTTCCATTATTCAAAGATTGCGTATGAATGCATGATCAGTTCTCATTATTTGGACCAATAGTTAATCCTGTCACGTTTACACAGTCAGAATTAATTTTTTCTCGCCAAATAATGAGCATAGACTTTAGTAAGCATTACTTAATGTTCTTCTTTTTTACCTACAGCCCTCGGTAAAAAACTTCATTGCTCACTACTCCTCAATTGTGTGTGCTAAGGCTTATTTCCGCCTAAATTTGTGTCCTCTAAAAGAGAATTACCAAAAACATCAGAGGCTGGCATTCACTCTCATCTGGAAATTGTGTTCTGGGTTCCAATTTGCGCCTTGCTTGGCAAAATTGTGACATCAGAAAGTGAACCGAAACGCTTTTTAGTGTTGTCTGTTTAGACACAATATTTGCTTCCATCTCTTCACGATGTTTTTGTGCAGAACAATGCTTCCTCACCATTATTAATTTCTTGTTTTTGTAATAAGATGCTTTTTAACCCCACATTTCTTAAATTTACTTAAGCTGATTCTGTTACAAAGGGCTTAATTATACTTTATGCGTTTTACCCTACTCCTGCATCTGTATTTGCGTTCAGCTTTGCGATTTTATGAAAAAAGTAAGAAACCTGTTTCCCTGTATTTTGTTTCACACGCTCGCAAATCCGGTCGGTCAGCCTGCACCACGCCAAATCAATTAATAATACCTGTCATAATTTAACCTTTTACGATTGCGCGCACATTGTAGGTGGGATTTCGGCTCAGTATAATTTTGTACGCTCTTTCTCTCCGGTAGAACACAAGCCTAATTTCATGCTTTTATATGGATGTACATTGGTGGTTATTAAGTGTAGCAGCCGCTAAGATATATTCGATGATGGCGAAAGGCGGGGTTTCGGGGCGAAGATTGGAGAGATAAGGTGAAGGGTGTGTGTGGGTGTGTGTGGATGGATGATGGGGGAGAGGAGCTATGGAGACCATGCAGAGGCAGCCGTAACAGGGGAGCCAAACCGTTCCAGACATGTGACCTTCAAAACGTTCGGCTTATCATCTCGCATTCTCTACCTGGGTTAACGCACAAACCACACACATGGATGATCCAAAAGACCCACTCCATAGGAGGTGGAGCTTCAGCTTGTCCGATAGACACCGAAATCACTACTTGTGGTGTTCGTGTGTTTTTGTCCCAAGTAAACATTCTATTCTTTTCCATGCAATCATGGAATTCCAAGATGTACAACCGTCGATACGTGACCAAGACTCAATTTTCACCATCCGACGGTGCAATAGTAAACAATGGTAAATGTGATTCTGAAAGTAACTGGGATGAAGAACTTACAACTGGGCATCTTACCATCGATTTGAAATAAAAATTTGCACCTTTTTGTGGCTTTTGTGCATTAAATAAAATTTCCAACTGGGATATAGGACATTTGAAAATGTATGGCTGTATTTTCGTTGATGCTGTCATCATTTTCTAGGTAGGATTATGAGCTATAAGGAGCCTATGGTTACATTTTCGTTTGTTTCTGGAATTGGATACTACTGTTGCAGTTATACAAATGCGCAGATTTTTTGCCAAAGCCTTATATTTTCGAGCCTTTAGGGGAAGGTGAGCATGTAAATTGCTGGACCACTGATCGCGACCCTTAGCTTCGGACGACATAAAATGGTGCGACCAGAATTTCTAAGCAAAACGTTTACTTTACATTTTCCTCTTTTAAATTTATAGACATTAATTGCATTTACTTCGGGATTATTGGGGCTATAACCATGATATTGGCGATGTAATGCCCTTTCATAGGCGAACACGCTAAAGGGTGTGACATAGTCAATAAGGTCATTCAGTCAAACTCTGAGGTCGTCCTTCGCGAAACCCGGGACACTGACGGGCCTTGCCACGTGCTCTCACGTTCGTTTCCGTTTAATGAGGGTGGCCTCCCACCTCTAAAAGGGTGGTTATTATGAAACAAGAGTTTGAAGTAGTAGTAGAAGCAGCATAGGGTTTCTTATGGACAATTTTGGTTTGTGGCAGCAGGGGTAAAATACTTATACAGATCATTTTATGGCATATGTCGGAGTCGTGTCGTTTTCACCTACACTTTTTGTAATTTATAGATTGGCAGGTGGAGGTCTAACTGAAGAGCTAGTTTACAACTTCCCCCATAGATCCTTTTTTGAATGAATAAGTCGGTTGGTGATGCAAATAACTGCGCATTTCCTGAAAGAAAAACAAAATTCTAAGTAACATTTCGTACAAGACATCGGTTAGTTTAAAACTGTTTGTGTAGACTCTAAAGAATATATTTGATAATAATTTGCACGACGCTTCACACCACATCATAGAAATAGCTGGCCTTGAGTGCAATAAACATTCTTAAGGAGTGCTTAGTTCGAGAATGCAAGTGTAAGTTGAGCATCACTTCCGCGCTCAATGGCGTTACGGCTTAATTTATACTTATTCAAGTTGATGCCAGTGAAGAAGGTTTCGGTAAGCCCTGTTTAAAGTTGTCTCTGAATTTAATCCAATTTTAGTATAAGGCATCGATAACACCACTTTCTTCGCTTTTAGTTTATGGATTGCGATTTTTTATACCCTAACAATGATTGGACCTTCTGAACAATTCACTCAGGTAAGCTCCAAAATAAAAATGTTAGTAACATTTTGAGTTGCCGGTGCGTTTATGCCACAGTGGAACACGGCTTTGAAAAATGCAAGAAAAGTACTTTACTGTCTTGAGTACTTATCGATACAGAGGAGTAAGGCAAAAGTGAATGATAAAGACTTTTCAATTATTCACACTCCTTTGACTAACTAACATTTTCTTAGCCAGGAGATAATCAGAGGTAGATCCTCGGTCTTATTAACTATAGCCTAAAGAGGTGCCAATAAGCAATATTTTTTTTTCAGCATGTTGACTGATAGTGTCCTGATTTATAAATTATGTCAGTTATAACAAGAAAACTGATGAGAGTTACAGCCCACATCCTAAATTTTTTGTACATGGACTGATTGTAGGCTCTAAACTTTGAGCCCAATGTTAGGACTCACAAACAATATCGGAAAGTGGAGACACCATCTTCATTGCCAAATCCCCTTCGGCCACAGGTAGCCACAACGAACAGAATGTCGAGCTGGCTTCTACCTATCACGAGTCAAAACTTGCAAATAAACTTTGAGCATTTCAACTCATGGATCTACAAAGTAGCCAATTCTTTTTCTGCACTTTCTAATTGTCTTTCCGGAGTCGATGATTCGCGCACTCCGATCATCCAGTTGAAGAGTGGAGTCGGCGGCTTCGGTGCAGTGACTGCCTTTCCGGTCTTCCGCTTCTACAACTCCGAAACACACGCCTACCTTTCAAAAAGCAACTTAACCAGTGAAGTCGTTGCTCAGGATCATAACCCTTTTAGCCAGAACAGTATGTTTTATTTTCAAAATATGATATGAATCGTTTTGCACAATTCAGTTAATGCGACAATGGTTGCAGTTTAATAAGTCGACTTAAAAGGCCATGCCTGCGAAACGAGGCCCAAATAGGAATGCATACGCGTGTAATTTTTATGAGAATTTGCTGTCGTAGACCCTTTAAAATACACTAGTGCAGATGATGCCACCTCCACTTATTCGTCTTTAAAGTCAGTCTGAAAGTGGTTACAGTGTTACCTCCACACTTTGTGCAGGAAATTTAAGGGTATTGTTAGGAAGCAATTTTCCACAATTACCGTCCAACTCAAAATTGGTATATGATTCTGATTTAGCAGAGGTAGAACTTCTATCACAGACATATCGAAGAACTTGGTTGGCGTTTACTATCAAATGAAAATGGGAGAGGGAATTATTCCGCGCATGTTTTACACGCATAATCGAGAGTTGTTGTTAGTAAATCTTTTTGTCGACATTTTGATTTGACACTTGAGTAGATTTGAAAATTGCAATTTGCACTAGAATGTCGAAGCGAAGTAGTGAGCGAACTATATCAAAACATGGAATTGGATTCTGCACCCATCACTTGATAATTCCTTGTAATCCTTCATATGTTTGTTCCCATAGTTTAGAATACACGTTTGCATTGCCCATTCTTTCCTTTCATTTTACTTA
Source organism: Echinococcus granulosus (assembly GCF_000524195.1). NCBI lineage: Eukaryota > Metazoa > Platyhelminthes > Cestoda > Cyclophyllidea > Taeniidae > Echinococcus > Echinococcus granulosus. The sequence goes on along the minus strand of NW_020170385.1, from coordinate 1,754,858 downwards.
ATTAGTCGAATGGGAATGGATACCTCAACCACAAAATTCCGGTGCATTTTTGCGGAACAAGGCTTCTAGACACTTCCTTTGTTTCAACAAACACGGCAGGCCGACGGTTCGTGTAAGTTAATGCAGACAAATGGTCTTGTACTCAAGTTTTTGGTGCATGACAGGTGAGTGCCGTTATTGACTGATTCCAATGGAGTGCATTTTTGTGCCTTTGAGTGCACTCATCAAGGGAGCCGAGCACAGACTGTCGCCAGGTGACATTGGCGAAGGGTTCAGGTGATACGTATGGTCTGATCATTTCCTCGTGTGACCAGCATTCACTTACCCCGGTGGCTATTATCAAAGCTTTGCTGGTACGAGATCGCCTAATCCCCCAAACACGTTTATTTGGTACAAGGGCTAAACTTTCCCAATTCTGCAGAGGTATTTGAAACAACGCCAATGTTAAGCTATCAATAATGGCTAACCTACATCAACCCGATAGGGACTCCAGGGACATTTTTAGAAGGATGTATGTATCATCTTGACATTTCTAATCATTCGGAATACATAAGCTAAGAACCCTCATACGCAATCAATAATACGACATGAATAAATGACGATTAGTATTTCGGTGATTAATGGCTTTTAGAAACGAATAAACCTACGCCGCTGTCTCCTCCATGGTTTTCTTCCAAGTCGCAAGCTTGTCGTCCCGGTAAAGCTCCCGAAGTCCACACATAAGCAGTTGTCACTAGAGGAAGCTCACGCGGCAGTCAAGTCAGAGTCTCAACTTCAAACAATCATCACCGCCACTAACAGCAGCAGCAGCAGTGGTAAACCAACGGGAGTGAGACGCAGCCTCAAGCGAGAGCATCCACCGCGAAGTGATAATTTTGCCAAATTCTCCATTCCTGTTGCAGTTCATTTGGCGTCTAAGTTGCACAAGCCTCCCTGGCATATAGGCTTCTGTCCCAATGGGCGGGCCTTCGCCAACCGCAAGCCCTATATGCCAGTATGTCCAAACTATCGCCTCTCCAATAGGTGGAACTTACTCTACATCTGCCCGCCCATACCGAACCAGTGCAGAAGACCCGAATGTCGGCCGATCAGGCATACAGTTACCCAGTCTGGGGAGTGTCCACGTGTCTGTCAGTTCGGCATTTATTGTGGAGACGTATCAAACGTTTTCATCTCCGTGAATCCATAATACGCGGCTCGGTTTTCCTTTCCTATCTATAACTCCTATTTTAAATTCTCGTTCCCACCAACCTCACGACGACAGCCTTGAACGCGGCTCAAATCATTCCGGAGCCCCCTTAACGTCCCGACTACACACTCTCCAGTCCTCTCGGCTCTTTGTTTTTTTCTTAGGTCATTATGCACGACACATATCTTGAGACAAGATGTACAAAACTCTCCTTACTGTATTCTTTTACATATTAAAATACACAAATATATTTCGTGTTTTCTTCCCGATTCCGCTTATGCACTATGAGCTCGGTCCTACGGAGACTCAAAGGAAGTGGTGAAACAGTGAATGAACAACAAAAATAGGCGTCGAATTTCTCAATGCATTTGATACGACCAAGTTTGTAATATTGAGGAATCAACCCGCTAGACATAGGCGAGTCCCACTATAGTAATTTGAGCAGGATCCAGTTTTAGCAGGCCTCAAATTTCCATGAGTACTCCTAGTAAGAACCAGTAAGGAGATGAAAGTCTTCATTGTTATCCCATGCTGAATGGAAGTAGTTTGATTGCGCAGTATTCTGTTAATACTTAGTACAAAACTAATGGTTCAAAGGCTTAAGAGAATACAGAATAAAAATCTCCTGGGCATGGTTTCTTTACCGATTTACGAGTGCAGGACCCTAATTTAGGGACAAAGGTGTCGCGGTCACGACTTCTAGCCATGGCTCTGTGTGGTAATTTGACAAGGCTCTGTCTTACATTTTAACCGGTGATTATTTGTAATTTACACATTCATTATAGATTTAGCAGTGCTATTATGCATTCGAATTCCCCCAGCTATTAAAACAGAAAATTGGAGGTTGTTCCAGCCGCACTGTTGAAAGTTAAACAGTAACCCTCATTTCATCCTATTAACATTTAGTCTCTCGCAGCTATCGGGTATTTCTGAAACACCTAACCGGCAACTCAATTCGAGCAAAACGGCACCAATTACCTCATCGCGCCATTTTTCATCTGTTCGGTATTCAGTAGACCTGATATTAAATGAAGGTTTCTCTAAATTGAAACAGGCAACCAAAATCACTTATTGGTTGGGTAGATATAGAGCCTGTCACTTCTATCCGGATGTTCTTCCCACAGAGGTGTTTGTAGGTAATCACAACTATCCACGCCCTTAACATTACACGCTCAGCAATGAGGTTTCTGAAACATGCAAGAGCATATTGCGATTCGACGTCCACATGAAAGCGAAATAGTAGAAACTGGTATATCTTCACTCATGGACAAACAACATCGACATAACCCCTACTCGGAGTAAATTCTTAAAAGTATTTACAGAGCATATCCTTTACGAAATAAGGCTAGCACAAAGCAGAAACTGTTGGATTTTTGGAGTCCTAAAATAATGTAAACTTCTCCCACCTCAGGGAGACTAAAAGTTATCAAAACAGAGGATTACTAAATCTCACCACGCTTTTTTTCCGGAAGGCGCGACAGTACGTTGGGACAGGAAATAAAATCAATGCGATTACAAGACCACCGTGCGAATACAAACGGAGCCAATAGCATGTAACGAACATCGGCCACCTAGGGTGCAATCACTCAGGTTTGATTCCTACGGCCACCTTTGCCCACATGCCACCGTGCAGGCGGAAGCAGTGGGACTGGCGGGGTTCTGACGTGAGGAGACTCCAGTTCCAAAGCTCAAAAAAGGCGTTGCCACTTACGGAATAGTGGAAAAGTAACTTAGGGTATTGTAGATTGTGGACTATTTTCATCAAATTCCCGGGGCTAACTAACCCATCCAAAATCACTAAAGTTTGTTTCCAACACCAAAGAGCCTCTCAATGAACTGTGCCTCCAACGATGGGTAAATATGAATCCTCACTTGGCAAAATAAGTCCTATGCCATAATCCTGAGCATGAGAGGACTAATTCTCTGTTTAGGAAATATCAATACGTCAGTGTTTGTTACTTCTTCATGAAAAAAACGAGTCAGCTATCATAACTCAGTGGTCGCATATGCACCCCTACGACTCATGTAGTACCATTAAGGCAACACACAAATTGAACAAACCGCCTCATCCATATACCAGCACAAATTCATTCATTAGGCTTGGATCACAATAAAACGGAGAAATGCAATTACGTAGTAACAAAGCAGCAGCATACCTCAATTTAAGTTAAAGGCAATGCCGCGTAGTATCGCCTTAAACATTCATGAAAACAACGCAAATGTGTAAAATCTCTTCTTGGGCAGCGGCTTCGTTTCAAAATCACACAAAGGGACTTCTGTTCGACCACAAAGCTCCATTTGGAGCTGTTCAGGTGAAAATCATAAAAGCCAGCATGTGAAGACCATATGGGCTTTGTTTATTTTAAAATGTTCGATTTGACCCAAGAGCACACCTGAAACCTGAAATTGTGCCACTCGCGCGAGAAATCACGCGCCAACGACGACCGCCGCCAACGGTGCCCATGGATTCGGTTCACACGGTACAGTAAGGGGTGCGACAAAGTGAAAGAGAACTTGATGTCGAAGAAACGAGCAATAAACTCGCACGTGGGTTGGGGAATTCGCCGACCATGCAGTGATGTCATAACTGAAGAAAGACGAACGCTAATTATTAGGTGGTATTTACAAAAAACGAACGCACGAATGCAATTTGAGAGTAGAGCAAACCTGAAACAGCCGCTAGGCTTCACAGCGCATTTAATGAATTGAGAGGCATTGGTCAAAGGTGGCAGATGTAGAAAGGTAGTTAGGTAAAGCGTAAATACATAGAATTAAATGGGGGGTTCGGCTTCGTAAAATATATCTATGGTAGTCTGTAAGCAGGGTCTAAAATCAAAATCGTGAACGCCGAGTCCGACAAATTTGCAAGGTGCATTTTTGATGTAATCCAGACCCCGACCAATTTTGACCACCCAACCATTGTTAAACCTAAAAGAGGTATAAAAGATAGGACTATTAGCACCAATATTTAAAAATCATGTTCACAACACCCCGCGGACTCACATTATACCTCTACTGGCCTGAAATTAGCTGATGCGATCACGAGATGCGATATCGCCCTACTTTAAGGAAGCCTGGCGGCCCCATTCCTTTCTAATTTTTCTGAGTACAAGTGTCACATAGGGTGCGAATAGACAAAAACTGCGCAGCTCATAACAATATAATTCGTGCCAGTACCCCTATTCCCCAAGGTGACATCACCATCAACTGAAACGATGGCAAAAAGGTAAAGAATTTCGTTAAATTTTGTGATCCCAAACTTCCCCCCGCTAATAACCAATTAAAAGCAAATGCATAAAAAAGATGTCTATCGCAGAAAAGAGGATATGGATGAACCGCAGCAACCGAGTGAAGGAAAACTTACCGGATTTGCCTGTCATGAAGCAAGGAAGAAAAATTCCATGTGAAGTCAACTTTACGCAGTTGTAGATCTTGCTTCCGAGTTTCAAACTTCTTCAATTGTTCCTTAGGTTTCTAGATAGAGGGATAAGCGATAGCGAATATAAATATGGGTGAAAAGTATGGTACATAAGTAGCCTCAGGCGAGTGATTCCAAGTCTGTACCAAGAAAGCCTTCTGTTTATGGATAAAAGGGTTACAGTAAGCAAAAAAAATTAGCTAATGCGATAAAATTAACAAGGTTAGTGCCTACTTCAAAGTGTTTTAAGATACCTTTAATAGTGCCTATCGCAAATGACCATACAACGCAGCCCTTGTAGTCCCCCATCAATAACCAAGGCCGTTTTCGTTAACGTCACCTTCCCGTAGGGGTGCAATCTTAGCGATCGGGAGAAAATTAGCCCAAGTATGCATTCAACCGAGGGGAAACAGCAATGGATAGTGAGGAGCCTAGCCTGCGGGACAAAAATCAAATTGGGAAATAAATCTACCAAACCATCAAACTTCCTACTCGAGAAGGAACTAAATTTTGCCTTCACTCAAATTCCTTGCCAAAATAAGGGGGTGAGCGCGCGCATGCGTGGGGATTTAACGGCGAGAACGCCTTAGCAAAATACTGACCGAGCAATGACTCAGCACCTTTCCGATGAGCAGCGAGCCAATAGTCTTGCCTGTGGCGCAAATGAGGCTTCCTCTCGGATAGGATTTGGCACTATCCCATGCATTGGTTAATGAGAGGCGGAGGTGGAAATAAGAATTTTGGGAACCAGCATTTCTTGCATGACTCCAAGAGGAGTCAAGACATCCTACACAAAACTTTACAACCACCAAAAGTGGTTTGAAACTGTCCTTCAATTGGTTTAATCACCCAAATTACTGTCCACCACATTGAGTACTGTGTGTAGCGTCAAAAAGTCATGCAACCCACAAAATTTGATCGACTGACTGACTGACAAATAGCTCTCATAGTAAGTGGAAGGGTTTAAGGACAAAATTCGATACAGCATGCATTTAAGACTGAATAAGCACATTTTAAACGAAACAGCCTCACCGAATCGCCAAACAATTCCCTTCTTCCCCCTCCCCCCCAATTACAAACTACTGCTTACTACACGCAAGCAAACACTGGATCTACGGAACGCATGCATACAGGGGTAAATTTGCAGCTATGACTATTGATCTCAATAGGGATCCAGAGAACACGGAGAACTGTTACGAGTCAAAAATGTGCCAAGTGCTAATGGTGATCAATTAGGGCAGGAGTCCTTGTACACAACTGCACAAGAGTCAGCAAACACAAGGTGTTTTTTCACTCCTTTTCCTGTCTTGCCTTTGCGCCTGGGTCTGGGCGGCAAACGCAGCCACTTATTATTACTCTCCGTGCTTCCACCGCCGCCTCTCCCACCCTCCCTAAACCGATCGTGCCACTACACCAAAGGGAGAATCATCGACGCTGCAAAAAAAAGGAACACACGCAAACGCTTCTGCTAGAAACTACCAATGTCACCCTAATGCACCTACTTGGCGAGAGCACAGAAGGCAGATTAACAAATAGTAAGCCTAGGTTTTGAAAAATCCTGATATGTGAAATACCACCTGAGTTGCTCATCCATTAGGGGCGAGATAAGGTCTCGACAATTCGCAACAAGCAGAGTCATAGATTTAGAGGGCTGTTGGGAAGATTATCACCTAAAAGATGACCTATAAACATCTCAAACTTACCCGATTTAGTGCAATAAGCTAAACAAACGAAACATCTCACTCTTCAATAACAAGCCTTACGCCATATAATCATATAATGTACAAATAATTTGCGACTCAATTTATTCCTATCAATAGACAAAGTGCTATTTTTTTGGGTAAAATAAGCGGGCTTCCCAATACTGACTCCAAGATCAAAAATGACCATTAAAAACTATTCCCACGTTAATGCACCCAGATCATAGGAGAAAAAAGGTTCAAGCACAATGCAATACTTCACGAAAAAAGTAGAACGAAAAATCCTCAAACGATAAACCCTTCGTGGGATTTAGTCGACAGCTAAAACGACGCCTTTGACGACAGTTTAAATTGCAAGTATTGAAAGAAATTCCCAAATGATTGTCAACTCAAATTTGTCAAACGTTGTTCGCATTTCGTACTGCTTATCAACTTGTGCCCCAACTATATGGAAAACGGGACGAGTTTGTCCTTAGATTTGTCGTGAGACCGGAAGAAAAGAGCATTATTGAAATCTCAAAATGAAATGAGAAATAAATGATTGTGAATACTAATAAAGTTTTACAAACAACGTATAGCTTGATACCACTTTTTACCCCTAACCAGAAATAGAGTAAAATGTAGAGAGATAGTAATTAATCGCGTATCCCGCTCTTAAGCCAAGCTGTGAAGGTTCAATAAATGTGGCTTAAATCATATTTTACGTTACTTTGCATATTTCAGTAGAGACTCCCTCTTACCATCCACAAGTGAGGAAAACTAACACACTGAAACCGTGTAAACAGCGGCGCCTCCAGCCTCCACTGAATTTGCAATAAACCAAAGTAGTATAGAGGAACGCACTTTACTAACGTAATTAAGGAGCTGGGACGTTTTTGGCATGGCCCGACGATCATGCCAGAAAGTGGAAGCACGACCTGGGAAGACGGAGGTGAAGAAGTGGATAAACAACCAGCTAGAAAAAAATTTCAAATTACTACATTTCAACCTAATCGTTGCCATCACATACTTTGCTCCAGGGCGAAAAACCTGAATAACAAATGAACATCGAGGTTACACAATTACGTTTACAGTGCACGCGGGTGAATAATTTGTAAAATATAATATAATAAAGGGTTAACAAAAGTTCTTTACTCGCAAACCAGCTCGAATGAAAGAAATTAGTGCCGTAGATGAAAAAAACACCAGCACGGAGAAAACTTAACGTGAGATAAACACCAAAGGGCAAAAAAGGGGCCTAGCTTATTTCTTCTTTTCTATTACAATAAAGGACCAAGTTTAGCTGTCTAATTAAAACGATCGTAAGATAACCGTTCAGAGCTATCCCTCCACTAAACCAATAAGTTAAACCACAAAATCCAACAAGACGTAAAATCTACACACCTTCAAGTGCGCAATGTGACGTAAGGCAAAACTCACGGCACAATCAACTCCAGTTTGGAGAATTATACGCCGTACAGGAGACGCAGATCCAACAAGTACTTCGCAGAAATGGGAGAACTTCTCTATCTGAACAATTGGCAATAGAACCATACTACCTGGAAAGAATTCCTTGTATAAGGGTCATCAACATTGACGCATGTTACTTTGCCATCGTCCAGAAATCTACTAAACAGTTTGCAGTAGCCATAACCAGTCTCATCGGCAGCTATATCAATGTGTTCATGGTATTTACAAGCTACATAAATGCTCAAAGATTCAAGAGGTGACCTTTTGGCCTTTGCCGGATGTTTTCCTTTATTTCTTCTGCGCGTGAAATGTAGGCCGTGATTTTTTTCCACAATTTCGGTTCTTAAATAAACTTTTCTACCATTACCAGATTCACATTTCAAGCACTTCAGCAACAACCCAATGCCTTCCTCACAGCAGACAAATGTTTGTGTAAGTTTGCCTTCCGACTCCAGCGATAGAGCTCGAACTATGATTTCTGAGGAGGAAGAGAGCAAAGACCCAGCCATCAACACAAAAGCAAAAGGAGCCACCAATCTCACAAACACTTAGCATAAAGAGCTTCGCGGGTTGGTTTTAAGAAGTAAAAAATCAAGGAATGACCTAAGGAGACATGCATGTCCATTAAAAACATGAAACAAATAGAAAGTTAAAATATAATTTCGATTTGAGCAAGATTTAAACCAAAACTTGCAGTGCATTCCTATGAAAAATGGTGGAAATAATATTGGAATTAAACAAAATTGCTTATCCTAACATCGGCAAAAATGGGATTGTTGTACCAACGCTTGGTAATCTTGTTTGTTTGTGGAACAGCACGGACAACTCTCTGTAGTAATTTCTGCTCTACGCTGTCGAGTTATGATCATGCCTAAGGCCATCAGTCACTCTACAAATTTGCAATGATATAATCCTTCATATAAGTTTGCAATATCACGGCTTTGAGGAGGGGTGATGAGGTTGTACTAATACCCATACTTTAATAATCCACCTGTGCAGCAATGTTCAGGTCATTGAGAAAAAAGAGTAGGTTGAAGGAATTTTCCATTTTAAAACCTGCTATTGATCACTCGGAATTAGCTAGCAATGCTTCAGCAATATACACTAGCGGTGGAAAACTCGCTGTACAAGTAATTGGGCAAATCACTCCTATTGTCAAAATTATATTTTATAGGACAAAAAAGTAATGCTTGCTTTCCTGGGAGATATACGAAACTGCTTGCATACAGTTTTATAATTGGGTCGATTATATCTGTTTGTTTATTCCCATTGAACCTGACTTGATCTTCAATAGTAGGCTAGCCCCTTAAGCAGTGTTCCCTGAATTGGTTCGCCCTGGTTGTCACACTGTTATGAAGACATCAGCCGATGAAGCTAGTGGAAATGTGGGGTTTGTTTTCGGGTGTATTCTTCCTTTTTCTTCGCATATTTAGGACCTGGTAGTCAGTTTCTGACTTCTTGCAGGCGTACCGGGAGCTCCACTCACTCGGCGAAGCGGGAGTTGTCTGCTTTACAAACTGGAAATAAGGAGGCGAAGAAAGCACGTTTGGAGGAGGTAGCGGTGTTTTGTAGGCCTTTTCAGACCATTGTAAAAGAATGTCGCCGCTCGTGCCAGTAAGGGTCGCAAAATTCGATATTTGAAAATTCCAAAGGCTGTGGATTTCATGTGCCCGGAAATCGTAAATCATTTCTCGGAGGTCCAAAGGGGGAACATTCTTGGGCAAATGAAGGCGACATGCAGATGATATTGCTATGTATTGGCAAATGTGTTCATGGCTATTCAGCGTATGTTATGTCCCGACACGTTGTTCTTTACTCTCCGGCTTTGTTGCGGTTGGGTTTGCGCTTGTGATGTGCTGACCGCGGGGGCATGTGCGGCTGTGCCTTCCGCGTTCAGTACTGTTGTGGTTAATAACGCTTTTGGGGCCCCTGCGGAGTCGCGCGTAGGCGGGTTGCGCCGGTCAGGTTTTGTTCTCGTTGTCGGTCAGTATTCGGTCAGCCGGTCGCGATCTGTGCGTGCCGACTGGGATGTTGCTGTACGTTCACTGAGCTGGGTCTGGGCTGGGATTTGTGGTGTTTGGCTCGCATGGGGGTCCGAGTTGGGGAACGGGGAGCAAATCCGGTAGGCACATTGTTTCACTTGTACTTGGGGTGCACCATTCTTTTGTTCGTAATTAGTTCGATTAGTTCCACATGAACGCGGCTTCATCTTTCGCCTGTAAAGAAATCGAAAGTTCATAATTTTTATTTAGGTTTTTTAGCCTTTAGCGTAAACCTTTTTCGTGTTTATGTGCGCAGATTTGTACCCGCGTTCTTCAAATGTTCGTGCTGTCGTAATGCACACGTCCCTTAGGTTGGTTTCTTTGTAACATTAGTGCTCTGCTTCCCAATTAGTTGTTAAGCTGGTCAAAATGAAGTTTTATTCGTTTTTTTTTCATTATCGTCGTGATTTGTTCTGCTGTTGCTTAAAACATCTAGGGAAGGCAGTTTTTATTTTCTCCTACAGCCTTTTGGGAGGCCATTTTTCTTGGACTAAGCCAAATTGGCAAGACTACAGAATTGAGCATCCCGCAGTCGTTAGGCATGTGAAGCGTTTGCAGGAACTGGGATTAAAAGACCCCTGGGTGAGGTAAGTAAATTGCTTTGTTCCCCACTGACTACTACTTTGTTATACTGTAGAAATTACGTGTGGGTTTATTCACCCCGCATTTACAAAACACCCTGGCAACTGTGTAAAAGTTGCTTCTTCAATCGGCTGCCACAGGGGCTTGCAATCGCTGTTGCGTACACCATCGGACAAACAGCCTTTTTGAAGTGGTATAATGAAAGGGGCTACGGTGAAGCGCACGCTCATTAGTGTCATGTACTGCGTAGTTTCATCCTTCAGATAAAGTTATGTGAATTCGCATGAAAATCATTCCGCTTCATACTGTTTTTTTTTACAGGGTGGTCTTACTTGGTACAACTAGTACTTGTGATGCTTGCTAAAGTTGGAATGGGAGGTATTTCATTGAAAGTAAAGTACTTTTGTGGGAAGTTTAAGTGGTGCCCTGGAATGGTTGAAACCGGCACTCCAGTGTGGCATGCGCGACATCGTTCCGTTCATTTGGGGGGCTGATCTCGTATATCGTGCGTCCTCCTTGTGTGCGCCGCATGGTGAATTTGTTCAGACCTCTTGCGGTATCCTGGTCCCCCTGGTGTAGTGTTAACGTGTTAGGATTGTGGTACTCTGCGTACCTGGTATTCCTTTCAATTTGTGGGTCATGTTGCACCTTCGGGGAGGGCCAAATCCTGCATGAGCGGAACTGCCATGCGATACGCTCTGGAACAACACTGATTTCGTTTCTGGATGCTTAAAAGGGATGTTAAAGACCACTGAGTAGAGTGGCGGGTGTGTAGAAGGGGGTGCCACCAGCCGGTGGTGTGGTCCTCCGACATGCTTTCATCACGCGACTGAGATTGGACGCTTGCGGTAAGTGCTTTTGCCCAGCACAGATTTCAAAGTCCCATGAGGAGTTTGAGCTTCTGCATAAGTGTGTGTAGATGTGTTAGGAGATGCTTGTGTTAGGTCTCATGGACTCTTACTTTTGTTTTTCCAGTGCAAAAAATTTTTTCTTCTTTAAGTAGTTATATTCTTGTGTTTTCGCAGCAATAATGTTGTTACCGTTAGGCAGTAGTCTTAAGCATTTTAAGTTTTAGTTTTTTTAAGGATGCAAGGGTTTGAATGCGTTTGTATCGTGCTTGTACTTTTCAAACTTTCGCGTACAGTTGTTGCCTCGGGGTACTTACTTGTGTACTGCTGAAACTAAGGTTTGTCCGTCAAAATTCTTTTCGTCATAGACATCGCTTTTTTGTTCTTGAATGATTTTCTTGTGTAGTATTTGTCAGCTATCTTACGTTGCTGATTTTGGTGGTTTTCCACGTGCTGATTTTTCCGTGCATGCATTTACGTATTGCATTATAACAGATGCATACTCCGGTCTATTTATGAAGCTACTTTTTTCTAAGTCTTTTTTGCGTTTTTTTTCACTGCTTCTCGTAGCGGAGTTTCGTTTAAGCAATATTTCCTGGTATTTTCATCTTAATTACACCCTTTGCTATACACTAGATGCCAACTCAAATATTGAAGCAAACTTTATCAAGTGTGGTGGGCAGAGTCGCCCAACATGTTGGGTTCGAATTTGCAAGTATGGATGCTATTGATATCCTCTCTGAAATTCTTTTTAAATATCTAAAATCAATCTCGAAGTCAGTTGCTGATCTTGCAGGTAAGTATTGTCTTTCCTACTTTGCTTTTAGCTGAGGATGGATATTTTAGTGTCGTTGACGGTTTGACCATTCTGGAGTTGATGAATGAATCACTCTCTGGTTTAGTCAAATACGCTAGGGAATCAGGATCCTACTTTCCGAAGCCTCCGAACATGTGCATACCCCTTGCTGGTAGAATAGAATTCAGCGTACTTTTTAAGGGGGAGAAACCACTTCCATTGTCCTCGTACACGTTGCGGGAACCTTTGTGCTCCAAAGACGTAACCGAGTTGCTTACTGAAAATAAAGCTGAAAGCACTAGCGGACAGACCTCAACAGCACCGCAGGGGCGCCATGAACGCAAATTGCCACTTTGGGCTGGTAGAGCTAAGTACAAGCTTGCCCGTGTTATTTACGACTCGAGCCTCGCTTCATTGGTGGAGCGTGATTTACCTCCACCTGTTAATCCAGTTATTCCATCCACAAAAGGGCTTTCTGTTAGATCAGCAGTGTCGGCATTTCGTAAACCTCAACGAACGCCGCAGTTATCTGATTCTGATTACCCCTCGGCTGCGCTAGTTGTGCACAGTACGAAACCGGCTTGCACCACGGATGTGATGCGAGAGAGTGCTTTGAAAGTAAGCGTGTTGTAGTGCTCATGGTTATGTGCTATTGATGCTTCATTGACTTTTTCCTCTGTTCTAGACCTTTGCTCTATCGTCACCTCAAACAAGTAGAAAAATTGATGCTTATTCTTCTCCATCGACGTCGTTAAATACTTCTGATGCTACACTTGCGAAAGCTACTCCTCTCCTACATTCCGCTGACCCAAACAGTTTATACCCTCCATCGATCGTAGGGAAATCTCGGTCCGTTACTTATGCTTTTTCGACCGTACACTTGTTTTGAAATTATTTCTTGAGGTTTTATTACTTTTACAGTATATGCATTCTCCCAGTGTTATATGCGTACTACAAAGACGGTTTACATTAACGTTTGCTCTTATTAAAGCAATGGTATTATTTTTAGTTTATTTACCTTTGTTATTCTTACATATTAGTAAACTCTCCCAAAGTACTAGTCGTCGTAATCCGCAAAACCGGAAAAAACGGTTTGGCATTGGCCGAAGACGGTCCCAATCAATAGGAAAGCGGAACACAAACCAAATTATGCCCTCTATGTCTCCTGTGATTGAAACTGCAGAGGCTACTAAGGATGCTAATCACTTAACTCCTAGTGATAGAGAAGACGGAAGTGCGGCTCCTATTTTGGCTGATGTACCAAGCCTATGCCCCTCTCCAGAGGTAAAGCCGTCTGTTAGGAACTCGGACAATGTAAAACTAGATTCTGAAAACGTAGAAACTCATGCGTCTGATGTGTATGCGGCTGCTTTGAATGGTATGTTTTTTTCGCAAGTCAAATCCTTGATCAGCATTTATTCCATTTAACAACACTGAATCATAAACAGTAAATAAAATATCAGCTGGATGACTAAACAATAACAATTTGACGTTTTTTTACTGATGCAGTTAAAATAAACTCTTATTTGAATGGGCTCTATCTCCAGAAAACTTGTCGGTGCTTGTCACATTATTAGTAACACGATACTCTCGGGATATCAATTATGCTGTTTCCTGTAAGAAGAATGATTCTCACAAGTTTGAATGTGCTCTATATATATAACACTGACAATCAAAACTATCGTTAACTAGAACTAGTTTCAAACCTTCTGTATCTTACTTAATCCATCTAACTTTAGCGCACTGTTCTCCTTCTCTGCCGCCTAAACCATCAATCACACCAATGCCTGAGCAAAGCTCTGCACTTGGTGATTCTGGTGCATTTGGAAGTCCCTTGAGAATTCCAGATGGTACTGTGTCTTTTCCGAGGCGATCCCCAACTACACCTCAAAGTCCTGCGATCCTGACTGAGACAGAACTTCTACCTACTGATCGAGGGGTTGAGGTGCGCGTTAATTCTGAGATATGATCTTCCCGTCTACTCGTAGATAAAGCTTTAAGGTTCCCTATTTTGCAATAAGTTAAAATGTTCCTTTTATTTATAGGGTCCTTTTATTACTTCATCAAGTAATGATAGATGTTTGAAGAGTGACGACGTTTACTCGCCAGTCTCTAATTCGTGCACTGAACCACTAACGAATGAGGAACTGAGTCGAGATTACGAGATGCCACGTGCCTTCAACTTTCCTCCAACAAGGCGTTCGAGTTTTTCCCCGTCTTCCTCCTCTCTTTCGTCGTCTTCACCATCATCTTCTTCTTCCTCACCGGTTACCGATTCTTCGAAGTTGCCTGTTCCTTCAGTGCCACTGATCACATCATCATCACACCGCATTTCTTCACGGCTGCCAATTCAACAACCACTCTCCGACGTGAGTTCTACTCCGTTTGGTGTTTCAACTACAAAGACCGCTGCGATACTAATATTGTTGATATTTTACTTTCCTCGGAAATTCCAGTTAGCTATATTCATACTTTACTATAGCAACCTGGTAATTGCTATTGTTTTGCAGGCGACTTCCTGTGTTTTTGCTTTATCTATCGGTTCCATCCTTAATTCAGCACTCTTCCCGTGCATCGTCCTCATTGCCTGGTTCAATGGCGTCCCGGCAACCAACAGGAGTCACTAGTTATGCTGCGGAGCCTGTCAAAATTCCTCATCCTGCAACTGCTGGCGCTGGTAGCGGTATTCGCATAAAGATCCGTCTGGGTGGTCCTGATGGAGAGACGTTAAGTGTCCGCTCGAGCGAGCCTGCCTTCACTAACACTAACTCCAGCTTATCCACCAGCAGCAGCAGTAGCGTTTCATCTCCTCTTAGCTCTGGCCAAGTTTCCGATGAGGAGACTGCTGCCAGACGTCATTCTGCTATTCCACCTGCGCTTGTGGCGAAGGAAAGAAGACACGAAAATTTGTCATCATTTGGCTCTCTTATCAGTAAAACACAGCTTCGCGCAACCTCTATGTCTCAGCAACCATTACTCAGTGTTAAAACACCCAAATTGTAAGGTTACTTTCGCGTTTGTATCGTGTATGATTGGAATATATGCGTAAATTCTTTAGTGAATTAACATCCATACATGGAATTAGGAAATGCTTAATTGGTGCTGGATTTTTTCCGCTTTTTTAGAGTCATCAAATTTGGTGGTCATGAGCATGGCTCAACTAGTATTGTACGATCATTGGGTCAACAAATACCACAACTAAAGCCTGCTTTCACTCATGAAAAACTTCGTGGTAGTAGTATTAGCAGCATGGGCAGCAGTAGCTCAAGTTCTTCAAGCCAGACATCAGATGACGAGGAGGAAACTGTCGTCTCGAGGCCTCCCCATCTACCCGTATTGGAACGGCTTCCAAGTGCAAGGAATTCAAATAATCGATCATCTCAACCACCAGCACTTTTGCTGCTGAAAGATCCCTCTTCCAAAGCGACATCCTTCACATCTGAATGCAGAAAATCGCCTCCACATCTTCGACCTTTGAATATACTCCCGCCTCCTATTCCGATGCTGACGCCATCATTCGTCGTACCAAAATCCACAACTTACTCATCTGCGTCATCTTATGAACGTAAGTTAAATTGTTTTTTATTTGTGCATTTTGTCTTTGGCACACTTAAAGCTGCGTTGGCTTTCATAAATGCCATTTTAACCAAATTTGTAATCACAGAACGTAGCAATAAATCGTCCTCCAAGTGTGGGAAGAAGAGATCGCGGGAAAGGCCTATGTCGCAGTCACCACCGAAACTTGGGGTCTCCCATTCAACGTGTGGTAAGCGAGTTTTGGTCAATTCAATCTTCTCTGACGACGAAGAGGAAGATGCGATTGCCAGCACAGGGGACAGACTAAGTGTGCGTCCACGGGACAGCCATCGAAGTCATAAACAAGACCGATGCGGCGCTAAAACGAGAAGACTTGGGGGGGATAAACCCCAAACATCAAGCCAGATCTCCCCTCCAACTACTCAGATCATTGCTGCTTCGGCTGGAACGTCCTATTACTTTGTAAGGGTTGAGCTCATGCTTGGTGTTTGTGTGTGTGCGGGGGCATGTGTAATTGTTTAGTCTTGGACAGTTTTGATGCGTTTTGCCTGGTTATCAATAATTCCGTTGTCAACTTAAGGTTGTTTTCGAGATTTTTCGTTTAGAACAATGCTGGGGAGCAGATATGGCTTTGTCCAATTTGTCGTACTGAGGATGATGGCAATCTAATGGTGGGGTGTGACAGCTGTGACGATTGGTACCACAGGTATACCTTAAAGTGTTGTTGCTGTTTTTTTCCCACCCACTTTGATTGATCTTAACGTCTGTTTTGTATTCGCGAGCCTACAGTAGTTGCTTGGGTCTATCGAAGGAACCTGATTCTGCTCAGTGGTTCTGCCCAAAGTGCTTGCGTGAGCGCCTCGAAAAATCAACGACAAGCTCAGGTAACTCCAAGAGGCGTTCGAGAAAATCTGCCAACGCTCGGCATTGTAGGCGGTGATTGTTTTGTATATATTGCTGGCGTTTTTTCAGTCATTAGATGAGTAAATCGGATGTTTTGCGTTATGTTCCTGCTTTGGTGGGCATATTGTCGCGGTCGATGATTCCTGGTAGCGGGCTCCTGGGGCAGGATCGTCGGGGTGTGGGTGGTGGCCTTAGGTCGAAAGGAGGCAAAAATGGACCTTTGATATTATTTTGTTAAGAATGAGGTGGCTAGTGCTTATAGAATGTGAGTAATATGATGCATTTTGGGGTTTATTATACCATTAACTCGAGACATATTTGGGAGGATTGTTTTAATAAGTCATGTTAACCTTGGCAGGCCAATAAAACTGCGATTTTCATTCTATTTCAAGGATTTGTTGTTATTGGGTAGTGCTTGCGTTGGGGCTCTGACGTTCCCTGCTCTATTTTGTTGGACTAGAGCGAATCATATTTCGACAAATGGCTGTCCACAAACTGCAAGATAATGGGAACGAAATATCGCGGAATCCTATCATCGGCAAGAAATTTAGATTTCACCTCTTTGAACGATGCTCTGGTGGAGTATTGAATCTGCGGTTTGATTCTACGGTTCTGGAGAGTTATTATACTCTCTGCTCGTTCCCTCATTCTTTGTCCAGATTTCGAATAGCGGTATCATATTTTGCTCTTGTTTGTGCAACTTGGATGATATTTTTTTTCACCTCAGGAACGGAACAATGGATGATATACGTTGCTGGAGCTGGCACGGGTCTTATAGTGGCGATTGTTCTGTTTGCACTTACCTGTTCAAAAGCCGTGTTTGAGAAGAACTTCCTTGTTTTGTACATAATACTAGCATTATTCTTCAGTTTACTGTTTCTACTTGCATTTGTTCCTCCAACCGTCGGAGTCTCTTCGGCGTTTAACGCTAGTCTGATTGTTCAATTGCTTCTGATAATCTACATCAATATCCCGCTTCGACTTTGGCAAGTAATACTTATTTGTGGACCTGTCAGCATTATACACGTGGTGCTGTCGTGTACTGTTTGTGGAAAGATAAATTCCCGGTTAACTTGTATATATGTTCTCTTACACTGCTGCATTCATATGATTGGATTCGTACAACATATTTTATCACAAGTGAGTTCTCTAATTGATCAGTTTAGTTGGTACCTATGCTGTCATCTGCTACATTTCAGCATGAACCTAAATTTATTAGTATATGGGGTCTTGGGCTTGATTCTTGGGCTGGACTTACTTGTTTTTCTAGTATTCGTTCGTCATCAAAATAGTTAGCAGGGTCATTTAACGGAACGGTGGTTTTTAGCCCTTGTACCATTAATTATTGATGCGCGGACCATAACTCTTTAGTAGATCTTCCGGCGAATCATTCCTACTTGCAGTCGTTTTTGTTTTTTTTGTAGCATTTGGATTATCTTTGCAGAAATTACTGTCAACATTTCCATGCATGATTAAGGTATCCTCCCACAATTTTCAAACATTAACTCGATGATAGCATTCAAAATTTGTTAACCAGGGGCAAGTCTTTAGGTGCATCCATTTATCTATTTACCACCATCGTTTTTAAGTTCTCGTGGTACCGAGTCTACACTATTTCCCTATTGGCGATTAATGAGTCGATCTCGTTTTCTATGTTTTAGGCATTGCTAATCCTTGTGTAAATGCCCCGATTCTCAAATAAAAACCTAGGTATCCTCACCCATCGCCTTGCTTATATACTGGTTTATCTATATAGCACTTGCAGTTTGTAGCCAAGGTTTCTTTTTTGGTTTTCTTTTGTACATTCCCGTTTGCTAAGTTGTGTTTAACGTTTAAAAAAAATTCCATTTATGAATGTCTGCTCGACCTTTGAACAGAAGCCACTACCATTGTGCATTTCTGTATTATATGAACGTAGCATTTTCGGATATGGTGCTGCTGTTACACTTATACATCGAAAATTGCAAGGTGTAGATTTCAATCGCGCTTGTGGACTGGTTTGAGGCTTATTTTGAGTATTTCTTGAGGCATATTTTTGTTTGCTGCAAAACGACTCTTTATTTTTATTTATTGATAACTTTTTATTTGTACCTTGAATTAGACACGCATTTTTCCTACATGTCTATTCATATCCACATTTCCTGCAACTTCTAACTATGGCTAGTGCAAATCAAATGTGTAGCATGATTGCTAACTTGCATAAAGACTAAAGTCCACGGAAATGATTTTGCTGGTAGGTTTTTGTTCTGCTGTAATCATTAAGGCACAAACCAATTATTTTGTATACATCGTTAATGCCTAGGTATTTGTCGGGTTTCGTGTGTGTGCTCATGGACTGACTAACTTCCTTAATTTCATGTTGAGCATGAATTGACGGTTAAATAAAAAAAAATACCATCATCGCAAGTGCCATACTAAGCATGTATATAGGTTTTATGACATCCTTTATCGTGCATTCTCCGCCATTGTCATTTTCAATCACTCGCGTCTCCTGGATCTACTTCGTCTTCCAATCTAAATTTTTGTTCATCTCAGTTTGCAACTCCATAATATAGTTTTAGGCAAAAGCTAAACTCGTCCTCGGCTATGTAATGCTATTCATTATATGGTTGCATCCAAAATGGCAAATTTTAATTACAAGTATCGTCGTACATTAAAAACTTTTTTGGGAACAGAGCTGCTTCTGTTTTTTGGCATCCTACGATGGCCAATAAATGTTAGTGAACTTACCTTTTTGAACGTGATTTTTGTACACGAAACAGGATTTGAGAAATGGAGCTTGTTTACACTTAAGTTATATATCGCACATTCAGGTGCGACGGCGCTCAACATTTATGCGCCTCGGTCACAGTGCTCTGATGCGCAAAGCCTTGGAGAAGGAGCAGCAGATCCAAAATGAGATGATCCAGTCCCTAATGCCTCAGAAGGTCGCGCACGAAGTAATGCAGGGCTCCTACAACAGCGAAGACGAGGATGAGGCAAACGAATCCGAAGGCGGGAATGAATTGCGAATGGTTAGTTTTCGCAAGGGAAAAAAGGATGGAAAAGAGACTAATCATGAGAAGATAAACGCCAAGGGAAGGGGAAGTGCCAGCTTCTCTGACGATACGGATGACTATAGCGCCGATGAAAGTGAGCCCTTGAGAGGAATGGAGGGTAGTACATGTAAGTAAAATAGTACTGGTTCATGAATGCCTATATTTTTTCCTTTCAAATGCCCGCATAATAGCACAAAAAGAACTCGTTAAGTTTGTGAAACTCTTGCCTCATTATGGGAGGTGTGCAGACTGGTTAAAAGTGAACTCTCAAATCAAGGTCCTTACAGTTGCGAATGCATGACAAAACTACCTAGATGTTTAGTAAGTAATTTACTTTTGGGAATACGGAATTTTTTTTTGCTTGTATTAATGTGAACCGATTTGCCTGCGTGTCCGTCGCGCTCACACTGATAGCCTTCGTGAAGGATCTGAGTGAAGGGTCCTAAACTCTCCGCTGTTGCCACATAAATGTTAACTTAGTCGAGCCATGTGCGCGATTTCCCGGAGTCTACACCTGGAAGTTACGTTTGGTGATATTTTGATATGCACTGAGTTCACTATCCGTCCGCCATCCGCGTCGTATAGGCATGCGGGATTGCCGCTTTCTTTCGATAGTTTTTTTGGAGGATTCATTTAATTTTAACTCATACACACGTTTTGAAGTTTTACGGGTAAGTGATGATGCCCTATGCATGCATAAACCTATTTCTCTTTATACGCCTGAACGCTCTGCTGGATGGCACTTTGATTTACTCTTGCCCAATACTTACACTTTGTTCCTTTTTAAACTCTTACCTCATCGCTAATTTTATCAAATTTTCCGTCTTTTCCGGATCACTTGTTACAGACACTACAACTGCTTATTTTGGGGACTTGAACTACCTCACGTTTTTGTTATGATAAGAAAATGGTCCACAATAAATATAAGCCTAAAGGTAAGTTTTACAGAGCCAATGCCTTTGTTTCCTTCCAACTTTTCCCATCTATCCGCATCACTGTTTCTATTGATAGGCTTTGTCCCTTCCATCGTCATTTGCTATGCGCAGCAAAATTTGCATGTTAGCTCTAACAATACAGAGGCACCGTACTTGCTGTTCATGGATAGTTTTTATCTTATCAGTATTCGTATATTTTTCAATCATGATTAGGTTAAATATCATCCTAACAGAACAATATCTGCTATCCTAATACATTGTTTGGGAGTTGATTGGGAGAATTGCTGTTAAAATACGCTTCCTGTACGGGAAAACAAAACGCTACAACAGTGTATTGGTAGTGGGTTTTTTAGCAAATAATTGTTTAACAATCAGCATCACTCCGATAGCAATGACTTTTCTGTTGCATATTTTCGTGCTTCAATACAACTTTACTAAGGCAATAAAATCTCGTTTGAATTGAGGGAGACCAAACTTAGTTATGCGGCCATTTCTGCAATGAAAATCCGAGTTTTTATGGTACTGCATGAACCTGCTTTATGAATCAGAAACTGACGCAATAGGATATCTATTTGTAAATATTCAAGTATTATTTCTATTTGTCAAGGGTGTACCACTTTAATACTTGGGATTTCACGCTAGGTGTTTTAATGACCATTTTGGAGGTTAGCGCAAAAATTCCCAATTCATTATCCGGTTGCTATTCTTCTTTACTCGTATTAACTTTTCACTACTCCTGTTGCTACCACTGATAACACTTTCCCGTCTGATCTTGTTCTTTCTCTCTGCGAGCCTGTTTATTGGCATTTGGCTTCAAGATGTATATGGCGTTGACAATACTGGCAACTTTCCAAACATTGCAATCCTCGGTACAACTGAAGTGATTATTGGAAATAAATATTTTAGGTCGAATTGAGTTGTAATTATATTGTTGTACATCAAAATGAACTATGCATTAACCAGAACTCTAGTAGTGCTCCGAACACTCATGTCTCACACATTCACCACTATTTCGAGCTAAAAGTTTTAATAACGGTTCGATTTGCGTTTTACCACTACGTTTGCTGTATAAGAATGACTGTCCACTGCCAGCGCGCGCCATTATTCGGTTGAATTCATTGGCACATCGTCCTTCGAATATTTTCCTTCATTCGTGAATCGAATGTCATTATAGCTCTTTATGGTTTTTAACTTCCTCAGGATGCTTCATTTCTGAAGTTTGGTGAATTTCAATTATAAACCCTTCTCCATTTTGATAGCATTGTAATACCGTGTGAGCAATTTAGAACTTGAAATATCATTAGGCGGCAAAATTATCACTATTTGTCGGTGATGCTTGCTCATTATTGCTTCGCTTGTTTCCATCCTATTCATATTTTCCCCTCTTTACAAGTACATATTAGTATTTGCACTGTTTGTATTTTTTAGTCATTTTCCCCATCGAATAAGTGGGATTTTCTCAGTACAACACAAAAATTATTTCGCACATCAAATTTTGACTTATCAGTAGCCATTGAAGTAAAGCGAGTACTTTTTACTTTGGTTAATGATAGATCGCGACACAAAAGTGGATATGTCACTCAGGTAAATCGGTTCATCATTGTTTCTGGGTTTATCCTCAAGTGCGTCTATACCTCTCGTCCCCTCCCAGGACGAGTATTTGTGGACATTTCTTCCTTTACATTACCTGCTGAAAAACTAATCGATGAAGATTTTACACCGACCTAGCATATTACTCCGGTGGAAGATGTTATGCTGACCGATACTTTAAACATGGATCAAATCCGAGAGCTTGACGTTATGGCAGAAACAGTCAATTGCTGATAGGTCCAGACGATTCAAGAACCTGATTGGTTAGCTGACTGTGGATAGCCAAATTGGTCGATCCATATGGGAACGTTAAAGCGAGGGTGATGCGCTCTTAACCGGGTGCCATATTTTCCATCTTTATTCAGTACTGCGATTTTGATCGTTCTGATTCCAATCATCGCACTATTACGTTTTGGGGAAAAGGACTGTGCTGTGTTATAGCTTCTCAAACTGATGAAAATCTCATGCTTTTGCAACTTTACGACGGCAGACTTAATAGGAACTGTCCGATGAAATATTTTTTTTTCTTTGTTCCCTTATTCAAGGGTACCCCTTCTCATTCATGGGAATCACCTTTGCTGTTAAAGATTGATTTACTTTACGCTTATGTGTTTCGTGCTTTATGCGCTAAAATTGAGTACCTTTACTGCCAAAATGGGAAGCAATGGGGATGGTTTAAGATTGCACCATTGTCATTGTCGAACATTACATGAATTTGCTACAATGCAAGTTCATAAATTGTCCAAAGCACAACAAATTCCACTGACCTTGGTTTATCAAAAAAAATCAAATTTAATCGGTTTTGATCGTGTTGTTAACATCATTTAGCAAGAATGAGTAAGGACTATGAAAGCTAATCACTGTATCTGAAAAAAATTGTGTTTTTCAACCCGTTTTGAATGATCTTTTGGATGAATCTCGCCATTGACTTATATTTGCAGCCCGCAGAGAGCATAGGGTACACAACCCTGATGTGAGAATCGCGTCTTCGTCCAGCTTGCCGCGACCCTCAGCCGGACATGCTGTGAAGTTTCGTAAATTCCACGTCAGTCAGATGGAAAATGTCAGCATCCTCTTTGCTGATATTGTGGGGTTCACGAATATGAGCTCCAACAAATCTGCTTCTCAACTCCTGCTTCTTCTCAATGATCTTTTTGGACGGTAAGTTCTCAATGCCCCACTTATTCTTGAAGGCGATGCCTTTTTAATTTAAAAAATTCTGGAGGACTCACGCGTACGTTTTCTATATTAACCAGAACTTCCGTGCCAATGCAGTGCCCTATGATCCCCAGACTCCTTTGGTAGTGGCCCTTCTCGCCTTTTTTTATTTGTAAACTTTCCTTAAAATTGTTCACAAGGGATGTGAGGAATATGAATCAAAGGTAACCCTGTAAAAACAAGTGTTCTGGTGAAATCCGTCAGATTTTCATCGCGAATCACGTTTTACACATTGAGATTACTTTGTCAGGTCTCATCCTTCCCATCTGTTAGTATTTTATATGACAATATTTCAGCTACCACTCTTAACAATCCGTGTTTGGATTAGTACATAAATTATGTGTTAGAATCCATCACTTGTCCCGTTAGGTTAAAAAGCGTTTACCAATTGGTAGATGCTTGGAGTGGTTAATATACTATGGTTGTATAAATTTTTATTTTTAAGCCGTCCTTTTGTTTCGGTGCTTATTGGTGGGTAAAAGACTATTTTGTTTTTCTGTGTAAATTTTTCGCACAAATCAACCTGCCACCAACCATCTCTACCATTGAAGAGTTCGCTGCTGTCTTTTATTTTTATGTACCCGGGCAAGTGTTCTTGAGGCGCCTATTTGTGCGTAATCCCGCTTAAGGTTTTCGTAAATTATATTTCATCACTGTTTGAAACGTTAGTCTCTATCATATCCCATTATCCCTGCCTATCATTTTACGCACTCTCTGTTGTTTCGCCCAAAAAATAGGTAAAAATAGTAGCACCGAGGGCGGTTCATTTTTGTGAAAATTGATAAACTGTTATTAGTGTTGCTTACTATTAATTGTGACACTAAAATACCACTAACGCTACAATCAATGATCGAAAATAGACATCCGCATCAAATTATTGCTGCAAAGAATGCTTTAGGTTTACTGAGTCCTTGTAAACTCCTGGAACCTTGGCTACTGGCTTTGTTTATTTCCTGACAGGTTTGACAGCCTTTGTGAGCTGAACCAGTGTGAGAAGATAGCGACGTTGGGCGACTGCTACTACTGCGTGTCGGGCTGTCCCAACGCCGTGCCTGACCATGCAGAGAGAATTGTCGAAATGGGTCGCTCTATGTGCGTGGCTATCCAGCAGTTTGACGATGATCACGCCGAACAGGTATGGTCCTTCACCTCATCAGTGAGCATTGTAAATGGTATGCCCCGCCGGTGGTCCATTTTCCATCGGCTACTGATGCGAGACAGCCAAGGGTTTAAGATTTATAATTTCTTCATTCGAAATAACACCGATTCGGAAGACGAAATTTATTTTGGATGCGTATACGTTTACTCACGTCACCATTGTTGGGCTTTTCATATTTCAATCTGATTAATAGTTGCCTCTACGCATGACAAAACAAAATTGGTGCGCTTCTTACCTATCTGGTGAATGATTTCAATTTTAGGTGAATATGCGTGTCGGAGTGCATACTGGAAAGGTGATTTGTGGATTGGTCGGAACGCGCCGCTTCAAATTCGACGTCTGGTCAAACGATGTCACCATAGCTAATCAGATGGAGTCTTCAGGTAAGGCAGGTAAAGTGCACATCTCCGAAACCACACTGGAATTTGTCAAAGATATCTACGAAGTTTCAGAGGGCGAACCAGTTCCTGGTGCGTAAAAGCATATTTGATGAAGTGCTTTGTGTTTTGTTTATGCAGCTATTTGGGAATTTTTTGTAGACATTCGGAAAGTAAAAGTATTAATTGAATATTACAACAAGGAGGATCAACGTTACGCCATTAAACATACTCGAGATCAAGCTCGTAAGTTGTATTCCCTTTCATACAAAAAGTCCATCACTTTGACATGAGCACCAAGTATTTTGTAAAAATAACTAAATCGTTTCAACAATTGTTTAGAAATACTCCAGAATATGGCAAAATTATAATTATTTTCTTTGCATTTCATAAATTGATTCATCTTGGCATACCACTTAGGAATTGTTTCCTCCTTTGTACGCGCGACTTCTTTCCATGAAATCGATAATTTTATTTAAGTCCCAATCTTTTTCGCTGTTTTGCTTCGACAGAAACGTTATGTAAGAGTATTTCATGAAGTAAAAGTTTGAGTATCATGCAATCCACCGTTTAACATCGACCGCAAAATTCATGTTGTTGTTGAGGTTACCGGTAACTTTTGACGCGAGCATTTACGACTGAGCCAATTTATGTAGACACCGGTCGCCAGTCTTATTGCTTGCCATGTGTGAACACAGCTCCAAATTTTCCTAAATATTCCTGAAACTGGCGAGTATCATTTACTGCTAAGCGGCTAATATTTGGCAATGCGTACCGCTTGTGTCATAGTAGCCTGTTTTCATTTTTTTAAATTCTGCTTTGCTTTTTCCATTGTGTGCAGGGATGGTGATGTGCTAGCACCGTTGCAATATTGTTTTTAAAGATATTTTTGTTGAGGTTAAAAGTTTTTTGCACATGTTAATTTTGTGCTGATTTTGTGGTGCATTTGTGCCGGATTTGATGAGATTGCGGTCTTCAGTGGACCACATTCATCGTTCCCCTTCCTTACCTATCGTAGCTATCACTCGAGAGCTGTTGCAAGAGCAGTGCATAGTTGTGCCTATGAGAATGAGCGATTGCAGTATATTTTACTTTATTCTGTTCTCTCTTTGTCGATGCATTTGGCCACCCTCATCCTCTCCGCGAAGTGCGCGGCAGGAGGTACGCCTGGTGCCTCGAGGTTGCGTGGGCCGCACTATTCAACGATCGCCTTAATGTCCTCGTTTTTGCAGGTGGCTGCTTAGCCAGTAATCGGCACGAAATCCTGACTCCTTGACACGCCAAGTGACTGCGACACCGTTTGCACTCAACTCATTTCCGATCAGTTCTTAATCGAAACAGCACCTAGTATATATAGGCCCTTGTAACTTAATACACGGTATTGCTACTAAGGTATCTGTTGTTCGTATTTTAGTTATTAAAACCTACTTCATTGAGAGACGTTTCGATAACAAACCGATTATCATGTTAGATAAGGTACGTTCAACTAAATGCCTTATAAACTTACCCTTGGTATTTATCCTAAATATTGCGCTTTTTCAATTGAATGAACTTCCACTTTTTGCATGAACCCGATCTACTTCTCTTGTCCTATTAAATTTCCTTTACAACCTTGACCAAAACCCTTCAAATATGAACAATGGATTTTTGATGCAATTAAAAGAAATTTGGTCTTTGACATATTTACTTATGATTGTTCAATGGTATGTATAACTGACTAAATGTTCCAACTCATTATCTTTCAATGGTGCATCATAAAAACCAAAGGCATTTGTTTTAAGATCGAATTTTTCTTCAAGTCCAAAGCATCTGCGTCTGTTAATGAGACCAACAACACACCGTCTTTTGTCAAGGATCAGCCAAAGACATCGGTCGACCAGATCATCGCATCACCAACGGGATCAAACGAATTGACCCTCACAACATCTCCTGGATCTGATAAACCGGAGGTGAGGGCTCGTGGTTCCGATGTGGAGATGTTGGACGCTCTGTGGAATCTCTCCAAGCCGGAAGAGGTCTTCAAATTCCCACCGATTTCACGCTTTTCTCTTTGCTTTCTCTCACAATCTCTCGAACAGACCTACCGGCGGCAGGTGCTTCGTGTTCCCCGTCAGTCTGTCCTCATCACACTTGCAACACCCCGTCTAACCCCTGTCACCAATGGGCTGGCTCACTTCCTCTTCTTCCTCCTCGTCTCCTTGGCTTGTTTCATTAACTTTCCCAATTTAACAAACAGTCGACTGGCGCTCGTGACACCCTTTGTCGTGTTTGCACTGGCTCTCTGTTTTAACTGCCTATTCATAGCTATTGTTTTTTCGGATTTGCTAGCATGGGGAGGATTCTGTCTCCCCGAAAAGCGCCTTCAGCACATCTACCGGTTTCTATTCAACTGGTACACCAGGAACATCATGGGGGTGCTGATGCTCTGTAGCCCTGCGGCTTTTGTGCTCTCCAATTTCCAAATTTGTCTCTTTTGGTTCAGTCGATCGGCGGATGTCGCAGCAGTGGCCGATTTCTCAACTGGAGAATACCGGATGGTTCATGGGATCTTGTTCACTTTCATGCTGTTTAATTTGACACTGTTTCCAAACTACTCCTCATGGACAAAATCTCTCTCGGCAATGACCTTATGCATCATTGCTTGTTTGTTGATACATTGGCCCTTCGCGGGTTTTTCCTATGCGTACTCCGACCAAGTGGCTGGCTTTGCTGCCGTGACCACAGCTAGAGACTTAAGCACCTCTCCTATCTGGTTGGCTGCTGCTGAAAGTAGCCTATTTCCATGGGAAATAACCGTTATACTCATCCTGAATCTCATCCTCATATTCTTTCTCAACCGCGACATCGACATCAGCTTTCGTGTCTCTTTCAACCGCGACTTTGAGGCGAGCCGTGCCAAGAAGGCCATTACTCGAGAGAAGATGCAGGGTGAATGGTTGCTGGAAAATATCATTCCACGCTTTGTGCTTACCGACCTGAGGAAGACCAACAAGTACTCTCAACACGTGACCGATGCTGCTGTTATGTTTGCGTCAATAGCCAACTTTTCAGAGTTCTACGATGAGCAGTATCAAGGTGGACAGGAGATGTTGCGGGTGTTAAACGAAATTTTTGCAGATTTTGAGCACCTCCTCTCCTCTGTGAAATTTAAGGATGTGGAGAAGATCAAGACAATTGCTGAGTGTTTCATGGCTGCTTCCGGCTTGAATTTGGTTCAGCGGGCGCAGAACACGTTACTGGATGATCATTTGTGTGCTCTAATGGACTTTGCCATTGAGCTTCTTAAGACTCTGGATGACTTCAACCGACAAATGTTCAACTTTCAGTTTGAGTTGAAGATCGGCTACAATATAGGAGAGGTGACAGCGGGTGTCATAGGCACGACGAAGTTGCTCTACGATATTTGGGGCGACACTGTGAACGTGGCCAGCCGGATGTATTCGACAGGTCAGAAAGGTCGGGTGCAGGTGACTGAGGAGGTGGCGCGACGCCTCACCAAGCACTACGAATTTGAGTATCGTGGTAATGTTTTCGTCAAGGGCAAAGGCGAGATGCGCACCCACCTCCTGGTTGGCCGAAAGGCGGGAACCTCGTAATAACACAGGACTTCGTGTTAGGTTAGTATCATATCCCCCCTCTCTCCAAGCCCATTTATTTATATCGAGGAGCCTCCGGATCGTGCATTCATTACGATCTCCCCCATTGTGGCTTCTTTATCTTCATGTCTACGCTCACGTCTACCTGTTCTCGTTAATTTCCTTACAACTGAATTTGACTCCTCACCTTATCTACCTTTATGCTTCTACTATTATTATAAGATTAATTAATTTCTCTTTGTTTCAATAAACTAGTAGTCACCATTTATCAGTCATAAGGTTTGACGGATCAATACGGAATCGGGAGTTTTGGATACGCAGTCCCCCATTCACGTAAAAGTGCAATTTTGATTCTCATAACACCTATAAATGAATACCGACTCGACGAACGCGAATAGTGGCTTTAAGCTAGTGATCGTCACTTACAGCATATCGAATAGGTTTGATTTGAGGATTGGCAACCCTGTCCATCCCTTCTGGAATTATCGAAATAGTTTAGCTTACTCAAGACATTTAAGTAGGCATAAGATCTTTCAATGGCGCGTTAAAATACGCACATCCTTGAGGCTGATTTATAACAAGATTTTACAAGGCCGTGTACTTCATCACTGAGACGGCAGATACCGCGACGCATTTGAGAAGTAGTTGCAAGCAAAGTATTATGCTTTGCCTAGAAAGTTTTCACAAGATCATATACTCCGGCGCCAAAAGATGGTTAAAGGGCTTGGTGTTGCATAGTACCGTCAAGTTGGTCGTCAGTCATTCATCATCAGCTGTATTCCATTGGTTTGTGACTTTCATTGAAGTCTTGTAACGTTTTCTGTAGTTTTGTGGCATGTTCCCCAAAAATTTGTCAAAACGTCATTAAATACGCACCGAACTACCAAGTTTAAGGCGGCAGCTTGTTCTGTTTCTGCCCGTTGGAATACCTCCACAATTTCTTCAATAACTAGTTAGTTGTGTTGAGAAACTCTAGCTTCGGACTTTTATTAAAGCAGGTATTACATACTGCAATCGCTTATTTAGCTTTTGTTCTACTTTTGATCTGACAAAGCAAATATGAACTGGATTTCTCAACCATTTGACAATCAACCGGCTGGAGTCCTTAGCGCACTTGTTATCACTTTGGAAGTCGTACTGCACTTCACATAGGTACACTGACTGCAGTAATGATTCACTTTTTATACGGATTTCCCCTGCATGCATCAAGGCTAAAGAATGCCTACTTTGCATGTGAAAAGTACATATTAGTATACTGGGCGCGCTATTGATACTACGTTGAAAGCAAGACTGGTGGTAGATAAGTTGAGTCGCCTTGCTCGGTGGACAAGTACTCTGCAGAGTCCGACGAAATACAAAAGTAAAGCCTCTGTACAGCAACAATACCTTGACGCAGTCATGGTCGTAAATTACAAGTCGGCGCTACTTCACACCAAATAATGATCCGGCAATGAAATGAGAACCTTTAGTAAAAGGCAACGATGTAATAGACAGTAGATCGGGTTCTAGCAATAGTATTAATTATAATTATGAAATAAAGGTACTAAATAGCTGCAGCCGAGTAATAAACCGGAAGGCAAAATCTAACATATATTTTATTAACAAAAGCATGATAGCGCGATATCACCGGCGGAACTTTGTGGCAACGGTGGTTGTTGTAAATTTAATCCCTCAAATATGCTGGCTTGCAGGGGCGTTTTCCTACTTATCGAAAAGCTGATAATTAAGGTGGCTAGTCGTCGATGGAGAGTTGCGATGTTGGAGTAGATGCACGCAGAAAACGCCTCAATGCTGGTGAAATCCATGCCCGTGTAGGAATCACGGAGAGATGGTCGATTATCTCCATCAGGAGTGATTGTGACGTCATCGTCCTCGAAATCATGCTCATTTTCCACAAAGTCGGGGGAAGCAGATGAAGATGCACTACCGTTGACGCTTGAGACATTAATGTCGGTGAATTTAAAGAGCGAGCGCAAAAAAGTGACCACTTCTTCCCGAACGGATTCACAGAAAGTGTTAAGCACCTCATCGGAGCCAAGAAAGCCCCATGCCATCGCGGATGCGACAGTCTCCACTACGCGGTAGTAAAGTGAAAAAAAGCCATCTGGGTACTTGAGCAGCTTGCGCTTTGCAGCCATGAGAGTCCACACGGCCGAGTCAAGAGCGGAGCGCTTGAAACCGGGGCTCAGCCACGTGTTGCGCGTCAACGCCAGAATGGAGGAGGGAGGGTTGCCCAGGTTCTCAAGGGCGTCTATGAGGATACGATCGAAAAATATATCATAAAAGTTTATTGCTCGGACGTCCTTGCCCGCGAGTTCATCAGCAAACTTCGCAAGATTCTCGGGGTCCTTAGTTGAATTTAAATATGTAAGTAGAGATCTAAAACCCAAAAACCAGTTCACAATTAAGGGCTCAACGAGTGGGCAGGGATGATGTTGCGCACTAACATGATAAAACTTAAGTAACTCGCGACCATGCCCAAAGGTTCAAAAAAAGAATCAACGCACAAGTAAGCCTCTTCGAAATCCATAGTTCCGCATCCAAGACAAACGAGGGCACCACACGCTAAGGACTCTCCAGCTTGCATAAGCCAAGCAACCTGTTCATTATGGGCGAGGATGTAGTCAAACCCGCGTCGAACGCATATTAGTTTCCCAAGATATTCAATATCCGATTGGCAATTCATCATTTCTGTGCGGAGGGATCTGCGCAAAAAGAACATGAATTATGTTGCAAAATATAAACGACCCAATACTTTCAAAAGAAAAGTGATTCAGTGTTCAGCATATCATCGAAGACATCTGTGAAAACCTGCTGTAGTGACTTCATTTTAAATTGATACGCAACTGAAATTTGCCTAAAGTATGGTAAATAGACAGAGAAAAGGTACAACAGCTTCGGCTTCAAATGGTAGACGCATCATCTGGACGCCTGTAGGACCCCATAAAAAGGTAAGAAGACCAGTAAGCAAAAGGATACGGACCAACTCGAAAGGATACATTGAAATTCATAGACAGAGATTAGGCAAGGATAGTAGTAAATTAGAAGATGTGGCAATTTATGTCCGCGTGGACAAGCATACCTGAAAGTGACGTTTCCTTCGTTTAACTCTTTCAAAGCACTTCTATAGAATGGTCGGTGAAAATTAGATGAAATCTGAAGTTCAAGTTCGGAAAAGTCAACTTCCTCGACAGCAGAAAAATACGATTCAGTTTCAACGTCAGATAGCGAGTCGACGCAATGTAGTTCGGATGTAAATGCCGGAGTTTCCTGAATAAAAGCGCGCTTGAATTGTTCCCTTAAGAGATATGACGACTCTAAAAATCTCTGCAATTCTTTTACGAAAACATCAGTGCTTGGATCTTTCGATTTAAACTGTTGAATTGTACAACTAATCTTACTCATGCAATCCTCTAATTGGTCCACAATTTTGTTCAATGTTTCTAAACCGATCGTTCCACAATCTACGGCAGGAGAGGTGATCGAGGAAACTGAGGTACAACGAGAAAGTACTCCGCATGACTTGTGATTAGATACGGCAGCTGTGGTAGATTTAGGTAAGACGTCGACAAAGCGATTTTGTGATGGGTGTGGGATACCAGAATCGATTCCTCTCCGCATGAACTGGTCAGACGGCGCCTCGTTCGCATTTGATTTCTCGGGGAAAATTCGCCTAATTAACCACCATGCGCATAAAGCCGTGGATCCTCCAACAAACACGACCAGAGCGGCATTCAGAGACGGTTTTCGTATTCGTATTATCCAATGCTTTGGCATTATGGGATGAATACAGGCAGATGCATTTTAAAGTTGATAAAATAGTCCAGTACGAAGCACGACTAGACAATTAGGCCGACAATAGGCTAAAATGTGACAGGTTAGGGATTCAGGTCGTGGTAAGAAATGCTAACAGTTTCTAAAACAGGCAAATTTTAGAAGCATAGAGATCAAGAATTTATAAAAATTTTCCAATGGCATTTACAATTATTCCATTCTTTGAGGGTCCAATAATGTAAAAAGGTTTATAAACAGATGTATGGAATTTGCTTAATATTTCAGCTTTGGAACTATTTCGCACCGTCCTAGACAAATAGCCTAATCAGAGTTTAAAAATTGATTTTATAAATTGCAAAGCAGATATTTTTTTCTTATCTTTACAAAGATTTTTAGAATCAAAAGGCGTAAACAATATATTGTTGTTTGCATGAATCCCGCTCATCACGCGCATTCTCTTATCGGGTGTTTGAAATGGCTTCTGATCTCACTGCTCCGAAACCCTTTTCACCTTTGATGCGACATTCTGACAAAGAGAGATGGATATGCATTTATCCAGTTTATTTAAATAGTCGTGTTACGCGGGCGAAGGGGCGCAAGGTTTCTATGGAGCAAGGCGTCGACAATCCCAAGCATACCGAAATCTGCGCCATATTACAGAACATGGGACTTCAGCACTTAGCTGAAAATAAGGTATAAAAACGGGTTTTAATATGTCTTAGGTTCATTCTCGTGAGAGGGATCCTGCGGAAACGCAAAACCGCTGGCGCGTTAGGGTACAGCTGAAGAACGATGATGGGTCCCCTTGCATGCCAGAGTAGGCCTCACTATAAGCATGATCAGTCACCCAGATTCCCCACTCGCCAGTCCTTGCTGATACATCTCGGCAGAACCATCCCCCTTCTGAAAACACGACACTCCGGCCCGGATTATGGACAAGGAAAAGTTACTAAGAGATGGAAAAGGCGTTGACGCACTGCCCCCGCCTGTTGAAATGTACGGATAACAGTCCTGTCCATTATCTGCCTCCCCACGCGGTAATACCATTTGAAGATTCCTGTGCTTTATTCTTCGTACGATTTGTTGGATTCAGTTACCTCGGCTCGTTGAATAGACCAACCGCAACACTCAAATTTGAACATCGATCTCATCCTTAAAACTTTTATGGAGCTGACACTTGTCAAGCAAACATAATGGCTGTCGTCCTACTGCTGTGGCTGTGAAGACTCCCTGGTGATGTTTAGCTAATTTCAATAAAAGTCCCCTGAAAGTAATAAATGAAAAATACGGTACCCCTTCATTGATATTCTACAAAAAATTTATTCTTTAGAGATCCCACCATGAACATGAGCAGAAATAAGGCAGCTGCAAGACTGTTAACGATTGAAGCCAAAAAAGCGAAATTATACGCATTGCCGAAGTTGGGTTCTCTAATGCTCACTTCGCCGGTGCATACGAGTTTCGAGGTACTGCAATAAGAGAAATTTCCAAATAAAGTGTTAGACAGGTTTGAATTAGACGTTTCCCAATGTAGTACAAGCACATCGGGAACTTTAATGAGATGAAGAAGGATCAAAGGATCGAATGTCAAAGTGATGAATTGATTAGTATTGTTGAATAGTCAGGGAGAATACTAATAGTTTAACAGAGCAGATGTGGAGTAGTTGGCATCTTATAAAGCATCAGCTTATAAATGCATGGGAGACTATCGTTATCTTAAATCGCTTACAATCCTGAATAACAGCGTTGGTAGGCGTAAAACTTACTAGATTTTTTGTGTTTTGATGCTGAAGATAGTTGTGGGCAGGGGGAGGGCGACCGCAAAAGCCGTTGCTTTACCTCTGAAGGCAAGGCCGTTGCCGTCGATTTCATAAAAGTGTTATTGGGGTATATATTCGTTCGTTTGTTCGCAGAACCTAGATTGCGTAATTTTAAGTTCTGCTTGATCAAGGTATGATTTTCAATTTGCAGTTGATTCCGTTGTTGAACGACTCTTTGCAAATGCAACCTAAGTCGCGCGTTCTCGCACTTGAGCACATGCAACCTCTCTCTATAAGACGGTTGGGTAACCACAGCTGTTGGACTGTAGAACTCAGTATCCTCAGCGTAGCAGAGCTCCTCCTCGTCGTCCATCTCCGATTCCATATCAATCTGTTGCATTCGTCGGGGGAAATGATGATATCTCCTACGCGTGTAAGTCGATGAATTAGAGGGAACAATACGACCGCCGTCGCGCGGGGCAACGAGTTTAGGCCGTTTGGGAGGAAGACCACATTCACGATACACGCGTGGTGATCCAGTTGCCGAGTTGATGGACGAAGCTTGCGGAGATAAAGGTATTGAAGAGGCACTTAAAACATAGGGTCGTTTTGATGACTCTTCCTTGCTTGCACCTGATTCTAAACGAGAAGTACAAGTGGGATAGGAGAGAGACCGTTGCCGTGGTTTATCCACGATCGGCTGGCTGCGCCCAAAGACGTGGTCTGGAGAACATGACCGACCCATTCTAGAGCACTTTCGGTCGTTTTGATGAGGGTTTAACACAGTACAACTTGTTTCATCTCCCTCATCCTCCTCATCTTCGAAATAACCCTCTTCGTAACTTTCATCATCGACGACATCGAAAGCTGAGAAGTGAGTTTGGCGGCGATTCCGAGGAAGACGCAGTCGACGCTGCGGCACAGTTTTGCCAGTTGGCAATGGATAGACGGTGAGTGTCTCAGAGGGGGAAGATTTGGTGGTTGGAGTAAGACTTGAGGAAGGTAGGGATTCGGGAGACAAAGAGGCGTGATCAGTGATTCGAGCCATACTTTGAACTTCATGCTAAAAAATTAATACGAGCCGTAACTGCATTTTATTCGCCACCACATACTTAACAGTGCCATAGAAAGTTGGTCTAACAAAGGGAAGTCTGATGCGAGAGTAATAACGTACGGCAAGTGCAGCAGTTTCGCTGAATGCAGCCATAGCCGCCGCAGCGGCGTTTTTCTTCTGATTATGTTCTTCTACGGCCACTGCAGCAGCCATTGCAGCGGCGGCAGCAGCAGTCGTCATTGTAGCAGTGTAAGCGGCTGTTGCAGCAGAAGAGCCCAGCGGCGAAGGATTAGCAGCAGCAGCACCAATTGTGGGTATCACAGATGGTGGTGGTGGCGGAGACGGAGGCACATTTAGGTGGAGAGACATGGCCTCATCAGTACCGTACACATCCACCCGTGTCTCGTTAGAGTTACAAACTCTCCTGTGACGACCACCGACCCCCAATGAATCAACAGCTCCTGAAGGCTTCATGTTTGCAACATACCGACTTCAAAAGAATAAGTTTCACTAGATTCGTTTCGTGCACATAATCCAAATATTAGATAAGTTATCAAAAGCATATTAGAGCTGAAAAGTTTGCAAAGCTGAGGGGGGGGGGCATCCACAAAAAATCGAAATCGACGCGGCAGTGGATTTGAGCGATTTGATTATCAAAAGGCGTCTTTGAAGTAGAGAAATTAAATAACTGCCGGTTCAAAAAGCATTTACATAGGCCATATGCACGGTAGAAACAACACAGAGAAAAGATGGTGGACAAAAAAACGTAGCCACCTGCCGCCGGCAGTTAACGCCGAGTTGGTACCAGGGGGAGCGCAGGAAACACGCGTAGCCGAGTGCGCACGGGATAGAGAGGAGGTGGCAAGATGCGCCGCGGAGATGGCAGCGACGGCAGCTGAAGGCCCAGCTGAACTGACCACGGCAGCAGCTACAGCGGCTGCGGCTGCGGCAGCTACTGCAGTCGGCGGTGCCGAAGGTGTCACACCGCTAGCAGAAGGCTGCGGAACTATTGCAGTGGGAGACGCAGACATCGAAGAGAGGGCACAATCGCCACCAACCGCCTGAGAGAGAATAGCTCCTGCTGTCGGCTTTGATACTGCAGCGTGTGAAGCCGCTGCAGCGGCGACAACTGGTTGAGACAGAATAGCACCTATTAAAAAAAGATGAACGCAACCCACATAATTTACTATTACGATGTTATTGAATCGGTGGCATATCTCAATATAATCCAGAGATTGATTCAAACGACAAATGTAGGACGGTAGAAACATATGAAAACGATGAGATTACCGAAACATGCTGCAGCCGCCACTGCAGCTGCTGTATTAGCATCTTGCTGCTGTTGACTGTGTTGGTTGAAGGGTGCGTGAGATTTCACTGGTTTTTTTATAGGATCAGAATTCACATAATTGGCGGGTTTCGCAGAATGATTAGCGAGAGATGGCAAGTTAAAATCAACCGATGAAGAGTCTTGATCATCTAAAGAAAGAAATACCGAAGTGATAGTTATTGCAAATTAAGGGAAATTTTACCTGAATTAACGCAGAAATGAGATTTTAGACCGCTCATAGGCCCATCATTCCCTTGATAGTATTGGCATCCGGTCTCAGTAGGGATCGAGGTGGACTGAAGCGGAGTTGGTGAACAAAAGGTAGAATCATTCGAACCGCGTGGATGTAATGCATTAGGGTTGGTCACTACCCCCAATATAGACCGCATAACCGGAATACCGGTGGATTGGGAAGCAGTTAACACTGTTTCAGAATACTAAAAACAGTAAGTAAAACCGACTAGTCGATAACGAGGAGTCCATTAAATTATTTAATAGATGCTGATCTTTTGTGACAATTTACAGGAGCATGGTGCTGCTGGTGCTGTTGCGTAGTGGCGAGAGCAGTTGCAGCGGCAGCAGCGGCCACAGCAGCCGCGGAGGCGGGAGGGAGGGCGGAGGTAGAGAGAGAATCCACGGGTGAAGAACCTCGGACTGCGGTTCCATGCTGGTGGTACTGGTGTTGGTGATGTTGACCGTGCTTCTGCATGGCCAGGTAGCCAGCTGCAGCCGCTGCAGCGACCATCGCCGTCGTCTCCGACGTGGCCACGGCCGACTCAGAGGTACGTGGTGGGGGAACAGCATCTCCACTACCATTGGGGTATTGCAAACAGTGCTGCGGCAGAAGACTTGGAAGATTGGTATAGTGAGGAAGATCTGGGTTATGGTAAATTGCTGGCTTATTGGAGACAGAATCAATAGAGGAAGAAGTATTTGGGGTCGAGACTGGTTTGCCATGTCGGAATTTACAGGAGGAGCCGCGGCGGCAGTTGTGATTCAAGAAGTCCTTTTAATGATTAAACAAAAAATGACAATAATACAAAAGAAAACGTACCAATTGATAGAGAAAATAAAAACATTTGTGAGAACTACCAAGTTTTAACATCATTGCAAAAACACTACAACTGTCAAAAAGCAAGGTGTCTGAGTATTATGCCCATCCAATGGCACACCGAATCCCTGTATGGCAAAGAAGAACGGAACGCTTCAGTGTTGACTTAGCATTCACATACGGAGTTTTCCAATGTGGCTAATAGGCCGGACAGAGCATGAAATATAACAAGACATTAGGAAAAATATGACAATTATGTCCAACCTTGCAAATGGGTGTATCTACATCACAAGACTCGTCTTCAGATGCTTGAAGCTGTGGAATAACTCCATTTAAGCGAAAAAACCCCTCCTCTTTTTTTGTATAATGAAGAAATTTGCAAGAATGTCTGCGACAAACCCCGTTTTGAAAATCATGACAGAAAATTGGTTCACATCTAGAAACAAAGAGAGGCAAATCATAAAAGACCATAACTTAAGTAAGTCAAGTTAATCGATAAACTTGAGTAAAAATGGTTGTATTAAGAAAGAATGGAACGCACGAATTCTATTTTTGGGAATACTAGGGTACATAAAAATACAATGACGCAAAGCAGTTCTGCTGGAGGCACAATAAAAGAACCAAACCTTATATGCAAAATAAATCAAGGCTTTTTGAAACACATGGCAATATATTTTTGATAGTATTTGCTGCTTACGAAGTGTCCAAAGGCGAGGCAACAAGGGGGTGCTTATATTTACACTTCTTTCCCCTCTTACACACATTCCTGAGAAAATCCCTGCATACGTCGCCGACAGCATCTGTAAAATTGTTACAACATTCGCCGGGGTCCGAAAGCATCTGATCCGCTTGCGTATACGTTCTAGACGGAAATAAAGCAATGTTGCGTAAACCAGGGACAAAATGCAATGCTGCACAGCCAAAATGAGGCACTGATCAGGTGTTAGTAAGTTCATAATATACGGAGATGGACAGAATAACATTAGAATGTTAAATAACAAGCAAAAGTACTGAAGCAGAAAACTGATTAAAATACCATTCTTAAATGCCGATTTAAACAGTAAATCATAAGATGCAAGGTAAGAAAAACAATATTGCCAAAAAAACCGTCAGCCTAGATTCGAATGAGAAGCTGGAGTAAACCACAAGGCCGGCAAGAAACAATAAGCGCCTGTGAACCTTTTTCCAAAAGGCACACGCTTTAAGAAAACTTTAAACAAATCAGCAAAAATATTAACTTTTATATTTATTTTTAAAGGACAGCGGTGCTTGAGCAATAAAATAACTACTTGAGGTCACCGCCATTTTTAAAGAAAATATGGAATTTTTTAAGAGGTCTTAAACTAATTTTTAGCACTTAAAAATGCAGCACCCTACAAAATTTTTTAAAAAGAGGAGGACAAAATACCTAAGCGAAATATATATTTTTGACAGTAGGGTCCGGGGCCTATGTCATGGCTCACAACGTATTTGTAGTGCCTTAAGACTTCCCTGATAAAGAAAGGAGACATAATACTGGGGCTAAAGGCATATATGTGTATATATATCCTACATACAGCAGTTACTAGGGCCACTGGCCTGGCCCTGAGGCCAGTTCATCCTGCGTGGCCCAATGACCAGTTCAAAAGTCGCTCTTCACCAAAGCCGAGAGTTAAACAACTGTCATAATACGTATCCCCTCTCCTCTTTTGAGCGTCGTCCCCAGCTCTGCACTTGGTCAATCTCCCAAGTCAGACATTGCAACGCAGTCAGTGTTCGAAGGAAACGCCCACGAGATGGCCGTGCTAGTCGCCAAATTTCTATGCAACTGAGAAGATGCTTGGCCGCAACGTCACTGAACCCTGTTAAAAATTCAGCCATATCTAGAAAAGCACGAGTTCGCTATATTGATAACTTCATGCAGATGCGGTAAGGAAACCTTGCCAAGACACCGTTCCAGATGGTTCATGGCTAGTGTCGCTTCTTGCAAAACACGGGGCTGGAGTAGTTTCCGAGGGTAGACATCAATTCTAGCCTTTCTGTTTCTGGGTCACTGCCGATCCTCCCATTTGCAACATATGTACTTCTTTCGCATCGCTAAGGTTTATCATCTAGCAGTGGAAACCAGGAAAGATAGCCTTCAACACTTTCCTGAAGTCGAGAGAAGACATAGTTCTCGAACTGAATATATATGTTAGGCATGCATAAGTTATTTGGGCTACCGACATGGCCAGAAGGCCAGCTCACCTTGCGTGGTACAATGGCCAAGTTGAAAGTCCCTCTTCATTAAAACCGAGAGTTGGACAACCATCATAGCACGTAACCTCCACTGTAAATGAGCACACACTAACCAGCCATGTCAGTCTTTACATTTTCGCACACCTCTACAGATGTTAATCAGCAACTCAATTGATCTCTGTTAGCAATTTAACTAAATCTAGGCATTCTGGCTTTTAAGAAACTGTAATAGAGGATGGTGTACCGGCCACCACACGTGCCAATAGCCAGTCGTAAATACACTGGCCAACAAGCCGTTACACGATAAAGTACAAGGTTTTAAACAGCTCTGCTTCTAATCCGCTTTGACATATTATTCCTACTGGCTGCCGCCAAGCTATATCTGTCTAATTAAAACACATCCAGTCGAGAATTAAATAGAGTATTACGCAACAACTTATCTGATATCATCATACGGGTATGGTAAGCAGCAGTGATTAGAAGCTACACATATTATATACGGTTATTAATTCCATTGCTGATAGCTTTTCTGCACAACATGAGACTAAAGTATCTTTCAAATACAGACTTTACTTGCGAACCTTTTGCAAGAAATCATAGCCAAATTTTCCATCAGCACCGCATGCACTTTTTCCGCCCCACTGGCGTTTACCACCCTGTGGAAGAAATCAAGATAGGGGTGCTCAATGGCTGGACATGCATTTCGCTGCCATCAACGTAGCGCTTTCCTGAGAACAGAATACATAAGACTTAGGTAGAATACATATTTTTCACATACTGAGATGCTGATTGCTACCGCCACGGACCGAAGGAGAGCCATCCCGACGAAGGTGCACTTTCAGAGTCCTCAGTAGCCCGCCATCATAGCCGAAAGTGAAACATCCTGCACGTTGCAGTATCCGTGACCATAACCTGACGCTACTCAACGCAACTAAGTAGAAGATTTGATTAAAGTAATGCAAAATTCAGTACTCAATTTATTAGTTTTTTTTTAAATGCGTGTCTAAGAACAAGTTTGTACAGAGCCTACTATTTTTGTAATTCACATGGCATGTAAAACTCAAAAAACCTTCAATTGACGAGTAATTTTCCCTAGTATATGTGAGAGTGGCATTTTCAAAGTTAACTGCCTCGAGTAAATCTATGCACAAAATTTTTTTTGCTCTTTGAGCAGTAAAGGAGTCTAAAAATATATTTTAATAAATTTGCTTTATTTGGCAATCCTAAATGTTATAACTATTAAAGCACTTGCCTCTTTTTTTAAAAGCACTGGGCGCTGCCTCCTGTACAAGCTAGCTCCACCTTATTTCATCCACTCGTTTTTGAAAATTTCTTAACGGGCCGGTTTTAGCGTCTTTTTGTTTTTGTTGCTAGTTTTTGGTTAAAGCAGATTAACTCTCATTTTCGCACTCCTTATTGCATACTTGAGTTATATTGCAGTTGTACCGCAGACATCCTACCCTTGTAATATGGTGAAGTTAAACTCCTTTTTAGGTTTTTTCTTGTAGGGAATGCTTGGTCAAAAATACAACACTTCCAGGACTCTTCTATCAGCCACCTTCCTTATGCTTGTTTTGCCGATATTTTCTTATTTTTTATCTCGCCGTATTTTTAAAGGTAAGGTGGCATGCATTCACTTTTTTTTTAGAATATTTTGATCTCTCTAACAGCTCGGTTTACATTGCGTCTGCTGTCGTCTCTGTACTTATGGTCCACGGAGTTCTTATAGGTGTTATTATTCTAGCTTACAAAGAAGATCAGCTAAAGTCCCTTGATGACAAAGAAGATTAGTGCATTTATAAGCTTGTTCTGTTCACATATGTTTGTTTGCTTTAAAATGCCTTCAGTTCTTTCTTTTGCGCATCAGTATTTGAATATTTCCGCATTACGCCTTCCACAAAATATGTTATATATTCCCTTATCGAATCTGTAAAAGCAGTATTATCACCTGCAGTGCCCTGTACACCCATCACTCATCTCATTTACTGAAAATAAAATTATGTAAAGTTTTTCTTTTTCATGACAATATTCAAGTACGTTAAATTCAGACTGCAAATATTGTGATTTCAAGTTGCAATTTTGTGAATTTCCAACGTTCCATTGCTTTTGACTGCATTTTAATCAATGTGTTCGTTTTAAATTGCAATAAATTAGATTTGGTATGTTGGAAAAGTCTCGAAGAGTGGTAATTCGTGGCGTTGGATTGGTATCATGCCTTGGTGTGACAGTGTCTGAAAACTGGATGCATCTTTTGCGAAATGATTGTGGGATTGGCCTTCTCGATGGTACGGAGTGCTGCAATCCACTTGTCAAATACTTTACCTATGATGTGTCTATCAAACTTCTCTTCGCATAGGTAACTGTGCTGGTGGGCCTTGTCGCATCGGTGGGAGAGTGAATAATGGAGCAATGGAATCGCGATGGCGTCTACTAGAGGAAGAGCAGGCCTTTCTTCCTGGTGTTGAAAGACAGATCGATCGCAGAGCCATGTCTCGCGCTAGTGTGCTTGGTATGTTGGCCTCTCAGGAGGCACTCAAGCAATCTGGATGGCTGCCTCAGCATTCCGGTTCGCCTCCCCGAAACTACTCTGTACTCAATGATGTTAGCTACCGTGCGGGTAATTTCACTTCGAGATTCGTATCGTTGTGGTATTTCTTAGAGGTGGATCCTGTTTGTGAGTTTGGCTCCACTGAACTATGGTCGTGTTTTCATCACCTCATTCGCGTGTGTTTTACCACAAACATAAAAGGTTATTCAGGTCTTTTAAGTATTCGCTATCTAAGTTCTCGAATTGATCACCTGTGCGTCAGTAGTGTTTTGTGCGCTTTTTTGTGTTATGATTTTCCCAAATGCGGGACCCAAATTACGTTGCAGATGATGCGGTGCATTCGCTAACATGAACTGCTTAACTTGCGCCTAAAGACATCATGACCACTCTCTATTCACCAGAATAATTGAATCTTCACTGA
Source organism: Echinococcus granulosus (assembly GCF_000524195.1). Lineage (NCBI taxonomy): Eukaryota > Metazoa > Platyhelminthes > Cestoda > Cyclophyllidea > Taeniidae > Echinococcus > Echinococcus granulosus. The sequence continues at coordinate 1,712,326 of NW_020170385.1, read as the reverse complement.
AGCTGTGCACTTAGCTATAATTTAAATGGCATTGATGCCCTGCCGAATTAACCCAATTTTTGAATGGATCTCCACATTTTCTTTGGTGTTCATAGCCTAGTATGTTCCAGGTCATATTTTTAACTTTTGAGGATTCGCAGTGAATCAGTAGGAAGGCCAATGTTTATGTGGTTTTTTTTGTAGGCACCTACTTTAGCACAGGTCTGGAGGGCGTGGCTGAGATTTTGAGTAGCCAGGCGCGCGTGGACAGACACGGTTACGCCGGCATGGGTGCGCATGTGCTACCGCGCACCTTGGCCAACATGCCCGTGGCCCACATCAGTCGTGCCTGGGGCCTGCGTGGTCCCAACATGGCATGCAGCACCTCCTGCGCCTCCGGCCTCCACTCCATTGGAGAGGCATTCCGAATGAGTACCTCTTTCTCTTCCTCCATCACTTGCTCTTTCTTAATGGATTGAATTTATGCGTCTGTTTTCAGTACAGCATGGTGAAGCAGATATGGTTTTAGCTGGCGCCGCAGAAGCACCCTTAAATCCATGGTCTTTGATGGCGTTTTCGCGTATTCGGGCATTGTCAATGGAGACACAGGCACAACGTGCATCTAGACCTTTCGACGCTGCCCGTGACGGTTTCGTCATGGCAGAGGGTGCTGCAGCCCTCGTACTTGAATCGTGGCCTTCACCTACTTCTTCATCCGCCCAGCCACCTATTGCAGAAGTTCTTGGATTCGGGCGATCTGGTGAGTATGTGTATAAGGTCTCCGAGTTTCATGCGTCCTTTTGTTATTCGGCGGTCTTGAATTCGATTTCCGGCTGAGCGCCTTGTTGCTGTCCTAATGTTTCCATTTAATTTGTATGATTTCATTACGGCTTACTAAGAGCCACCTGTTGGTTTAACTTAATGTTAGAGTCCAACCCTTTCCAGTCTACCGAGCTTGTCAGTAAGAATAGCATTTGTTTGAACTTTGCTTTCGTAGCTGATGCATATTCTTTGGTTTCACCTGAACCATCTGGTGACGGGGCCTTTAGAAGTATGAAGGCCGCCTTAGACGATGCTGGTATCGACTCCCTTGATGAGGTAAGCAGTACCATATTTCTGATTCGAGTGATAAACCAATGCAATTTCCGAGTCCCACAGCTTTAATAATATCATTTTAGCTTCCGTTAGCGGTAAAATGTTGAGTTTTACAAACCGGTTATGCTAAGCATTTCAGTCATTACCGTTAGGTACCTCTGACACTGAAAACACCACTATAAATACCCATGGTTTACTATTCATTTACGCGTTGTTTTCTTGTTCCCCCCTCACTCCAGTCACGTCACTGATTACCACTGTTTGTAATTCAGCTGGGTCACATAAACTGTCACGCGACATCCACGCCTGTGGGAGACGTCATCGAGTTATCGGCAGTAGCCAGGCTAATAGCGACTTACGGAAAGCGAAGTCACAGTGAACCAATTCACGTGAACTCAGTGAAGGGCCACCTAGGCCACTGTCTGGGTGCGGCTGGTGCCGTGGAGGCAGCCTACTCGGCTATGGCTGCGCACCATGGTGTATGCGTTGGCAATCGCAATCTGGAGCGCCCTATTTCATCGGCAGAAGTTGTGGAGATACTTAAACATGGTAGTAACGAGAAGACCGCAAGGTCAGTAGCTCAGAGACTTTTCGAAAATATCTCTTTTGATTCAGACCGTGATTGGGCTGAGCGAACCGAAAATAACGGACGACGAAGACTAGTTTTGACAAATTCTTTCGGGTTCGGTGGCACTAACGCGAGTCTCCTTCTCTCTAACTATGTTAAGTAATTATTGAAATACTTTTATTAGCACGGTTCCGACATTTCCTATCTTCATTGATGCATCAACCTGCATTTAACATGTCTTGGTAATTGGGACCTCACATTACCCAATGACTCATGTCATGCACTGCTAAATTGTGATCAATCAAATTAGCGTTAAGATTGTAATGCTCTTAGTTCATACCCTCTACATCAGAGAACGTCGTTGGCACGAAAGTGTTTTCTGGAGTAGACGTTATTCAATAGTGCTTACCCTATATTTGACCTTCATCCCAGCGAAATACAGTTAGAGCTAAACATCTATTTGAAGAAAATGCAATTGCTGTCGGCGTTTTTTACGAAAGCCTATGTGACGGATAGTCGAGTAGAAGGACCTGAGTACGTAAGTTTACTGCTCCCCGATATTGAATTAGTGTCATGAGAAATGAAACTATGAACAAGTGGCGCACACTCTGATTTGCGAAGTTTACATTTGCATGGATCGTATATCGGGATGTTGAGAAAACTGCAAGTGACATTAATCGACGGGAGTATATGTGGAATGAGCAATTATTTGGTTAGGTTACTGCGGCATTTTAGAATTGAAGTCATTTTCATGAGGCCTTCAAAGCCACGTTGCGGCACAGCACTTAAAACCACAAAATTCAAAGGTCACATTAGAAGCAGAATTTGATGGAGTTGAAGGTTAACACAAAAATAATGGCTTCAAACATGGAAGCAAGAGTATTTCCCCTGCAAGGTTGTAAAAAGACTGGAGATTGGGAGAGCATTGTCCCGTTTTTAAGATAGGGTCGTACCACTGGTGATTTGGAAGAGTTGCGTGAGAAACAGACAGCCGTCTAAATAATAAGAAAATAGGATGGCGCATAGGGAACACAATGAATGCTGATTACTAGGAATATAAAGAACCTTCACTACTATGGTCTAATAATGGCCCATGGTAATACCCTCTTGGTTAGATTGATTGGTCATTCTTTGCGTAGATGCCACTGAAATCAGTAGGTTGGGGATGTCAAAGCAAAAGTATGTCGTGTACACGAAAGCTCACCATAGTTACAGTGAAAATGAGATGAACGTCTTACACTGCAATAGGAAGTGCATTCGGGACAGTGGAAGTGGCCCAGAACAGTCAGACCGGACTCGCGGAGACAGACCGAAATATTTACGAGGGTTGTCGGTACCCCGGCGGGACAAAGAATTTGAAGGCCTCCGGCCAGCTCCACTATTAAGCCTCCTTCCTTGTGACTGCATCGGTACTAAAGCCGAATGTGTTGATACAATCGCTGCAACTGCGGTGATTGTCAAGCTAGGTTTTCAGTTTAGCCGATAACATGAACCAGGGTATTCTTTGTTTTTGAACTGATAATAAAAGGTAGGTAATGAAAGCAGCACAGTTCGCCCAGGGCTACTTGTAGTAGGGTAAGCGGTCTCGGTTAGCTTACTCTTAGCAAGCAAATAACATGTTGATTGCTGTAGAATGGAATTTAATCTTATGCTGGAATGTAAAACAACGGTGTCTTCGCGTGTGTAATTTGAGTATGCGTCCCTGTGAACCTACTTTATAGCAACCGGCTCCGCGAACAGGGGCTTCGTAGGCCGTTGACTTTTTACCAAGTAGAATCCAATTGGGCGCGATGGACAGACAAATCGAATTTGGTCCATAAACCTCCAAGTTGTAGTTGTTCAGGTTCGTTAGAGCTATTTTTGATGAAAATAGTATTTGATTTTGCTGAGCTCAAACCAACTATGAAATAGAGCTCCTATCAGCACCTAGATCGAGTTGAACGAGGGATTCTAATGGGACTTCGCTTCGGTCATTTATACAGCAACTAGAGAAAGCACTTGCCTTTTGAACTGCGAGGGTCACCACAGTAACTCGAGCGTGAAGACGCTCCATTCGGGTCTAACCACGTCACCTCCTAAAGTGGTAAGTTGGGAAGTCTAGAGGGAGAGGCATTAAGACACCTAGCTATGAATTGATGGCCAAACTACTACTTACGGATTGAAACACTACTCAACGTTAAAAGTGTTATTGTTTGTAACTTTCAGTTATGACTTATCTCGCGCTCATAATTCTAGATAAGTAGATAAGAAAACTAACCTGAACAAAGGGACAAAAGTCGGCAAGGTCCACTTTACCGAAATAATCATGTGGTATAGCCCTTCCTTGATATTTCAGACGCGAGGTATTGCCAAAGTAGGTGTACATGGGGTGACTATCGGTAGCATTAGATTTCCGTGCCATTTGGATAAGATTACAATATCCAAAACTACGTCGGCCTGGAGTGCAGACAAAGAGATCACCGAGAGGCTTATCCTGTGGAGTCAGACAAAACGGTGCGATATCCGCTTCTCTACAAAATGCATCAATTGACATGATTACGTAACTTAAATAGTGTTTCTACTGCAAAAAACCTACCTAGCTAGTTGATCCAACATGTAGGAATAACAGCTTGCAGTCGAGAAGACACACCCACGTTTTGCACCCCAGGCTAGGTGTTCGGCCAGAGAATAGTTCGGTAAATACCAACTGAAAGGCCAATCATGCAATAAATAACCGCGTAAATTAACGAAAAGGTAGGTGAAACCACATATACCCAGTATCTTCCAGAAAGGCCAAGGTCAAATTGGAAAGGCGAAATACGTTTGTATAGGTTGCAGTCATCAGTTCGTTCTGAATGAGCATGGAAGCTTGGTGATACGAGACATAAATAATTAGGAATTTCGACTAGCTGTATTCCTTGCTTTCTCTACCCATAGCCTAGCTTAAGTAGTTCTAAACTGAGATAGAAAGTGAAGCAAAATTATTCCACACTCGCATCTCTTCATAATCACATGATCAACTGGCATATGCATAGAGCACCCAGGTGATTATGAATAGCTCACGCCCAAGATGCGCATTTCCCAATGCGAGAGAGAAACGCCAACGCCACCCTGGTTCTCCAACTCGACGCCCTCCAGGTGAGGACAGGAGAAATACTCGCGGGCGAAGCGCTGCGAGAAGAGGCACAGATGAGTTGAGGGAGGGGCAGCAATGGGTTCGAACGCACGGTGAAGGGAGACGGACAGGGACATACCAAGACTGTTGGCGTGACAACCATATGGATCTTCCTTTGAAATGTACCAAGTGCGCTTGGCCAATCCCGCACCTTTGTTCGTATCACTCTTTCACTCCATTTGTAAATGCCCCTTAAAATAGACAAGAAATAACTAAAGTAACTCTGGAAGGAGAGCTATAATGAGCTATCACAACCTGTAAGGTAAAGACTGACCTGGCTGAATTAAGCCACCCGAGGGCGGGGATGCCTGATTTCGGCCGCCGAGGGGTCAAAGGGGTACCATTAACATCACGAAAAAAAGCGTATAAGGAAGGTGAAAAGCCCTGACACCAGTTTTAGTAAATTGATATGGTTACCAGTATGTGTAACACTTCATGTCTAACGAAGTAATCCAGTTGTGATAAGTCGCGAAGATGATCAGAGTGGCTCAAACAAAAGTTAATAAAACCCGCGATAGGTCTATTTGCTTAGAGAAATAATAACTCCGAACCTGTCTGTATTCATTTCCCGCTGGCAGTGGGAGGAGTAGCCCAAAATACCTGCTTTGGTGCATTTTTTCGTACGCTTGGCTGCCAGATAGAGCAGAAAACTGCCCGTGTTCACAGGTGATTCCATTTCATTATGATCGTAAATGTCACTGGATAATTTGCGACCCTGTAGAAAACATTTATTCAAAGAAATGGCTTACGTTCAAGTGCTCAGGAGGTATGGATACAGGACCGCAATGTGTTACCTCCTCGCAATCCAAAGCACAGAATGAATTTGTACCCTTCGCAAGTTGTGAAGAACCATTAATTCCCTTCTTGCAAGATCTGAGAGCAGCGAATGTCCGGTGCAAGCATCGCATACCTATCAAGATTGGCCAGTGTAACAGGAGGACTGCGAAGATAAAGCGCTTTTTCAAAAAATTTCAAGGCGGGATCCACGATGAGAGACTAAATGATGAGATGACTACGAAAGAAGACTACCCTTATTTCGGAGTCATTGGGTAAACCCGTAAAAGATGGATCCATATAAACACTAAAAGAGAGACGAGAATGCTCAGCTGAACGCTTGAAACGTGCGGTACGAAGCACGGCAACATTTTGGACGACGTCGTCAGCCTTTAGGCCCAGGTGATTGCAAGGAAAGCAGTTAATCCCGCCCAAGCAATAAATCACACACAGCCAATGTGTGACGAAGTAAAATCCACTGTGAAAGTAAGCTCCCATTCTGAAAGGACATGAATTTTGTAATACACATAACTGAAGGAAAAGAAATTAATTTGGAACCGATTTTATCTAAGTGACAAATCACACAGTCTGTGAAAAAACTGAAATCTATATTCGAGAAGGTGCAGGTTTTATTTCGGATAAGGTGCTCTTCCTTTGAAATCTTGAAAAACGAAAGTAGTCACAATAACTGCAACAAATCAACGGTGCGACTTGGAATAACAAGTAGAACTTGAGAGTAAAACAGTACCAAGTAGAAACTCAAAAGCAGAAGCCGCACCCCCAAATGCTCTGCGTGAAAATTGCAGACTGGCTCATCTACTAACAGCCGGTTGGAGTTCTGAACTTGATAAACACAAATGAGACTTTGGAAAATCAACAAGAACTACTTCGCTGCCTCATTATCACTTATCTCAATCTAATGCATTTAAAGCAAAAGATGAATTTGAATGAACTACATGGTGAATGCTACTAATGTTCTGGAAGAGTCCCGAGCATCCGCCAGAATCGTAATAAAACAGAGTAAAGAAGAAAAACATATATTAGTAACGTACAGGAGGGCTGGGAGATTACTAGTATGGGCCGAAGACCTTGCCGCAGAGCGGAAATACAACCTGAAGACTAAAGCCCCCTCGTTGCTAAAAAAACTGCTAAATTATCACATTCTTCACTGCATCGCTATATTGCGTACCACCACCGGCGCTTACGATGGCCAACCTCCCACGTCGACCTTCACAACGTAGGATGGGCTTTGAAAACTACCGCAGCCAAGCAGTATCGGCATTTAATTCTCTCAAATATGAGAAAACGGTCGATTCCAAATGTCACTGAGGCACCTTGACAATCCCACAGAATCCGGAGTTCAGTCCTATCTATGAAACGCGTGGAAGAGGGAGGAAGCACCTTAGCTTCACAGTGCTTCGCAAAGACGGGATATCGTATGCTAGTCGCTAGTCTTGAGAAACTGAGTCCAAAAGCAGATCTATTTAAAGATTGTATAGGGCTGATGCATCACATCTCTTCCATTTTGCCGCTTTGTACGACGCAGTCATCCTGGTAGAGGCACGGTGGGAATGCCGAATGTTCATGTAAACATCTTCATGTAGTTAACCCGCACAGCTCCGTAATAGACTTTTCGATGGTTTAAGCCTGGTGTCACTTCGGTTGTCGATACCATTCTTAGGGGACGCAGGGTCGAAGTGAATACCAAGGGGTTAACTTTATTGTTAGATGCTGAGGCAAACGTATTCGCAGGTTTACCAACCCACCATACATGCCCTCCATCTGTGATCTCGGAGGGGGGGGGGGAGCGCAAGGGCTGGCACAACACAAAGTTCAGCCCACATTGCAGAAGCACTGAGCATAGACCCAAGTAGCACCATAATTGAACATACAGCTAGTAAAAACATCATATCACTTCATATTAATCGGTCACCAGAAGAATATTTAGCCATCAGGCTAGCAACATATTCTTATGCATTTTTAACATACACTTAATTTTACCATTTTTAAAATTTCAATGACATTTGAGAAGTTTTACTGCCAAGAAGAGTATGGTTGAATCCTATCTAAATTATTTTGGGCGGAAAAACATGAAATACCGGAAATAGTTTAGAGACCTTAGCAAGACACCAATGTCTACATTTTATTATATATGAAATAATAAACAATCTGATTTCTGCTTTTTGTGCTCAATCGTCTTGCATTGCACTACTTTTGGAAGCGAAATTTGAAGCACTTCAAATTGACTTATTTGTTAAAATACTCTGGCATACTTGATTGCTCGTACAGTTAAAAGAGACTGCATCCTGTTTGCGAAATTCCTGCCGGTACTTGTTTAATTGGACTTTATTTTTGGTGTTTAGAGCCTTGTTGCCGAACTGTGCTGCTTGTGGTTGCACGATATGCTGCGGAGGGGGTTGGCTGTGCGTTTGACTCAGAACTATTCTTCAGTAGTACAATCGTCACATAACACACCCTCATTGCCTTTTAAAGATGGTCAAAGGCCTGATGCATGGTGTCAGTATCATGATAGACCATCCCAGGAACCCATTGAGTCAACGTCTGTGCTTCTTTTCCCGGGTCAGAGTTCCCAATTCGTTGGAATGGCAAAAAATCTCATTGGAGTTAAAGGAGTAAAGGAAATGTTTGAAACTGCCAGCTCCATTTTGCGGACAAATTTGCTGAGGACTTGTCTTGAGGGACCAGCTGAGAAACTCAAGCAGAACATTCATTGTCAGCCAGCTATATACGTTACTTCGTTAGCCGCGGCAAAAAAATTGCAGGTGGATTCCCCCGAAGTATGTAAACCATAATATAATTCCTGTCTAGTTGGTGGAAAAATGTGTAGCAGCTGCTGGATACAGTGTCGGTGAAATCGCGGCTCTAGTTTATGCTGGTGCTTATACGTTTGAAGAAGGTCGGTTATGTTCGTTTTACATGCCTCATAAAAGTTTCCGCTATAAGATTGATTTTTTGCATGTGTTGGTTGGTATTCAGTCGGCTGCAGTTGTACATACGGGGATTAAGCTAAATGAAATAATGCTAGGAATCGGGTTTTATTGTCTTAGGCTTGGATTTTGAGATGAAAGATGCTTCGGTAACTTCTTCTGAGAGTACCATGTTCTAGGCTCGGGTGTGCGCTTCCCGGTGTGCAGTACTGATTTGGTGACTCCTCTTAATTTGCTCTACCCGTTGTGCTGTTTTGTAGCTGAGCACCGTTTTATTTATGTCTTCCCAACCAGGTTTGCACCTAATTCGCGTGCGCGCTGAGGCGATGCAGCGTGCCTGTGATCTAATTCCTGGTGGAATGTTAACTGTTTATCTGTCACACGATTCTCAACTTCGCACGGCTCTATCTGCTGCAATTAATTATTGTAAAGAGGAATTGAAACTAAGTGTCCCAATCATCTGTCAAATCGCCTGTTTTCTTGGCCCCGACTGTAAGGTTATTGCGGGGAATAATGAGGTAGGGTCCCTTGCCTTGCTTTGCACAGCTAAATTTTACTTATTTTACCTCTAAGTTCCAAAAGTGGATACAGTGAGGCGCTTTGTTGGTCTTTTACGAATTTTAGATGTTTTTATCCCCAAAACTTCGGTGGAGGTATACTTTTCTTGTGGGTTTGTGCTTAATAATTTTTCCTTAGGCATTGGATTATATCATGGAACATGCTCAACAATTTCGTTTGGGGCCTCTTAGAAGGCTCGATGTTGCAGGTGCCTTTCATACACCTCTGATGCTTCCTGCAGTAGAACCTTTGAAACATGCTCTCCAGCGTGTTGGTTCTGCTCGTACTCCGTGCATACCTGTTGTCAGTAATGTCGATGCGGAACCCTATGGAAAGGGTTCTACGGTTTCACTCCGTCTCATCAAACAGGTGCGTCGGCGCGCAGATGTAGTTTACTAGAAGGATTTTGTTGTAAAACGTCGAGGGATTGAAATAGGCTTACTCAGATACTTTGTTAGTCTAGAGTTTAATGATCCCTTAAATGATTTGAGACCGGCATACATATTTGCATCTCTGAACTGTTAATTTCATACAGATAACTCGTCCGTTGTGCTGGGAGCAGACATTGCACGCGTTGTTCAGTCGTCCTGAGGGTGCTCCTTTTCCGCGAGCTGTCGAGGTCGGACCGGGTCGTCAGATAGGTGCCTCTCTTCGCATGGTGAACTCTAAGGCCTTTGCTCGCTACGAATCTGTGTTGGTTTAACAAATGCCGCGAAGGTGCCTTCGTTCTCGCTTTTTATTGATGTAAATATGTTCACATTAGATTTGTGCGCTTGTTCTGTTACTTAATTCTCTGTTTTACGACAGAGTAATTCCAACAACTATGGCAATTTGGCACTTGAAGTTTATGATTGTTGCTAAATTGACGTGATTGTTTTATTGCTGTGGTTTGGGCATGTCGAGCTTGTTGGCTATCGTTGCGAACTGTCAACGTACAGGATAACTGCTGTAAAAACCATTCATTGAATTTTTTCAGGCAGCCTTTGTGATCACTTCACGGGATTTCAACTTTCTGTAAATGTGGTAGTTTGGCTACACTGATTTAATTTCGCTACCTTATAAGTCTAATTCCTCCTGAGTGTTATTTATATTAATTTGCCTGGGATCGGTAGGAGGAGTTGGACTTTTATTTGGGGATGCTAAACCTGTGCAAGGGCGTCAGACTTGAGTGTATTGGCTGCTTGTAACCGGCGTGGTCGTACCCATACCGGGTCGGTATAACTTTTGCTTGAACGGTTGTTAATTTTTAGGTTCTGAGACATTCAACGCGAATACTTGCTATAGAAAATGACGTAAAATAATATGGTAGTGTCACTGTTGAAGAGGGCACCACTCTGGGCCCCAACTGTTTGCCTCCATTAGGGTATTTTTGGAATTTGCTGTTTCTACGTAGGCTTACTCTCGGAGAGTTTAATTTCGTCCAGCTTCAGTTTTGTACTGTGCCGTGTTAGTGGTCCCGATGGGTAATCTTAGTTTCATTGTGGCACAATCTTTTGCTATCAAGATAGTAGGAAGAAGTGTTCCTTGGGTAGTTACATTAGAGCTTTATGAACCATCTAGCTCTTCTGTAAGTAGCGATGCCTGTAAGCATCCACTATTGCAAAACTCGGCACATTGTTTTTAAATTTATCACTAGAAGTAACTAACATCAATTTTAAGTTGTGGTTGTGGGCGTGACTGAGTACTGCGGTTATCTTGGAGTTGCGTTGAGTTAAGGGGGGGGGGATCTATTGAATCATTTCAGGCATAATCTTTTTCGTTTTTTCATGAAAATCTGAGTGAGTGCAAACTTTGAGGTTTTTGCAGTCTTTATTTTTCAACTAGTAGCCTTATTAGGTTTATTCGTAATCTTGTGTGTTATACAATCCGAAACATGTAATGGAAGTTGAATAAATAGCCGTGAGGTGGCAAAAAACTATTACAATAGTGGAAATGCCTTTGGTTACCACTCAAACCATGCCGGCTGGGGAGCTCGTGAGTATGGCCTCCGAAAGTGAGGATATTGCCGACAAATAATTTTCCTTGCAGCGTTGAGTCTTTTCTGAAGTAGTAATAAGACAAAGTACTCTGGAAAAGTGTCCGGTAAAAATGTAAAGGGGGGCTGGGAGGACACTGGCATAGCCCCAAAGCGCAACTTGCAAACACCCTAGTACCTGCGCATCTGAGGTTACCATTAATTAAACTATCAAATCACCACACCACTAAAGCAAGGTTATTCTTAGACAACGGTGGTTTTCGACTGTTTTTGGTTTCAGCCATTGAACGCCTATCATAAAAACGAAGCACCAAAGCGCCATTTCCTAAACTGAAATTGGCTCTATCCATCAGGTGTGGTAAGTATCGATAAGAAGAAAATCGTATTCCTTCTGCTCTTACTCATTATTTGTCTAAATTTTTTGGCGTACCCTTTTTGGGCTCCAGATTGATTCTAGCGTCTCTTCGAAAATGAAATACTATTGCTTTATTTCTTCGTCCTGTAGATTTCCAAGCTTTTGTAACTATACCAACTCCCGAGGTTACCGATTCAAGTGGCTTTAAATAGATAAAATGAGTGAACCTTTCGTGAGTCATATATTAAGCATTCAACAAATTACTTTAAAAAATAAATGTTTTAGTCTTGGGATTTCACATGAAAAGGGAAGCAAATTTCGTGAAATGCTACCACAGGGTCCAAGTAGTTGTTATTTGACGTAGTAGAAATCTGACCGTCCCCTTTGTGGGATGTTTTAATTTCTCCAAACCTTCCATGAATAATCGAATGAACCGGAAAAAACTGGCACTGAAATTAAACAAACCCTCTTAGAAGATGCAGTGCCTTGAACTATCAAATTCGAGACCTTTGGAAAATGTTCGGTGGCATGAATCCAATCATCGCTAAGATTAAACTTTAACGACTTCACCGAAAGATGATTTGGATGATTGCAAACATTTGAAATAAAGGTTCTGTACGCTGAAGTATTTAAAAAGGGGCACAAAGTTGACTAAACGTTCGACTTTTTTAGCGATACTACCTGCTATGGTTTTGAGCAAATCTTTCTGCTAAGAATCTTATAATTTGCTCTGATTTACCACAAAGGACATATTTTTATGTCTACCGAGATGGAAAATGCATATATGTGCAGTCAAAACTATTTCATGATGTGGTCTCCTCCAAGTAAATTTCTTTCATATATAAGACGATCATTACAAATGCATTGTATAGTTAGACTGCTGCGGAGCATGTAAATGCATTACTCTCGTTACACAAGCAGGTTTCATCCCTCAAACTATGTTGAGGAGCTGACCACGGGAAAGCTGCTTTCATGCCGTAGTGTTCTGCCCCTGTTTAGTCGGATCCTGATCCGAGGATTATGGGCCTTCTTTTGTTTCCTTTGCATCTGTGCCACAAGATCGATCCTTGCACTTCGGTAAACTTCACGTTTCCTGGTTATCTTCAAAACGATTGTATCGCATAGTACGGTCGCAATACCGAGGAGAGCAAGCCCCGACCCAAGATTCATGGAAAATGTGAGCAAATGGAACTTTCCACCCTTACCGTAGACTGTGATGAAAAATTGTATTCCATAGGCTTTTATGAGATTTCGCTTTCGCACGTTACCTTCCATATAGTGATGACTAAATCGGAAATTCCATCCTTTTCCCACAGGGTTGTCAAAATCGTCTAACCGACGGAATATGTACTTCGGCAGGCACTGCTCCTCGTTGTAGTCCAGATTGCAGTTCCACTCAATGTGAATTGATACCATGCCTCCTTTGTTCCATATTTGTTTATTTTCCGCCTCTGTGTACTCCATTATATCCGCAAGACGAAAAATGGGACAATACTTCAATTTTTCGTTGTTCGGGTTGTATCGACAAGTGGATAGGAAGTGTTTATCCATCCAGCCTAAAATATTGAGTCGTTTTACATGGTATTGTGGAAATTCTATGCTATTTTTAAGCATCACAGTAAAATTGGGGGCATTGGCTACTATGAAATCATTTGGAAGAACATCGTGTTCGGTGGGGCACCACCCATAGATTTCACAGACGCTTAAGTTGGCCTTACGTGTTGATGGGACACATATTCCAGTCTGGACTCCACTGCCTACCATCACAATACAACCAGCCTCGCAGTCTTTATCCGACTTACAGTCGTTGCCGGCAACATCGTGGGACTCTTCACAAGTGCCTAGTGTTTGCCCTGAAGTTGTAACAAGATTCGTCATCACGAAAAATGCAGAGCGCTGTTGAGGCGGAATGACGTAGTCAGCGGCATCCCAGACTATTGCCCCAATATTGCTCTTTGTGCGATTAGAGAAAGCAATGCCTTTGAGTTTAGCCGTAACACCACTAACAGCTTCGTCGAAGGCTTGGTAGCCCTTCTCATAATACATCACCCAGAACACAACGTAGAGCACAATCCCGAGTTGTATCAGACGGTAGGTAAAGCCGATTTTGAATGAATTAATCTGCACAACCTTTTGTGTTTCATAGTCAAAGAGGTTCGTGGAAAAGGCCTTCCAGAAGGCCTTTGCTCTCACACCCATGAATCTGCAAGCGGAAATAATGCCTTGGGTAAACTGCTCTCACACAGCAGCGTTACCCCAATTTCCACTGGACGGGGATTGAGCCAATGGTGAGGCCAACTATTGCATTGGTAGAATCAAAACTATTGGTGGATCGCGAAATCCGGGCAACCTGCACCTCCTAATTATTCGTCAATTGGACTATGCTGTATACTTATAGTACGCAGTCCGTACATTCATCTAAATAAATAAATGAGGTTTTTCAGGTTCACCCGTATCAATTAAAAGACCGAAAAGTACTAGGGAGATAAATAAGTTGATTAGAAATAATAAAGTATTTCATCGTGGATATAAACGGCAAAAAAGCCCGATTACATTAGAATTCATTAATTTTATTCCAATGGATCGGTACTCCTGAGTTTACGCAAGTGGATGTTTTGATTATGTAATATTTGACTAGATTTACCATAATCAGTCCGAGTATTATACTGCGAGCAGGCAGAAATTGTATCATCTTAAGAATCATTTTAGAATTTTTTCTGAAAGCGCTTATTTAAAGATAAGAAATGCTATAGAAGAGCAAGAACAGGGAGTTTCATTTGTCCGTCTGCCATTAGGTATAAAATATAGCCGCATCTTTATTATAGGTGACAGGTCCAAATGAATACAACAGGGCCATTGAGCAAATGATTAATGTGTGAATCAAATGTCAAATTGATACAAGATATGGCGGACCCTAACGAACATGCTTCCACACATTAACAAATACCTCGTAAGGTGCTGTAGAACTCATGGCGATTTATTATGGCATCAACCAGTCTTCGCCGGTAACGAGAACGTTTAATAGGAATTGAAGAATTCAGTGGTGTTGTATCTAGCAAGCGTAGTGTTGAAGAAGCGGTACTTTTGAGAACAATCTTGAAGTCCTCTAGTACACGCGGAAATTTTTTTATTGTAATTTTAATTAAGCAATTTTTAAATAAGAGTCTTCCCTGATATTCCCTCAATGTTTATCTGGGCAACTCATATCTGGTACTGCCAAATGTACTCAAATTCCCAAAAGAAATATACTGGAATGTTTTATTAAAATGACTTATACTATCAAAGATATAATTCTTTGACATGACAAATTATTTATTCCCTTATCTAGAGGATAACTAAAACGTGAGCTGGTGTGCTTTCAGGCACCTCAGATACTACAGAATGGCGCCGTTGTAATGTAACGCTTGCAAGCAAATAAGAGATATGCATCGTACGGTACATTCGAATTAGAGCTGCTGTGAGTTTTCCCATACCATTTACTATGATTGGCTTTGAAATGTTTTTGGCATGGCTGGCCATCAACCCCAGGCATTTATTGGCTTAGTCTGTTGTTATTTAAGCAAGGCTTCAATGTAGTATTGTGATTGAGTGGTTTGTAGAAAGCGACGAAAATTCAGTGGAAACGAACCATGACCCTCCTTTTTTTTATGTTCTCATTGCGCATTGAAAATGGGGGAGAGCATTATAGTAACTTCTCCTAATCTCATTCCCACGAGAATCTGGAAATCACCGTATCTGTGATTGAAAATCCAAATTTTCATTAAAACCATTCAGAAGATTGTTGCGTTAACTTAGACGAGCGCTCCATTATGCATATCTTTCGGTGTCATCGTGTGAAAATAGTACATTACTTTATCGACTTTGATGCATTAAATATGTATGCGCGTGTAATCAGGTTCCGTATTGCGCAAATAATTCCAAATTACTTAAGCACTCTTACATTGGAGTGGTGATTTGATATTTGGTTTAACTACGTGGCACCTGAGTCTGCAGGTTGTATCTCCGCTCCGCTGCCATCTTTGTGGGCTTTATCAGCAGCCTCCCGACTCCTCCGCACGCTACTAACATGTCCCCTTCCATAATGTCATGGCTTATTGCGACTACAGTGAGGACTGGGGGACGCTGCAATTATAAAATGTGCACTCCTCCGAAAATAATTTTAGAGACGATGATTTTTCCATTTTTTTTCCCTAAGTTTTTCAAAACCCCCAGGTTCTATAAATTTCCCTACTGCTTAAAATGTAAACTCCTGTAGAATTAGATTTTAGACCAAAATAAACAATTTGCGGCGTCGAGTTACTAAAATGAAGGATAAGTATTTAAACCTTCATCCACAAACAGCTTTCTTAAAGAAGAGCAAGTCACTGTTTTACAACGGATGCCATTTCAGCCAAGATCACCAAAAACTTTGAGTGATAAGATACAATTAGACTTATTCGTCCACCACCAATTTAGGTGGAGTGGAAGGCTTCATCGACGCCAAAGGTCCCCAACGACTTTGAAGGACTCTTCAAGGCGTTTTTAGAGTTGTTGTCGTGGGAGAGATCATAGAAGTTCTGGGGCCGGGGGAAAGCCTGGCCGGGACTAGTGAGACGAGGCAATTGAGCCTCCATGTGGCGAACGAACTGTTGCCGCGTCTCCCGCGCTTGCCACTCCTGTTGCGCCTTCACGTGAGCCAGGGTGATGCGCCGAATGTTGGCGATGCATGATGACGCCGCCTCCTGTAACTCCTCATTCTAGGCGAGAGGATAGAATTAAATTCTGATCCTTCTATGCCATAAGCAATTATATCCTTGATGAGCACAATATAAGCAGCAATTGCTAGCAATTTTATCAATACTGCTAATAGTTTATTTTCGTAGCATTCGAAGCCAGCGTAGTGAGGTGATTAAATTTGATGACCTGCTCAGATGTGTAGGAACTGAATATTACGGATCCTTTCTAAAAATTGTCCAAACATGCAAAGACAAATATGGTTCGGAAGGCTCTGTGATAAGGAAAGTGACAATATATTTGCAAATAACCAGGAAATCTGTAAATCAGCAATGTGTTGAATAAAGCAATCATTCGAATACCAAATTACTTAAGTACTTGCCACATTTCGTTAAAACAACAATCGTTGGGGCGGATACGAAATGTAAGATCAACGGAAGCTCCATAAATGTGCTCATTGGGTCAATGTTAATTGTTGTTTGCATAAAAGACTCTAAAATCCAAAATGATTCCCCACCTTTGTTATCGCTAAAGAAAAATCAAACACCGATCTAATAATTCAGTAATGTCTATCATCAAAAATAGTATTCTTAGCGAAAGAGAAAATTAGGATAACCAAACAGTGGGAGAAATAATATCCAAATAGAGTGAAGTAGTAAGTAGTAAAATACGAGCCGTATTAAGAAAGCGTGACGATTATTGAACACTGAGAAATGTGAGTTTTGATGGGTTTCATATACCCATGCTATATTGTCACTTCTGTTTGAGTGATAAATTTTTTTCCAGTAAAATCCGATTTCAATTAAGTGTTAATCCTGAAATAAATTAGAGTCCAATTTTATTGTTGCTTATCTGTCAGTTCATGACCTACCTATTTAGCAGTTACTGTAGCCGAACAACTCGAACGGAAATAAAAAATATTGAAGCATTTGTGAATTACTACGTTTTTGGCGTTCTCAAACGCTGCAAATTTAACCGTGTGCTTGCAGATTTTAATTTATTCATACGAGAAGGTTTCAGTAATGTTTACTTAATGGAGACGCTTGCAAACCGATGGAAGGGAAGAGAGTGAGTCTATTGTGCTTACATTAGAGCTGACCAAATCGACGAGGTATTTTACGGCACCGGCAGCATGCATAACAACGCAATTCTCGGGGTGCCTGCTAAGTTGGTAGAGGGCCTTGGCAGTGGCGCATTGGACGGCGGGGTCCTCGGACTTGAGGTAACACACCAGAGGTTCCACGGCTCCGTTCTTACCGAAGTCGCTACGATTAGTGGCCCAACAACAGCACCGAGCCACCGCCTCTGCCAGCGGTCGTCGAATTGAGTCCTCTGTCTGGCGTGTATCAAAGAAAATCACTCTTTTATCACTTAATGTCCTATCATTTAAATCATTACATACCCTTCTTGCTTTACCCTACCATTCACATTCAAATGTAAGTTGACTTAATTATAGTAAACACCATATTGTAAACTTTGGCACCAACACACGTCACTATTACCATGTCTATGAGCTCAGATTCAAACTGGTGAAAGCGTGGATTGAATAGCAGAAATTTTATGTTTTGGAAGTTGCTTCAGAAGCAGACTAAGAAGATAAACAAATGTTACAGATAAAGATAAGGATTCCCAACATCCTCAATAACATTAGTTTACTATGCTCCAACCGTATAGGATAGTTCAGAGAGCAGAGAAACAACGCCGTGGTCAGTGATTACGGCAAGGTTCTCCTCATCTTTAGCAATTTTCGAGATAACGCCACAGATCGCCGCTCGCACCTCCATTGAAGGTGAACGCAGGAGACTGATGACGAGTTCAAGACCGCCCACAAAGGAACGAACCATCTCACCTCCTTCCTATTCAATCAGAAGGTAAACAAACTCTTAATAGAAAAATTGCACTACGCCTCTTGAAACAATTCATCGTCAATCGGATTAGAATTTCGACGTCGGCAGTGGGATCTCGTGGAAGAACTCATGCCACTTTGCTAAAAGATGAGCTTCGTAAATCTCCTGTTTATAGTTGCGTGCATTCGTGTGTAATAAGTTAGATAAAGCCATCACCTTTATTGTATCATCTTACACAATTTAATAGGCAAAAATCACTTGCCAATCGGTAAAGCCGCAGGATTTCAAGCCAGGGGAGTTATCAGCCATGTAACAAACGGGTTCACACTACTGCAATTATTCAAATTGGGAAGTTAGGAGTCATGTTTCTGGTACTAATGTGGTCACTGTGGTGACCTTAGCCAGCAATTCAGAGTTTGGGTCTTATAATGTAAACTCAGGTTAAATGCTAGAACTAACCAAAACAATCTCGATAGGTGAATGGGAGATTTTTGTCTCACCAGTCAGTTCAAGAGAACAAATCCTCTGAGAAAATAACATGGACTTGTACCTACCGAATGCAGACTGCATGATTGTGTTGTGACAGTGAAATGCCTTAGACTTTGTAGTGTGTATATAAAGAAACAAGTGCTATGATGTTGCGCGTCCTGCGTAAGCTAGGATAAAAGGTCAGGTTTAATTCATTATCAAGTTTTATGAGGGTTGACGCTAAAGTAACAACATGGTGCGATTTCTTTGAGCACCAATTTAATCAAGATTTTTTTACGCACCTTTCATTAAAATACTTGTTTCTGAGAAGAATAAGTTAACTTAATTACTGGCATATATTCACTGAGCTAGGAAAAAATTGCCATTTCGTTATCTTTGTTTATCCTAGTAAGGACCACCGGCAATTACACACGGGCAGAAGAATGAAAAGACGGATGCATTGGTTGCGAGTTACTGGAAGTATATTTTTTGGAAACTGTAAATGATGAAAGGAGCTACTGAAATGCATGGGATCATACGTTGTGCATGAAATACACTGCTCGTGATACTTTGTACTGTAGGTTGAGTAGTGGATTCATGGCGTTACTTGAACACCTAGTTTCAAATAAGCAATTCAAGTAAAAACAGTCGAACACGCCTCTCATTAGCTAGTGCTATAAAGGTTATCGAAGTGTGTTTTCAAGTTACAATGCATGAATTTACCATTACTAAAAGAATAAAGCTAAATACTTATTGAAAGTGCCATACGGTAGAGATTGTGTAGAAGCCTCCAACTGGCCTACACTAATCCTCCAAGTTTAAAGTTCAAGTCCGATACCATTGCACTTTTACAAACTTCATCACGTATCCATTTGTGGAAAATTATCAAACTCGGTAATTTATTGCATCCAGAAAACAATGTTACCGTTTGCAGGAAAAATATTGAGTAATTATAGTAGGCAAAGGGTGGCTGTCACATTTATTCACAAGGCATTATCAATCGAACCACTTTGAATCACTTACAATGGCGTTTTCAATGCAGGGGCACAGAGCCCAGGCTGCATTGGCTTGAACACTTGGATTATTAGTTTTCATGAGAGACCACAAGAGACGGACGCCGTCGTTCTTTTCAATTACCCTACAAGCAATAAACTCATGCGTAATCTATAAACAGGTCAAGGGTTACCTGCATCCAATATCAGTATTTTCGAATCAGACACAATTGAGTGTCTTAATCGCAACGCACGAGTTTTTTTAGTTTTATACTTATCACCACTTTTTTTCGTGAATTCAATAAATGCTTTCGATTGTGTGGCTCGTTTAATCCTTTGGGGCTACATATTTTATTAATGGCTCATCCACTATAGCAGCTTCCACTGTCAATTTGATTAATATACAGCAATAGCATTTCTTTTACTATGATCGCAGAATCAGTAGGAATCGTATGAATTCAATTCAATTCTCTGAGGCATTGTTGTTGAAAATATCCCATAGCAAGCAATTGACGCCTAACTATACTGTACAATCCTTTCTCCTGACAAAAGTTGTTCAAATAAAGCCGTAATGAATGCAAAGTACCACAATTTGAAGCTAAGTGAAATTTAAGGTGAATCCGGATGTGTGCTCTAATGCTTCGATTGAAGATTAACCGATCTCAGCAACAAAACTATCATCCAAGCTTCAGTGTAAATTGATTGGAGGGACAAGCCAGACTTCATCATGTGGTTATTTATGTTGTAAACGCTTTTGTATAGTGTTTTGAGCAAATTTTAGACACCATACTGGAACTTGCTGATTTGTCTTACAAATTTCTCTTTCTCATTGGTCTGCTGAGCATAAATCCCAATACGTGCATTTACCAAAGGACCTTTAAAAGGCTGTGCAACCTCCTTAATTCGGCAAACTTATTTGCCGCTCTGATAAATGAAATAAAATTTACGGTACACTTTCCTGGTCTTCAGCTATACGGCCAAGAGCACGGGTTGTGTTGATTAAGAGGTCCTCGTTGGTACCCGTAAGCAGTGCAATCAGAGGTGGTATACCATTTGCTTGTCGGATGAGCGCGATGTTATTCTTGTTTGTTGCCATCTCCCCCAAGGCCCCGACGACATTAACCAGTACCTACAATTTTGAGGTTCTGGTTAAAGCAATCGTCCAGGGTAACTGTACAACACGAAAACCATTTATGAACAAATTAACCAACACGAGAAAAATAAACGCATCCCCTTCAGATAAAATATAACACATGAAGAGGTTGATTATTTAAGAAAACATTATTCCTTATTCGTTAGCGGGATTTCATCACCAGACTTTCAGTGCCATTTTCATGATTTTATTTTGAGCTAAGGATGCTGAATACATGATCCTGGCAAGTTTCTTGATGCCTTTAGTTTCACGTTTAGAGAAAATGGTAAGTTATCTCAACGTTTATTTTATTTTCATTGCTTGAAACCCCAACCTTGAATTTTCGGATTAAATAAGAATTGCTTTTAATGGCTAATTTTGTTCCAGTTCTGTTGCTATGTTGCAGAAATGTGAAATAAATGTAAGAGGGACGATCAAAACGTGCAATTTCAAACGAAACCCAATGTTACTTTTTCTGTTCTCCAAACCAATTTTACACGCTTGGAAACCGACTTAACATAAAGGAATTTTTTCATCTGCAAAAGAATGTGAAACATTCAAATTGCCAGAAGCCTTTGATTTTACCTGTCAGCATCTTTACTTTCTTCATTCACTTCTACACCAACCTTTTTAAGTTAACTCAGCCGTATATCACGAATATGACTTTTTTCCTTTAATTTTTCTTGCAGTTGGCGAGCCCTATGACCCTTAAAGTGGAATCTAATGAATCCTCGTCGTTATGTCGCATGAAATATTTTATCAGATGTATAACATTGAAGCGACATTAACAACTACAGTTACACTCACCTCTTCGGGTTGCTGCATCAGAATTGCAACCAACTTGGAAATAACATCACCCTTTTGAAGCTCCTTTGCGTTTTCAAATGAAACTGCACACTTCCAAATAGCTCCCGTAGCAGCGGCCTGGAGTTCCTTATTTTCATTGACCGAAAGCAGTTCAATCAGTGGTGGCAAGCCGCCATATTGACGAACTAGATCGCGTGTTTCTTGTTCGACAGCACACTAGAATGATACGCATAATTCTACGATCAAGTATGAAATTGGAATGGTACCAAAGCTGAGTATTAAATAAGCTAGACTCTGCTTCATCTCAGGGAGTAATTTTTAGCATAATCACGGGAAGCCTATTAGAACATTTTTCGAGTCAAATGTGCAGCATTCGAATAATGAGCGTGAAAGAGAGAGAGCCATCAGAACTCTGTTGATATCCAATCGGTTAAACTTAATGAGAAGAAAACTCCGAGATATGATTAGTTAAGCAGTGGCTGAATAATACTTCTGCTTAGAGCTTTGTGAGATCATCTACAACTCCGACATATCAAACCCATGGCTGACACACTTTAAAAATCGTTGCCGCACAGTGCATCTGAAGTTCCTCGTTTTGAGCTCGTAAGTGGGCTACAAGGTCCTCGATCATCCCTTCCGTGCGAATGGCGACGCGATAATCATGCTGAAGTAGAAAATAGATTTTGGGCATTGTTTATGGTATTCCATTAAGTTATAATTCCTAATCCTAAGTGTCCTTAAAATCTGTCAATTAATTTAGCGGTTATTTGTAAAGTTTGAAGAAATTAGAGATAATCATTAAGGAACTCCAAAATTATTTCTGTCTTAATGGTCGTGAGATATTTTATTCTAGGATGCAATTAACAAATTATGCATTTGGATGAAAAAATAATTTCGAAGACTTAAATGATACTAAAATGCAATGTGTCAATGGTACACAAAAGAGTTAATTTTTTCTAAATAAATATAAAGTAGTTTTTCTATGAGACGAAGAACTAAACTCTGTTGCTATATTATTTCTTGAACTGATAATCGAACCAATGCACAACGGGTATGGAATCATTTAATCTTGAGGAATTGGAAAGTGCTGGGGAGGAGGAAGAAGGAAAGTGCAAGATCGGAGGATGAGGAAGAGGGTGGAAAAATGTTGGAGAGGACAGAGCCAATACCTCGGAGGCGCACTCCTCAAGAATGCCGACGGTGGGTATGAGGAGCGCCTCGTAGGGCGACTTAAGGAGGCGGGCGAGGAGTGAGATCACACCCGCCTTCTTCATGGCCGCCTTGGCCCGCGCAGACCTGGAGCAGGACCAGAGGGCGAGGGCGCCGCATCGAGCCACCTCAAGGTCACGCTCTACTTCCGGACTCCTCACGTCCCCGCAGTGGTTGGTTACATCCAACAAGGCCACCTACCACATCAAATTCTTGAATTATTTGCTCCAAGCCTCAAAAGAGGGCACCACTGTCGGCAAAACAGCAAATCACTAATGCTATTTGACCGCCATGCAGTTAGAGAATGATCTTTGTCCTGAAATTGAATTTATGTTGGTAAGATTTCTTAAATATTATAATCTTTGAATTTCGAACCTGATGAATAATGTCAAGAAACGTGTTGTTTCACAGTTTTTAAACAATAGTTTACCACAGTGGTTTCACTGCTACAAGCTCTAGAATTGCATTGCTTATCATTTTATCTCGAAGATGCTTGCCAGTTTCTTGATGCCTCCTTGTTGCCGTACAGTACGTCGAGCTCGTGCGAATTTAGCTACATTAGAAATCGCTTCTGCGCTGAGGCACTTAAGATCGCGATTCGGTGAACGCAGCAGCTCGACCATCGGAGGGATGCCACCCTGGTCAGAGATGGCTCTTCGCAGCTCTGGATTTTGTGAAATCTCTTTCAAGATTTTGAGAGCTCCAAGCTGGAGAAAAGATAAATTATTAATCCAACTTGGACTACGAATATACCTCTATTTATTTTGATGAAACTAACTTTACAGCGAACTTCATCGGTTTCCAGGAGATTTACTAAAACCTCCACACCTCCAGTATCACGAACAGCCAGTTGACAAACCTCAGTATTCAGCGGCATATCGTAAAGAGCGCACAAGGATATAGTCGTTGATGTTTGGTTACCACCCTAGTGATGTATAGTATAAAATATTACTTCCCAAAGAACTATGTGAAGGCATTTTGCATACCATTCTTACTCTTATATACTTAACCAACTTTCCGATTTGCCAGTGTTCAGGCGGTAGTTCAGCATTGGGATCTTTGACAAGGAAATTTTGTGCTTGATCTTCCTCTTCACTGTCCGAACTTGGCTCCCCTGTAGATTCTACGTTCGTCTCTTGCGTTCTGTTAAAACATTAATGTATTTCACTCTGCAGATTTATTAAAGTGGTAATTATTTAGGAGGAAGTTCAATTGTATTTGGAAAAATACGGGCGAGTTCCATATTGCCACCCACATTCCCATCTGTAGCATGACAAACACTTAACTATGCATAAATTCATAACTTCATCCATTCAGTACAAGTTCAGTCTTGCCTCAGTCGAGGCGAAGGAAAAATGGTAACCCGATAAACATTACCTTTTTGAAAAAGTTCTGCTTAACCAATTTTGCAGCTCTCAACCACACATTATTTAGCTATAGCTCGCTATCCTAAAATAAAATTCATGATATAATAGGCTTTGTGGTCAACCTCAAATTAATTATGTGATTAAAATTTTCTGTCCTGTGAATAAGAGATACCAATAAAGTCTCGGCATAATTGATTGCTTGCACAAGTGATATGGATACAAGGTTCGGCGCGTAAAGGAAATATCCGCAATTTTAACCACAACAAAATGGTACTCACCTTGGTGAGTAAAATTGGTTTTTAATACGCTCGTGCGTAATAACATCCAGGTAAGGTCCGAAGATCCTTCAAAATGATTTTTTACATAGCAAATCACTTATTAGTGCAGTAACTGCCTAACGAACGCCAACAAAAATGAACTCTGCAAGTACCCAGCATCCCTGAGGGCATATTTGACGGTATCTTCATCCTCTGTGTAATCATCAGTACTATCCTCTTTTATCTCATTAATTGACTGCGAAGAATTGTGACTTGAATAGTCTACGTTCTTGTTGGAAGCATTCGACAATTTGGGGAGTAAATTGTTATTTGTGTCAATGGTATCCCATTGTTCCGAACCGGTGAACTTCGGTGTGCTCAAAATTGCATCCTCAACGCCCGTTTTAATGGAAGATAACATGGATTTTCTGGTTTAAATTGATGCAGATAACATTGTTATTAATATGCGTTAGTATCCGTTGAAAATGATGTGAGCAAAGCAGTTGTTCTGCGATACCAAAATTCACTTCCCACAGCAATTCGTGAAAGTTCCAACCCATCGGTCAAGTTAACACAAAATCTCTTACGTAATCACTTACTTTTTGGGCAAACCGCATAGATAACTATTTTGATTTTTCCCTTAAAAAATGCAGAAATTAAAAGCTCTGGTGCACTTTTAACATCGAGAAAATAAATCAACCAGTGTATTGCATTTCGGCCTAAAGGTAAAGCTACTACTTCCCCTTTCTTCGTTATCTTGACATTTGAGGAGATATGACTCCCGCCATTTACTTCAAGAATCTATTATCAAAATTTCGTAATTTGCCAACGAATTATGGATATGCAAGCATGGGAACAAGGAGCTATTAATCACTTTCTTTCGACCAGGTTCTCTAACATATCAGGAATTCACGTCGAAAATAGAGTTTGTGATATTATCTCATCTAGCATCTCACCGTTTCTGCATCTGGTCACCACTAGGTTTGGCGGTGCTCCCGGAAGGGGAAGCAAGGTTATGTTCTCCGCTGCAAAGGTTAATCCGCATTTGCGAGATAACATCAGTACGTAGCTTCCTGTCACCGCGTTTCCACTTTTCGACACCGTGAGGGACAGCTTTGGAAGTCTGTTGAGGTGTACGATTCTCATATATGTCTTTACTGAGATTAGCTCCGTCTATCCCCCTCTTCACATCTTCCCGCGTCAAATCAGTATGGCTATTCTCAACGGACTTTTCCATTTTGTAAAGCCATTTAAGGCGATACATTAGAATCATCCCTTCGGATGTAGCGAGAAATTCATCAAAAGCGTTGCACTCACATCTCAGTAATGCAAGCAACGTAGGGTAAATTTCGCTCTCTTGATCAAAAGACAGCTCATGTTTTTCCAAGTCGAAACCCTAAAGCGTGCAAAATCACACTCTCACACTACATACCCCTGAGAAAATTAACGTATTCTCTTGCTGTTACATGAGGCAGTTGTGGTTTTGGTTTGATGATTATAAATGAATGGGAATCCAATATTATCCTAAGTATCTAAAATCTGTAAATTTCCATAAGGGCTGAAGATTAAATACGAAAAACCCCATTTCAAGTTCTAAATTGTAACAGGGAGCAATTATCTTAAACTTGGTCCTGTGCGTTTATAATTGTATGCCATAGATGTTGGAAGTAAATTGAAGGCCACCACCTTCAAATTACATAAATGATTTACATTGATCTTTAGTTAGCAATCTCCCTACAGGAACTTCATGAATTAATTCACACGGTTTGGTTTGAGCTACTGAAGTGAGTGAGGGGCAGCATTACAATTTTTCACATACCTGGTTTATAAACCAGCCCTTCTTTGATGCAGTAACTGATAGGGCATTCTCGTGTCCTTTGACAGTGATGAGAAAATAGGCCACTTCGCCGAGAACCTCTCTCCAAGGGGGGGCTCTGTAGCCGTTACTTCTTTTAACTGTATAGGCTTAAATTGAAGAAGAAATAGTGGCATAGTATGGCCAATTAAAGTCTGCGACGACGATGGACAAAGTCTGATGGTGGTTATAAAACTTCTCGAATAGGAATATTTTAGAATGGAAACTGGAAGCAGCACACATTTTGGATCTTGCAATTTTCTGTTGGGTTAAAGATAGACGATTAAAAGCCCCATCCGAATCATGACAGGTTAGATTTTTGCAAGTTTATCCCATGACTCACTACCTGCTTCACGGATTTCAAGTAAGGGATTCTTTTTACAGCCACTGTCGGCGAGCATTTTCAATATATCATATTCCAATTCAATATATAGCACCGACAATGGGACGCTCCTAAAGAGAATTCGAAAAACTTTTACCAAACCCATTTTTCATTCTAGAAATTACTCTCTTCAGTTGAATATCATAATTATGTAAATCGACAATAAGTTTGGTCAGTTCCTTTTCTTGAATAATTGCAGTCTTTTGATCTGGCAAATACAATTAACAAATACGAAGCTAACAAACCATTCCAAGACCTTTTAAGATCTTCTGCTATTTTAAATAGTTTCGACTCATCAAATGACCATTTTCTTGAATTGACCTCTTTACCACAAATCCTTTCATATATATTTTTGTTTCCTAAAACCAATATATTCTCAGGATTTCAACAAAACCCTCGATACAAAGTTTCATTTCTGCTAATTTGTAATCGCCGGCAGCGTCGAGGAGTCTATTTAAGGCCCTAAGCGTTCTTGCTGTAGCTTTAAACTCTCCACTCGAGACTCTTTCAAGAGTCGCAATGGGTTTGCCCTCTTTACCGAGTTCCTTTGATGTTGCAAAATTTTCGCTGAAATCTCATTAGAAAATATTCGTTACTATATGTTAAAATCGGTTAAGTCCCTGAATTTCAACAAAGAACGCCATGAAGCTGGTTCGATAAATTGCAATGAAGAAACGGAGGGATTTTTCGTCACATATGCACCAATAAAACTTATGTAAGACTCTATTATAAAATTGTTAACATCGGAAAAGACAAGTGTTTTGTGCTCCACGTCCATATTCTCGGACCATTCAGCGTGACTACTCAGAGTAAGACCCATATTTAGCAATTCAATTTGGTACAAGGCACCATTTAGTTATCCGTATCACGGAGACCGTGCCAGTTTGTAAATTAAAAAAAGGGTAATGAGATCACGTTTTATAATAATCGCCTTTGACCGGTAAAATTTAGTCACACATTATTTTCTAAAAACTATTTTATTGCACCATACTGATTGTTCGCTAACTATTTCGTTGCTTCATAAAATGCCTTGATTATGAAAAATACCTCCAACCCAGACATGTGCTTCTACTTGTTTGCTTCTTTACTAAAAAATGAATTAGAGACGCTTTTGGTACAGTTGCTTACTTTACAAAATCCGGAACCTAGTAGTGGTTATTCCTGTCCAACCGAAGAAATATCCCGTTTGTAAGGTCACCCAGAAGCACTAATAGCAATAATTGCATTTGACGTCCACAGTTTTGTCAATGTGAAATCACTCCCTATGCTGCGCTTTATTTTGCAGCATTGCGTATTTGATTGCAGCTATGTCTTGGCTGTCGTCATTAATGCTTTCCCTCGTTACTGTAAAGTCAAGAAAACCGGGGCATCACTTTGGGATGCAGAGTACTCTATCTACGGCATTCTTTAACCTAAGCAGTAATTCCGAAATGTGAGGATGATCAAAGACCTGATGCGGATAACCACCTCCTTTGTAACACGACTCTAGTAGGTTCCAACGGGTTCAATCTATTCCCGTGCACAACTACAAGCTGATCACAAACGCTATAAATCATAAGAAGGAGCTAAAACGCACGACTTCTGATTGTCTTTATGGTAAATGCATGTGTAGCGCCCCGAGACTCCATGAAGACGAAAGAATACACAATACTCGGGCAGAATATATATATTTAGCACGGAGAAGGTGTCTGGGCTATTGGCATGGCCCGAAAGGCCAGCCCACCCAGCGAGGTACAATGGGGCTAATTCAAAGTACAAATGTGGCGCCTAGCTAGAACCGAGGGATAAACCACTATCGTATTACATTATGTATTTAGGTAGGTAAATTTTAACGTGGAGGAGGAAAAGAAGTTGAAAGCCGGAATTATGATTATTTATGGCAGTGTTGTTGTCAGGATGTATTGTGGAATATGTTACACAAAAGAAAAAAGCCTATTTTCGCAAGTCGATATAGGTCCTCACTGACAATTTCTGATTGATTTTCATCAAGCAAATGCAAGCCTTTTTAAAGAAAGAGTAACTACGCCCTCTTTTTTCAAAGTCATAAGAGATCTGGGTGGAAATATCTCAAAACGTCATGAATTACACCACCGATCCCTTTTAATAAAAGGATTTGTTTATTATTGCACGACCTCATATAGCTAATTGGCGATTTGCTTTAAGTAAATGTGGATTCTAGAAATATGCACTTAAAGTTCGTCTGTGCGAATGAATAATGATCAAAGGATGGAGCATGAATGGCTATGTGAATAATCAATGCAGCAACATGTGATCAACAATGCATATGACATTTCTGTGAGGAATAAAAGAGCATTTATTGTCTTTGAAATGACGCAAATATGCATTCTCACCTGCATTTTCCCTATGATTGAGGATAACATTCATCGAACTCTTGTATACCCTATACACATTAGTGATGCTTTTACCATCTGTTTAAGTCGTCGTTTTGATGTTGCAGGGACTTATGGCTCCTCTTTTATGTTTCTGGTGGGTGTAATGGCCTTCAAGTTGTGCCAGGAGTTCTCCGGCCCTTTTGTACAGTGTCAATACATTTTCTGTCTTATCATCACAGCTTCTTTAGTCTTCAGGAAAGAGTCTGGACGCTAACTTGGTATCAGCAAAAGGCATACTTCACCAAAGTGTACAACCATACTGATGTCTGTTAATGAATGCCAAACCTTGACGTAACCGACGAAGGACATATGCTACGGATGAGGAAATCTGTGATAACTCCCAACAGAACAATCGAAAATGATGTCTGCCATCGTCAGCAACTCCAGTCCTGAGTGTTGCAGGAATGTTTTAAACAACTGAAGCGACCCTGGCCGTGAACCATATGGAAAAGTTAGCTATAGAGCTGTCTACCGCACCTGTATGAAGATGTTAATCTCGCAAACGGGCTATACATCCCTTAGCTCTTTGCTAGCTAAATAGAATGCATAGGCATAAGGCTGTGCAGCCCTGAAGTGACAATGACGTGGCAAGGACTTATAGACGCAAAACTCTACCCCTAAGAAACGATGTTCAATCCCGTCCTTTATTAAATGACTGCTTTGAGATTAGTATTCTTACGACTAGTGTTGGGCGTACTATACGGTCAGCACTGTTTCCCTTCCAGCAATGTACCTTTCCATACAGAATAAAACTTTAAAATTATTGTAGGTTAATGACGTTGTGGTTAAACTTTTGCTCAGTCGCACGCTACTTTGATGACTGACTCGGTTGGTTTGTATGTTTTTGTCTTGACACTAGCTACGCAAGACGACTAACGCGGGAGCATGATCGGCAGAACAGTATGAGCTGCGCTTAAAGTATAAGGACTATGCAATTATAATATATTGGCTGTTTAACCCTCGGTTTTGGTTATAGGGTCACCTCGGTGCTCGGCCATCATAACTTCGCTGGGTGTGCTAGCCTCTGGGCGATGCGAGTAGCCACAAGTCCTTATGTGTCAAACCAGTATTCTGGCTGAGTATTTTGTTTTCTTTTGCCTTCAAAGAAGTACCGGACCGCTGCATAACGACTTAATTGGTCAACTCGCAGTTTTAATTATGGCCTAGTAAAGACTCCGCATTTGTACTTTCGCTAAGCGACATGGCCTCTGGACCATACTAGTAGCCCCGCAATTCCTCTGTTCATCGGCAATACATGTGTAATACTTATGTTGTTTTAATGTACCTTTCAAGGAGGAGGCAATCAGGAAATTCGATACTCGTGACCGGATCGTCCTCTCCCTTACCTAGTGACTGCGGCTCCCCTCCTTCTTGAACATTGTATTTTCCCTATCCATCTTGTCACCTTTAATAAAGATGTCCAAAGCGAATCAACCGGGCTTGTCTAGGAACGCTAGGAATGGGGAAGCGGAGACCAATGAGTCTCCCTCCACACATGTTTTGTTCTGGACCTAAGACTTAATCTTCGCCAAGGATGGAAGCGCTACAAAATGACCTTGAGTCCTTTTCTCATTGCAAACTTAAAAATGCCAAGACTTTTTCAGTTAATTTGCTTTAAAGGTGCATGACATACCCCAAATGTTATTTTAATAAATTGAACTTGTGAGAATTTGTGCTTATCATCGGTATGCCCTACGATGCCCATCATACACCTATTAAACTTCCTCATAATAAAATCGATATGATATTTAATACCGCTGTACTTACTAGGAAGACGTGTTAGTTTTACATTACGTCCACGAATAAGCCTCAAGTGTTAATGTAAATATTAAATGGATTCAAATTTTTGTCACATGCGAAACTGAGCTAAACCAATCAGACTAACAGTTTCCGTATGGGTTTTGTCGGCGATACGCTTATTATTGTATTTTCTCAACTCTTCTTTTTCTTAGGAGGCTGGGTCTTCTTTCTTCGTAAACTCTTTAAGGATTATGAAGTTCGTCAATTGACTGTTGTTGTTGTGTTTTCGTTTACCTTTTCCCTCTCTTGTCTTATGTTCGAACTTGTAACTTTCGAGATTCTCGATATCTTGGATTCCTCTTCCCGTAGACTTCATTGGCAGTTTGTGTTAGTTATCACTCTGTTTGACGTCATCGTAGTTTTGCCTTGTCTTATATCATATTACGTAACTGCAACGTTTGGCTTTCTTCAAAATAATTTCAAATTAAGGTTAGGTAGTTCTCTTGTGTTGTTTCTCTTTTATGGATACCTGTTTTGGAAACTTGGGGTGTCGTTCCCTATATCTAGTCCTCGTCACTCATTCTTTTCCTTTGAACCATGCATTGGAAGGGTTGGAGTTATAGGTGTCACCATAATGGCACTTCTTTCCGGATTCGGTGCCGTCAATTACCCCTATACATGTATGAGCCTCTTTGTTCATCCTGTCTCCCGAGTGGACATTGATGCAGGTGAAAAGCGTCTTGTGCAAACTCTAAACATGCTTCTTGCCAAAAAGCGTCGCCTTTGTCTAGCTGAGTTGGAAAAGAAAGTATGCCTTTTTCAGTTTTTGTTTATTGTCAATTAGCACATTTTTACGTCATATTTTGAAATTAAGTGATTGTCTCCTTTTTTAGATTATTTTTAGTAGAATTATATAGCGCGATCGCTTTATAAGGCAATTTAGCGAGAAGTATCCTAATTACTATTCTATTTACTGTGTAGGGGTTGGTAAGTCATTTTTACTGTGTTATAGTCATCACACTACGGTAGTGGATTCTGGGGAGTGATACATGCAGTTGGAAATAGGCTGGGTGGGACCAATGTTAATGTTCAAACGTTAAAGGATGAGGTTAGTTCAATTTGTTTGCCTTTTTTGATTACAATCCAAGGTTGAGGAACGTTTTATCTTACTCCCTTAACGCAGATTGCAAGTCTCGAAGAAGTTGGTCGGCATCTTTTCTTAGAATTGCACCAACTCCGCTGTGCTGAGGAGCGAATTCTGTTCTCACACACTCTCAAAGGCCAATACTTCAACTGTCTTGGTTACTTCTTCTGTGGATATTGCATTTGGAAAATTATCATCAGCATAATTAACATATTGTTTAATCGCGTTGGTCTGCAAGACCCCATCACCCGTGGAATCGATATTGTTGTACATTACTTGGGGTTCGATGTTGATGTCCCCTTCTGGTCGCAGCAAATCTCTTTCTTGCTTGTTGGAGTCATTGTGGTGACTTCCATACGTGGGCTATTGCTCACACTTACCAAGTTTTTTTATGCAATTGCAAGTACCAAGTCGTCTAATGTCATCGTACTCTTCATTGCTCACATCATGGGCACGTACTTCCTCTCTTCTGTGGTACTCTTACGAATGAATATGACGGCGGAATATAGGACAATCCTCACTCAAATCTTGGGAGATCTTCAATTTCATTTCTACCATCGGTGGTTTGATGTTATATTCCTAGTTAGCACGGTCTGCAGCACCTTCTTCCTCTACATCGCTCACAAGCAGGTGACTGAAACTACCTCAGCTCGGATACTTGCTGACGAGGTCAACTTCCATTCACACTCCTGCTGAACCCCCCTCCCCTCGTTTTTTTAACACCTTCGTACATGTGAGACTACTCACAATCCGTTTTTGCTTCTTTTGAATAAAAAGCCCATGGGTGAATAGCATTTATCAAGTGCGCTTTACACTCCCACCTACATCACTAAGACCCGCCAGATTGGCCACTGCCACCGCCCACAGCGGAAGTCGAGCCAACCCAGTGTAAAACACCCATATCTATACTGCGCGTCGAAGTCCTCGAAATGCTCAAAATCCAACGCGGCTTAGCTGCTGAGCTGGCAACGGCAGTGAGCGAGCGGTTACAGCCACCCCACTGCGGTAATGTCTGCGAGAAACGCAGCGTCCAAACAACGCTATCCCCCATATCGCAAAAGTTGGTCGCGAGCGAACCCATAGGAAACCGCAAGTAAAACCTGTAGAGGAAAGCGGGATCGGTGGCCTCGCAGGTGCGTCGCAACGACGCCACCGACGCGCTGCAACCCAGTGCACACTGCAGGAAAAGTCGTAATCGACGTTTAGTGCCAAAAGCTCTGAAACGGTCATCCCCTACCGCATTACACAGCACAAATAAGGGCATCACTCGAACGTATTATTTATACTGTACACTGACACCACGGTCGACGACTTTGAAGCATGATGTGCTTCACCCAAGTTCGTGGTAACGAGCATACATGGCACGCTTCACGTTATCCTTATAGTTATCCGCAGGAGGGAGACGCTTAGAGACCTTGACGCCCAGGCCAACGCCAACTTCGCGGAATTCTGGCTCAACCAGCTGCGTTCGACCTTGATTTGACTTTCCCAGACCCTGTCCCGCTTGCCAGCCCATTTTCTCCATTAGACGACTGCCTACGTTACCACCAACAGTACCTAAAAATTTAAAGTGTTTTCGAGTGCAATCAGACAGACTTTAAAGCAGAGAATGAATGGTAGATTTCGTACCCTACCATTACTAGCTGTGGGCGATGCAGAGGTGAGCACAGACGGTGCATCCACAGCAAGGCGAGGAGAAGGGATCTTTATCGAAACATCTTGGTGATCGAGTCTTGACGGTGGCGCGGTGCCAAATTTCTCCCGCCTCTCCTTTGCCCTGTCTCGGTAGCGCCCGCCAGAGGCAGAACCATAAGGTAGGGATGGGTCCGCACCAAGAGAGTTAGGTTGATGTCTACTAGCTGCCACATCCCTTGCGTGACTACTAGCGGCGGCAGCACCTAACTGCATTAACGATTCAATTGCATCAGCATGGGTCTGCGTCTCAAGCTTCTGCGATTGCTGCTGTTGCTGTGCGGGCAGTGCAGATAACTCTCTGAGACCAAATTTGGAACGAAGCCTGTTTAGGTTTTGGAGATGAAGGTTAGAGAAAACGCGATGCTTCTGCATTGTCTCCACATCTTTGAATCCACGAGAACACAAAAGACAAGCCAATTTTGTCCAATCCATGAGTCTGAAGCACAACCAGTTAAGTTGAACATGAACTCTCAACCGTTCCCAAGTGTTAGCAGCGCACGCTAACGACTAAGTTCCTGTGGTTTATGGACTGAACAATTAGTCATGCTAATAAAAAACCAAGGTTATTAGTTAAGGTAGGATTAATGCTTACTTCGACTCTTCTGCAGTAACTTGAGCTTCTACTTCCTTTTCATCCGACTGAGTGACATCATCTTCCTCGCTGTCTTCGCCGCCATATTGGGCTACTAAACCTGTGGTTGTCGGTGAACCGCTTGAAATGGTTGCGTTGGATGCCGCTTGAAGTATAGCATAACCCATGTCCGCCGTCTTGCAATCTTCAGACTGCTCAAAACAGAAAAAAATAGATGTCCGATGCATAAGTGTGTGTTGAAAGCAATAAACTGTCAAACGCAAAAGCTAAAATTGGCACAAATACAAAGCAGAATCCGGTGGAAGACAATTAGCGCTCACAGTGGCTTGTTCAACTCTAGGGACCGCGACAGGAGCCTCTTTTTGCGAATTCATGCGCCTAGCCCACTTTTCCATCTCTTTAGCAATCTTTTGAGCAGTTTTCTCCTTATCCTTCTTTTCCTTTTTCTTGATAGGTTCCTCGATGCTCTTGGTACCTTCACTTTGATTTTGCTGATTGACGACTTGTGAAGCAGGAACGTAAAGACTTCGTGAGGCATCGTAGTGGTAATACTGCTGAGTAGCACGATCGAAGAAATAGCGAGTGTTGGGTTCATATAGTAAACCAGTTAGTGGGTCATAGTAGTAGCGGATTGTTTCGTCGTAAAGAAACTTTGTAGTATCAGGAAACGCTGCAAGTGAAATTATGGGTTAAGTACAAAAAATGATTGAATTAAGCTAAGCAATTCGAGGAAGAGGCATCAAGCAGGTGTGCAAAGCACAAAAAAGTGTCTGAAGGTGACCATTTCAATACAAAGGATTGAATGTTTAGACAGACATATTTACGATATTCTGTGTTAGCAGCTGTAAGGGCGTTAAACGGCGTCGTCGGAGCCGGAAAACCAGCCAAAGTACTGGAGTAAGTCTGCGGACGAACAGTAGAGCCGCCCTGTTGAGGGGGATAACCCAGAAGACCTTGAGGGTGGTGCACCGACTGGGCAACAATCGAGGCAAGACGGGCTTCCGTCTGTTTCATCTGTATGGCCGCTTGTGCGACTGCAACGCCAGAGGTGGACAAAGGCGGTGGTGCCACTGAGATCTGTCCCGCCGCATACGTAGTGTACCCAATAACGTTAGGCAACGATGAACTCGGTTGAGAATGACTTGCGAGTACATGCTCACTCAAGGAACCTTCCGTTTTCAGTGTAGCCATGATTGTGCTGAGAAAAGTGACTAGATTCGAGCATAAATTAAACTGGGAAAAATAAATTAACCTGAGAAAATCTACAAAGATGAAACCACCAAAAAACTCATCTAGTCCTCGAGTAGAACCCAACCCAAGCATCTCCAACCTGCGATGCCTGGAAAGAACTCACTTGAAGTTATTCTTGGCATAATTGATGGCGATGGCTTTGCCTTCTATTTCAAAAATTTTATGTTCCTTCATGATTGTATCTACTACCTTGTAAGCATCGGCAACGGTTGGTAACTCCGCAACAGCAAAGCAACGTGAAGTATTGGTGTTCCTATCACGCAAGACATAGCACCTTTTAATCTGGACATTGTGTTGATCGATGAAAGCAGCCTGGATGCTCGATTCCGCAGTAAATGCATCCAAACAACGCAAAATCAAAGCTAAAACGAAGATTTGAGACTTACTCTGGCAGAATTGCCTAAAAAATTACAATAACCCAACCTAAGCTTATAATTGAGGTGAAATATGACACGCACAAATGAACACAGTTGCAACCTATCAGAAGTTTCTGACTTACTATTGCACGGAGTTGTTCCAACGAGATCAGATCCATCTGAAGTGTAGGCGCTTGCGTCTGGCTGAGCTTGCGAACGCGGATGTTGACAGCGAAAACAGATTTCGCGGCGCTTGAAGTTGTGACTCGAGCACTAAAGCAGTATTAACCAACACCAATGGGCGATTCCGTTAGTGCAATGCTCTAGGAATGTTTGTCGAAAGAAGTCACGGAAAAGCGTATACACAAGGGTATTGAGAACAGGACAACGCCGGCAGTCTCAGTGCATCGATAAATGGACCAGAATATGAAGGCAGAAGTTGACACCCACCCTGAAGCACTTCCAATCGCCCGAAGCAAGCGACTCGGGAGTGAAATTGTGACTGTTGCCAAAACGGGATTCGCGATGATTAGTCTCATTTCTATTGGAATCAGGCTGATTTCGCGGGGAGCTGAAATTGAGACGCATGGTATGCCGGTGTACATGCAGGAGTCCCTAAAATACAAGAAAAAAGGAGCAAATGTAGCATTTTTTACTGAGTCGCTATCTGAGGACCTTGAAAGAGTACTACGAAATGTGAAAAATATAACAAATGGACTCATTGATACGAAGTCGACTTCGGCACATTGAAAGAGATTCACTTTTTGCGCATCCATCCAATGAATGGCTTCCTGCGTGGAAGCGAATTCGATAAAGCCGAAGCCTCTCGACACACCTATTGAAAAGAAGACCTGACAGCATTATCACCGATAGCCCTCAGAGGCAACAAAGTTCCCGGAAAGGACAGACATGATAGAGAACAAAAGCCATTTCAAACATCGACTCCAGAGATTAGTTCCCTCAATATTCGCAATCCATTGACCAAACTAGATGCAAATCACTCATCGACCACAGCAGGACAAATACCAGCGACAAGTTGGCAAACCGGAGGGCTTTAACAAATTTGCCGGCAACCAACCTGTTAATCTATCGCGAATAACACGGACATCGGCGTAGCGGATATTGTTCCGATTGAGTTCCTCAATTATCTACAGTTTTATTCCTATCCAACAAGGTTCAAGCATCCTTACATCGCGTTCGTCGATATCCGATGGTATTCCACGAACCATAATGTTGGAAGTTGGCTCTTCAACGTTTCCCGAAAAACGGGAATCACTAACGTGGCCACGTTCGAATCTCAAAGCCTCGTCCTTGGGATCAGCATAATCAAAAAGCACTTTGAAGCCGCGAACTTTTATCTCATTCTAAGGAAAAAATCAGAAACTTGAGGACGCGAACCCGGCAGCTGCGAATTAAGTTGTCAGCTTCATCCGAAGCAAAGTCAACAAAAGCAAAACACCTTGACTTGTCCCTCATGAAACGTAAGTCAATAAACCTGACTTTTTCATCCTCGAGCGCATACCTCAACTACGGTATAAAGCATTAAATGACTTACATCGCGCTCCGATACGGAGGCCGGCATATCATTAAATAAAAGCGTAGAGACTGAAGAACTCTCACAGGAATCAGTGTTCACTTGACTAAGGATAAAATCAAACATAAAGCCAACTACTTGTACTCAAAGGAGTCACGGTAGGCACCAACAAATGTCTTCCTGGCCCGGAAATCCTCGTAGTCCCCCATCGTCCAAAAATCCACAAATGAGAGTGGGGCCCATTAAAACAATCACTTTCGCCCGTGAGGAGCATCACATTTGTATTCAAGTAACCTTTTTCGATATTTCGTCCAAAATGTATACACATATTCAACGCCCTCAAACAACAGCCTAAATCACCGAAATATTAATGCTTTGAGGGAGTTTATTTGTATTTGCAACCATACAGATTGAGCAATTAAACACTTGCCTAAAAGTCCTGATACAATTATTCTATATAAATAAAAGTTGTTCTGCTTTGACTTTTTAAAAGGATAGGTGGCGTTGGAATTAAACAATACTACCAATTTGATAAAAATGAGGTTGTGAGGTGGAAAAAAAGGAATTTTGCCCGATGCCTATTAAAGTTTTAGTTAGGCATTCGCTGGGTTAGCACGGCTTGGCTTCTGTAACTAGTATCTATTAAGGGTTAATTGCTCAGAATCAGTCTATTGGTAACTCTCCTGATTTTTCCACCATTTTCTGGCAGTTTTTTGTACTTTACCATATCTCTGCTATTTTTGCCGCCGTGGGTTCTCTAAAACAACAATGGTAAATATTTCCATGGTGTTTGATATTTGATACCCGTTGTTTGTTTTATTTACTTCTAGCGGACTATCCAACATCGCGCTCGTTTTTCGCCGTCTAGCGTGATGGAGGAGTACGCCAGAGAACCTTGGTGCGCATTATCTTTGTGTACATACTTTTGTCCTGTTGGAGGCTTCTTGATGCTGTAACCAGTCCACTTTGAGTGTCACAAATAGTTTTTTCTAGGAAAATGTTAACTTGCGTCGTTGTGCTTTTAAGCTCAAGAAGAGGGCAGTATGTCGGTTCCATTCATAATTTTAATTGCTGGAGTACACAGTGCCCCTCTTTTACGTCTTTTTTTGCCATCAGGAAAGGGCTGTTTGTCTGTATCCTAAATATTGTTCGTCCATTGTTTCCAATAGTCCTTTCCGAATAATCAGCGATTGCGGTGCAGCTTTTGCGATGGGGACCATAGGTGGTGGCCTTATTCACGCCTACAAGGGCTATCGGAACGCTCCAACGGGGAGATTTCGCAAGCTCTCTTCTGCGCTTGCTCAGAGTCGCATAAAAGCGCCTCTTCTGGGCGGCGCTTTTGCCGTATGGGGTGGTATGTTCACTGCCGTAGATTGCACTCTAGTATTCGTGCGCAAGAAGGAGGATCCTTGGAATTCAATCACCAGCGGGGCCATCACGGGCGCTGTCCTCGCTGTTCGTCATGGGCCCGCCGCAATGGCTGGACAGGCTGTCATTGGTGGGATAATTCTCGCTATCATTGAAGGACTTGGAATCATGATGAGCCGTTTCGCTCCCATGCTTATGCGTATGTTTTGCTTGTTTACAAATTCTGCCCAGTGTTGCATGTTTTACAGAAGTTCTTTCATTCCATACTTAAAGGTTAAGTTTGTATACTGCAATGCTCATTCCACATTCGTGTATTACTGTCTCAATCGTTCTTATTATTTCTCTAATTCTTTGCTGACCCAAGGTCACCTCTTTGAGCTTTGTCTTTTCTGATCAAATTGGCTTATTGTGTGGTTAAACTTTACTTTGGGTGATCTGCCCTTCAAAAGTAGGCCCATTTTATCACGTATAAGTATGCCTCGAATATGCTATCAGTGGATTCAGTGACAATTTCTAGTTTTGATAGTCGTTATCGCGAACAGACACTTGCTGACGTGTTTATTTCGCCTCGTTATTTTGCAGTTTTACGTCCTACTTACAGTTTATTAATAGGCACATTTTCCTTCCGAATTTAAGAACAACCAGACATGCCGGAGGAACAATCCCCACTCTCTGAAGGAGGCAGGGGTAGAGGTTTTCTGAGCGACCTCTTCTCTGGCGGCACTGACGCCTCCGAGCTGGGCATCAATCAGCCTACAGTTCCTGGCTCGTCGCCGGCCAGTCAACCTTCAACTAGCGGGCGGTTCATGTTCCAGTAGTGTTTGCGACGTATCCCTACTTTTTCGGCATGCTCGCTGTACAGTCTCTGACTTAGTTATATTCCATGTGTCGTGTGGTTTTAACGATGAATCTAGAAGTTTTTCCCCACTCCTGTCCATCCTATCACTAAAATACATAATTTTGGGGTAACATTTGACTGCTACATCTGCATCTTTTCACCTTACATTTGCTGACTTTCCATGTTTATCCAACTAACAGTAACCCGTTTCCGAGCTCTCTGTGCTTACCCAACGCTTAGTTTTAGCCTCCATCTGATATGTTCATTGTGGCCGTTCGTCCCCTTCTCAAGTCTTTTAGGAATGTCAGTTTATCGTATTCCAGCCTTCCCACTTTGAAGTTCTTGTCACAGGTTTATGCATCATTGCAGATACTCATTGTTTCTACTCAATTGAGTGGGTAGAGCAGTTGATCCAAAATTGAATTTGGCCCCCAAGCTGATCATTTGCGATTGTGAATTTGCTTTCGGCTACTAACTAGTTTTGAATTCGTGTGTTTCAAGCTCCTGGAAGAAAAGTTTATTTTCACTCGGGTGGAATTCGCCTGCTTGTGGAACAGAAAGGGGAATTCGCACTTTGGTTTCCGGTGTTGGGTTTTTCTATCTGTGAGTAAGGCTCTGTGTTCATTCCCATTAGATCTCTGGCCTTTTCGAGTTGTCTACGATTAGTGAAATGCTCGTACCGAATCGCATACGCATCTATGTTCTTGAGCTTGCCAAATTTACTAATTTGGAATTCTAGAACCACCATTATCCTCGGTAAGTCGAGAATTGCAGTGATGGGGAATTGCAGCTGCGCGGTCAGAGGAAGTGGTCTAATATGAAAGTCCATTTCAGTCGAATGACTTGCTAGGTTTTAGTTAGGTTGGTCACGCGCTCTAATAATTTGCGTCATTACTAGTGTTTTGTGTTTCAACACTGAAGGACATGGTAGGTTTCTGAATTCCTGAAGTCCGCAAATCTGATTTCTTTAATATGGAATTTTTCGCTCATTTCCCTATTCCTGATTAATTGGCTTCGATCAGACAAGGAGGAATTAGTCAGCATGACAAATGATAGCGATTCATAAATGCGGGATTATTTACACCAAGACAGTTGTACGTATCTGGTTTACTTAAATTCACAAACAGTATGATTCTCTATGGGTCATTGATGGAAGTGTGCAGGTTACCAACTGTTTAGGGGGGACGAGTCATTTCTATGGACTAATTTATCTCCAACATCTATTATCGGTGCAATCTTGTGCTTCAAGGGGGTTTTCTTAGTCCTATCAGAAAGCACAGGGTAGGTATAGACTCGCTCTCTAGCACTTTTCGTCAGCAGGAGAATATGTTAACCATTGCTATATCATCTAGGATTCATTGCGTTATACTGTATGCATGCGTAACTTTTTGAGAAGGTTTAACCGTCAGAGACGTTGGGAAGGTGTGCTTTTGCTGAGGAATCCGGGCGGTCAGCCTTTCTAGGCTTTCTCCAACGCCAGGCAATCAGATGGGTAGGAGGGAGCGGTGAGGCAGGGGAGGAGGTGGGGACGGCAGAAAGACGGAAGGGAATGGCCCTGATCCATTGCCAAACTCCTGCAAGAAAAATTCCCAAAAAAAAAACGTAGTCGTGGGAGAAAAACGGTCACAAGCCAACGCACGCAAACACTGCAATTCCTCCTGTCAAGACTCCGCGACCCTTTAGCAGGAAGGAAGCAGGCCAGGAACAAGCAGGAAGGAGTGGGATAAAGTGTTTCGGACATGGCTTCTTTCTCGAGCTACTCCAAATAACAGCAACGCATAATACATTGCGTTTGCCAAACTGGGCCACTTCTTTTCAATCCGCGCACACGTGCATACAACACAACACATTACATTGACGAGCTCTGATGGATGTTAACTGGATGTACAAAAATTAGCAAAATCTCGCGTTCCTCTGCTTTAGATATCTAATTTACAAAGCTAAAGCGTTCCAGTACATCGAAAATACTGAATCAGTACCTCCCTTTAACACTACGCCGTTTTTGTTGTTCAAGGCACCTCTCTTTGGAAAGCATGCTTTTATAGGGTTGTTGCGTGTTTTGAAAGAGACATTGTCAGAGAAATACTTGAGGGATTATCACAGATTGTTAAACCACTTTTTGCTTGCAACATCGACTTGTACAATTGTTGAGCGCCATAAACTTAACTTGAAAAGTTACGTAGCATGTACTCTAAGTTGTGGTCGAAGCTCCGAGAAATAAACACCCTGGAAGTGTATTGCTAAAATAGTATGACACATTCTCGGAATAAATTTTAACATGAGTATATACCTATCCTTGAAAGTGGAACCATTTCGAACCATGAGAAAGTCCCTATCACACAATGGTGCTGTATCCAAATCTGGTTCAGTTCTACCGTTACAAGCAGAGTTCGCGGTTTAGAGGCGAGCACAACTTGGGTGTTTCTTTGATCAGACCGAAATATGTTACTGCATCCATCGTGCAAATCGGTTATCTCATTGCGTACAGATATAGCCAAGCAAAGCAATGGATTAATAAATGTGAATTTACCCTCTGAGTGTCTGACTTCAAACACCTCCTTACTTCTGTCAGCATGGTCTAATCATCCTGATAAGATTGTAGACATGCTGCTTAGCTCGTCAGCACCGGTTTTCCGAAAATCAGCTCCTCTAGATAGCATTAACTCGTTAAATTCTGGAATTTATTTCGGCGACTAAGCATCCGCCCAAGGAAGCCTCGACTATGCTGCCGCAATCTTCGTAAGTCCTTTAGTATACCATGTTATTATAAAATCACCAGTTCGCGTACTTTCCCGTGATCATTTATAACATCACACTAAGAAAAGGTATTGTAGATTTAAGTTATTTTTGTTACTATTTTAAACAACTAAACTTCAACTTTTATGAACCTTTGAAATTCGAGGATGAATTCCAATTTGGGGTTGAGGTTTGTTTGTCTACGCGAAAATGTATCCTCGCTTTCAAAGACGTACTTAGGGGATTGATAAGACTTTCGGTCACTCTAGAGGACCAGTGATAATGGAAAAAAGAGCAAATATTGCAAAAGAGCAAACATTGCCTTCTGCGCTCCAGCTAACTGATGCGATGTCCGAACTAAAGTTTACGTTATGAAAGTGGCGGGTTAAATTTCACTTAAAAGCATTGTTAAAATAAACTGGAAAAGGCAAAAATAACAAAAGACCAGTATGTAAATGCAGAGAATGGCTAGTAAATAAGACTAGAAAGCGAGAGTATGTTGAAACAGGATTTCATGGTTGTGAGGTAAGTAAGCTATCGGCTGACTTGTTAGTATATGGTGCTGATGGCCAATTCCCCAACATGGTGAGAATTTTCAACAACAGGGGCAATGAGAAAATCACTCAATCAATGAGATTGAAACCAACGACCTAAACATTTCCCTGACTGCATCAGTTTAACTGATATGGTTAGCACAGTTGGACCTTAGTGTCAACATTCATGATCTGACAGCCATTGTTTGCATATACATAGGTATTTGATCTTTATTACAAAATGGAGTTTGCATTGGATGCTATTCAGATATCTGTAAAAAGAGGCCCTAACACTTGGAAGCAGGTGCATATGCCTATGGTATATGAGTTACTATCCACGAAAGTAACTTTCACATGCTGTAGGTAAACAGCTTATTAATGGGTGCTATTTAATGTCCATCACGTTCCCGATTATATAAATGCTAAAATATAAGATGCCATTACACTTGCCATTTGTTACGACTAGTTTATCCAGTATATTCATCATTTGAACTGGGAAATTTGATTTACTGAGCAATCATGTAATATTTTGGCACTAATTTTTCCAGGAATGTTAGGTCTCAACCACTACCTAATCACGTGTTCGGACAAAGAAATGCCTCGGCTAATTGAGTACAGAAACCTAACATCATACAGCCTCACAAAATAATAGTTTCGTAAATATACATTTACATGTTAGAGAAAACGTTAAAATAGAGGCAGGCGACCTGGATTTTCATCCACTGCAGCCTGGACATGTAATAAGTTTGGGAGATTGGGGCGAAGGGCAGGAGGAACGCCTGGCTGAGGGATTTGTCTGACCCCGGCATGCGCATGCGCGTGTCCACACGTCAATTAAATGACCCGGAAGCAACGGATGGTGGACAGACACGAACTCTCCTCTCTTCCTCGTGCTAGCTATGTTCTCCCTACAACCCCACGCGAAATCGTCCTAAATTTTCATTCAAACTCATCAAATTCTCACGGAAGAAACGTCACAATAAAAGAACTAACAAATTACGTAATTAAAAACGAGGCGGAAATTTAAGCAGTCAAGTTTGTTGCTTCAGTAACTTTGGTTGTTCAGGGTTGGATGCAAATGAATTTCCGAATGATCAAGACACGGCAGTTAAATGATACATAAGGTGCCTTAATACTGAATTGCACTTAATTCAGACCCAAAAAAAAACTTCATTTTGAGCTTTCAAACCTAATGCATCAGTGATACCCAGGGAGAAATCATTGTTTAAAATTCGGTTCAGTTGGTCTTGAAGTAAAGTACAAAACCAAGGAGGATGTATTACTGAATAAGCCAATGTGAAACACACTTCAGTTGGTGCTATTTGCGTGCGGATTTTACCATGCATTAATGCGCTGGAAATTGAACCATTCAACTGGCTGGGACAATTGTTAAAGGCAACACAAAGGAATCGTACATGC
The DNA here is from genome assembly GCF_000524195.1 of Echinococcus granulosus. NCBI lineage: Eukaryota > Metazoa > Platyhelminthes > Cestoda > Cyclophyllidea > Taeniidae > Echinococcus > Echinococcus granulosus. The sequence goes on along the minus strand of NW_020170385.1, from coordinate 1,668,292 downwards.
ACATCGATTAACAGCACAGACCTCGGCTTTTTAATCATACGTACATGTACGCATATGTGGAGAGCCCATTTTTCCACGATTTCCGCCCATTTGTGCCGCGGCATATCAAAGCGTGCATTTCGGCGCTGGTACCACGCCGAGGATCGGGAAAATGGGAGGGGATTGGGTGGTGGCAGGAGTGTGCAAGAGGCAGAGGAGGACTGTTGGCAGAGCAGGACAGATTACATCCTACGCACGCAGCGTCTCCTCTTTGCGACCGCATGTTTCCTGCCGTCCGGAGGTATAATAAATTTCCCAGACCAGGTGGAACGTTTTTGACTCTAACGGATCGTTGTGACTTAGCCAGCATAGGAACAAGAGTGTCGGAGAAACACTGCCCTATTTTTCATTTCAAAACCATTATAGGGTTGGTAATTTCCCCGAGGAATGCAATTAGTGATGTTGCCCCTTGATTTTCTCAATACAAAGAGCCCTACTACAACTCCATACTAAACATAATCACAGCGAAGTTATTAAACTGGCATATAATAACTTGTTTAATGAAGCTTTTACTTGCCTTATCGGAACCACGCTTTTGAAAAAAAAGAACACCTATTCGGCTCTGTTATGCTTTTTTATTTCCGTAGTCATACTGGCCGAATGCCCCATCGACAGGACTGGTTGAGCATTTAAAGCTGCGAAAACACTTCAAAATAACAAATCCACTTTGTTGGTAAAACCCTTTGGAAGGTAGATTTGCCCCTTGAAGGGAAGACGGTTTCCAAATAAGTACTTTCAATCCTGCCTTTCCATCAACAAATTTGGCCCGCGATGCGCGCATTTGCGCTCTTCTTAATTTCCTTTTCCTGAGGTGCGCACTATATTGAGGCTTCTTTACGTATACTTACCTTCCTTTCATAAAATTCCTTATTCCAGCTTTGATCCTGCTCCACAGCAAATATGGTTTAACCTTCACCGTGCATTTAATGAAATGGAATTCCTGAAAATATTTTAGACGCCAAATGCGCGCACTGATGGCATCCGATATTCTGCCTTGTGACTGTAATATTCCTCTCTTTGGCATGGTGTATAAAACGAAATCAAGCATTCAGCACAGACAGGAACCAGGGAAGGGGCAGTAACCTTTGAAAGCCAAATAGTTCTTATCCGTATTTGTTCACTCAGCTCAACCAGTCAACATCCCCAAGGGATCGATGCTGTAAGCATTACAAGGTCCAGGGTTACTACAATTTTTTACTCATCACTTTACGCTTGAGTGGTATACCCATGTCTTGCCACACACTGGCTACATCCAAGCCCAGTTGTATAACTCCTAAAACCTTGATATTTAGCAGCATAGCTTCTAGCACAATTATGTGCTATGATGTCAGGGCGCTAAACATTCAACAGTGACAATTTGTTAAGATTATTCAACTAAAATATCGTCCGATGAGTAATTTGAGTAATTTTATAATCATGGCCAGTTGTGAAATGTTTGATCTTTTCTCTTTGGGAACATTAGCATAAAGTGGACAAAACTAAACGGGGCATCGCATATCAACGCAAAAAAGAATAGGATATAATAGATAAAATGAAACCAAAGAAAGACCAACCAGCATTGGGAGGAAGAGATGAAAAAGTTCAAAATCACTATTTATTCTCACACTATTTAATGCATGCCAATGTCTGCTGTTTGCGCAACGCTACAAGAATGGGATCTGTGATATTGTTTAAATTGAGTGGATGCGTAAAGATGAAGGTGATTGGCGATGAGAGTGGGTTCATTGTTTGATGGCGAGGAGTGATGACATACCCTTAACCCGAGTTACTAGCTTCTGGGGTGTAGACCGTCATTGGGTTTGTGGCAGGTAGCCCATACGCTTTTGCTGCAGCTGCCGCCGATGGAAGTGGTGGCTAAAAGGTCGTGGGGTTGGTGTCAGGATCGGTATGTCGTTAATGGGTTGTTGTTGCAATTGCGGAGGTTTTCTGGAGGGGGTCACGTTAGCGGCGCGTTGTTGCGCCTCTGGCGATGAGCCTCGGGGATGATTGCGCCTGCGTCGCAATTGTCGCCGCCGTCGCTCCTCAGGACTTAGGTGCGGTCGATACCTTCGCGACTGGCGGCTTTGGGGACGCAAACTCTGCATTGAGCTGGGCGAGGATAGGCTGCTGATAGCTCTTGAATGCGCTACAGGGTTGGGATGCATAAGATCTACCTTGCAAAGAGAATCTGGACGACGGCGAATATCTCTGATGGCGCGCTTTATCCCAGCGTTCTGTCTAGAGGGCTGGGATATGTGCTGAACCTGTACAGTGTAAAACACAACAATTAGGATGATCGAAGCAACGCCAAATTCACGCTAATCGATGCCCTCAATCACCGCAAGAAATGCTCGTTAAGTTCACTGGTACATTAATGGATGCGTCCATACCGTGAAATCAATGGCTTACATTTTTACATACTGCAGTCGGAAAAGAGTGGTGTTGCAACTTCAGGAGCTGTTCCTTGTGAGGACGGCAAAATGGATACAGAAAATTCTAGACTACTTTCATTTGAGCTTACTGTAACCGTTCTTCTGTCATCATTCAGTTTGCCCATCATAAGCCACCGACCCGGTCCCTTTTGTCGAGTTAATGCCGCTCTGATAATCGGACAGTCACACTCCATTTCAAAGTCCAAATTTACGACGGAGTTAAGGGTCTTGGGCAGTTTGAAAGCGCCTACTCTGCCGGTCGTTCTGATCCTGTGAGTTGTGTTGTGACCACTTGAAGGGAGTGTGGGCACAAGATCCAACACTTTGGCCCGAATTACTGGGGAAACAAATTTACTTTTGCTTCACCTGAAGCAGTGCAGGATAGGCACAAGTGTTACCAAAGAAAAATAAGTAATTTTTTGGATGCTAAATAAAAAACTCCCGGCCTTTAAGCATAACATGACCCAAAATACTGGTGAACAGTTTTACGCCTCTATTACTATCTCCGAGATGGATGAAGAACGTAGATGACATGCGTTTGGATTAACAGCACTAAAAATAAATAAACAGGAGAGATGTTTCCCATTTACAAGGCGATGCATGCACATCTTTGCTCCGTTACATGTCCAACGTCCAATTGCAAAATGACTTTTTCAGCCTTGTATTACCGTTTAGTAGAAGCTGTCAAAAGCCAAATTAAAAGTATTTGACAGTAAGCGTTTTAAAGGCACCGCGCACACATTTCATCATCAACTTTTTTAAGGAATTTTATCAGTATCTCTCAAACGACCATTAAAGATATAGCCATGGTAGTTTCCAACTTCCTCAATAAGGATTGTGTAGTGATAGGTACTTTCATTCCGCTTAATTTAAATAAAGCAAGAAGTGGAATTTAACCATCGAACCTGAGCTGAACGCTTTTCATATTAAAAATATGATTCTACTGCTATGATCCCCTTGACATGTGCGATATAGGAAAGTTGGTTATTAGCAGTACAGGTGACGTCTGCATTTGATCAGAAGGCTTATGCAATGAACCGTTTGTACCCACGATCACAAAAAAGAGATGAGGTCAAATTTTGGTGTCACTGTAAATAATCTTACCGACATCGGCTGTGCAAAAGCTGCCAATAGCGCTTTCGTAGGTCGGTCTGTCGATGCATCCTGAACAGCGAGTTTCTACAATATTTGGAATGTAAATTTGTCGCTTATTTGCAAGTATATAGGACAGCAAACTATTGCTATATTTCATGCAAACTACACACGCGCACATTTCAAGGCGATCTCTAGAAAGAGGAAAATTTGCAAAAAGACAGTTGCTAGTCGACACACAGAAATCATCTTCGAAGCGCAGAAGCCAAAGGCGTACCAAAATACAAGTTCACTTACGGAAGAAAGTTCTGTTTTAAGCTTTTGGAAAATGGTTTGTGGATAAGACAACCTTTGGACCTAATTCTAGTTATTTATTCAATTGGCTAAGAAAGCTCCTAATCTTTGGGAGCTAGAAAGCAAATAATTGGTTTCATATTTTTGAAATGTTAGAACTACTGTCAGCACCACCAAAATTTATGAGCGTTTATCGCCATGATCAGTGAGATTATATAAGGGCCCATATAAATTCTCCACAGAACATACCAGGCGAAAAGTGAGAAAACTACTTAGTTTAAAAATCCCGAAATATAAATTACCATACGGTATTCCTTTTACATGAGTCAGCCCATGGGTAATGAATGATATCGAGGAACAGCTGCCCATACTTGACATATGTCATCGCTTGGCCTCGGTGAAATGCAACAGCTTGCTGTGATGGAAAGCAATATATGTTGTATACGAAATCATCATTTTTACCGAAATGTAGTGTACAACTCGCTCTATGGAGGCTTGGTTTATTATCAATCACCACGTGCATTTACATTCTCTTTTTAGCCAGCTACTGTTGCTACTTTTTTAAAGGCTGCATAAACTGTGTCGTAGTCACAAAACAATTTGACACAAAAGTCGTTAACGCTCTATTCATCCAGTCAAAATGCGAGAGAAATGAACCAGTAGGATCCGAGTAATGCGTTTATGATGGTCTCAGAATGGCGTTATTGATAATTTGCAATTATTTTGAGTGTGGTTTTAGAATATATCATACACTTCACTGAGTCATTTCCGTTTAGGAACTGTAGATGAGGAGGTCATGGAGGAAACAGAGTAAACACTACATACTGTGGAGGACAATTGTGACAAAATCACGCTGATGAGACCATCTATGCCCGGGAATGACAACCGACAAGTGGCAGTACCGCTACGATCAGATGTGGCCTACAAAACAGTTTTGCTCTGCAACTGCCGCAATGACTTTTGGTTTTGATAAGAAACCGGCAGCCGTGGTGGATTGCAGAACTTTAGTAGCGCAGTACATGACCATTGTTTTGGGGTTTTTAAAGGTTTGGCTTCAAACCGCCCAGCATAAATTCATCACCTCACGCGCACTCGTATAGTACACGCATTGCAACATGCAAGCACGTAAACATCCTCCGTTGCGTAAGCCACTGAAAATATTGCAATATGAAATCCTTACGCAAACATATTCCAAACTCAAAAAGGAGATCTCAAAGTGACTCGGTTTTACATTATTATTGGAGTTGAAATGCAGCATAGCGCAATAAGTGCTTCATGTGTGGCAGTGTTTACATGCGCACTCAATGAACACGGAAAAAAGGCAACGGAACAACTCTTTACGCATTTCATAACCAGACCGAACGTAGCATTGCATCACAAGGTGCTGACGACTATGGCAAACATAATCGATGGGTTTTTAAGTACGCTTGTGTTTACAAGCACATTACAGGCAAGTTTTAAGCACGTTAAGTACTGAGAAGTTCTTTATACACAATTATGAAGAGCATGATGGTTTAGCGACTTACAAACCCACTATCTGACACCTACTCTCCCAAAAACTACAATTTCATATTTAACATAAAATTAGGAGTATTCTATAAACAAAACGATTGCAAGCAAGGCTTTGGACTAGGGAATTGGGTATTATTAATAAGTGAATAGTCGAAAAGACAAGATTAAAAATTTGCTTAACTGCTTGCAGTTTGACAGCAGCCTGGTGCCGCGATTTCCACGAGCGGACAATCATTATATCAGATTTCGGCAAAGCAAAAAAATCATAGTTGAAGACACTGTAATTAAATCACCACTATAGCATGCGTACATAGCCAAAACTTCAGGCAAAGCATTATGATTTTGTCAAATAATCACCTGGGTTTAAAATAATCGTCTTGTCTACACGGAGGGAAATGAAATTATGGAATGAATCAGTTGATTTAATCATCAAACAACCTAATATACATCAAAAAGTCTCCCAAAGGCATATCAAAAATTGAATAATAAGACCATAAATAGAAAAATGATTTTGTCGATTAGAGTAGTTTCTCTTCACTCTATGTTATGATAAAGGGAGTTGTCAGACTGGCGAAAACGAAAACTGGCGACTTATCAGTAACTTATGAGTTACATTGAAGTGATAGCACTAAAATAGCTTGAAAACAGGCTTTTTGGATTACATTTGCACATTAAATCCACAATTTAATTCCTCCTGTTAAAAAGGGTTCTTTAGTTTCAAATTTAGATTTTAAATTCTCGAAATATTTTAAATGAAATCAAGTCTACTCAGTTTCTCGATGTAAGGTCTTCTGAAATAGGGAAATACAGTAAAAAATTAAAGCACTGCTAACTTACACATAAGCACGCTATTGTTTACTTAATTTTGGCCACATTTGACATTTTATAATAGTTGCTTCCCTTAAGAACTCTTCTTGTATTTTTGGTCATTTTACTTTTAAGGTTATGCAGGTTTCGCTTTCTCTGAAAAATGCAATCTTACTTTTGTGCTTGTTGAGTGGTATACACAACTCTTGCGGAGCCTGTGGAAACTTAGAGCACTTGACGATATCGGGCCATCCGAGACCGAAAGTGGTCATGGTGGGCAGGCAGGCGGCTCGCACGCTCTCGCACAATTCCCGACAGGGTTGGATCAACTTCTCGTGGTAGCCGTTAATGCAGACGGGGGCATAAAGAGAGCAAAGGAAACGCTTTAGCTCGTCGTGGCAGCCGAGGTTGACTAGAGTCAGCCATACCTCCGATTGTGTGATCGCCTCATCCAGGGTCTCATGTTCCAGGCTGTTTGGCAGTACCATGAAGTCGTAGCCAATCTTGTGACAGAGCTTCATCCCCCGAGGGATCTTGTAGCAGCGCTGTGATCCGTAACCACTCACCAGGCGGTTCCAGTCCGAGAAGTAAGGTGATTGGGGTGGCTCATTGGAGATCATGTCCACATCAGCGGTGGTGAGACGGGATAATGAAGTTCCCCCAAATGGAGAGCTGGTCACAGCTGTCTTGTTCTTCGCACCGCCTCCGCGATACCAGTCCCACCGGCCTACAGTGTTGGCCTGGGCTGCTGATATGGCAAAGAGGATCACGATGGGAAGCATTCTGTGTTGTGGGGACGTGTGTGTGCACGACCCCGACCTTTATAGCAGGCCAGAGTGCACACATGTCGCTTCTCACACGGGCACGCTTCAATCCTACGGCTGATTGGGTGGAAGGTGTGTTGTGTGTGCAAATGTGCGCCTTGCGCGCACACAAAATGACTGATGGACAGCGTGGGAGGATGCGAAGGTGTGGACAGATGATTAATTAGACAACGCGGGATCCGGAATGGAAGTTCTCCCAACAATGAACCATCTGTCTTGGATGCAACATAAAGCAATATTTTGGAACCTCTATCTACTTAGGGTTTCACACAATATTTCAATACATTAAATAAATGATAATTTCAAAAAGGAAATTCAAATAAATATTTCCACTAATGTTACCCGAATCCATTTCCCCAAAGATCATATGGATTATTGCACTCATGCCTGGATAAGCCAATGCATGTATATTTATTTCATAGTCACCATCTTTAAGTCCATAAAACAAGGCATAACACTGTCCTTCAATTGAAAGAAATATTTAAAAGGCTTAACAAATTGCAGTTAACATGATGACCGATTCATTCGAAATAGTTTCGTAATATAACTCGAAACAGTGGATGTATTTTATGGACTTACTAAATCGCTATGACTGAACAAAATGTCATTGACTAGCTGAGAAGGATCCGCACTCAACTCATTTAGACTTCACGGAATCATTACAACTGCAGTAAGAGTTCAAGAAATGACCCAAGGAGCTATAAGTAGATGCACATGTTACGATTCATTTTCCCCTATTTTCTCTAATAGTTGTATGAAGTAATGGGTCATTTGCTTACAATTTTCTAAACGTACATAATCAAGAATAATTTGTCTATCAATCTGACGTGAAACCGAACGAATTTATCTTTTACTTAAACTAATACCACAATGAATGCTACTTCAAGAAGGACTACCAGAATAATTTCTTCTGTGATGTTTGCGATCAATTTAAATGATCATACTTAGTGATAAAACATTTCATTTGTGATAAGAAAATTAGTGCTCGATTCGACTTTAACAGTGTTAATACAAACCACGTATAATATTGTTAGACCTTCTTAGCTAGGTATTGGGAATACCTGTCGTAGTAAAGGCACCACAAAAATGATCTAACGTGTGTGATGTTTAATATGTTTGGTCTGCATTGGCAAAAGAAATGGTCTAGGCGCAGAAGTTAATGCGATGTTCCTAAACAGCGGCTTGACTAATCTCACTTAATTGGACCCCTGTCAGACGTGCGCTAGACGTTCCACACATTTTCTGGGGAAAGCTTGTTTGTAGCGATTTCAATACTCCCAGTGGCTATTTCTTGGCTTGAACTCATAAACCTGTCATTGATTTATACAGAAAATGTAAATCCGTGAAATCCTTTGTATCATTCCGAACGGCATGACTACTGCGGCTCTTACAACATTGCGTAAAATTATAGTCTGATGTTTTTAGAAGGTGATAGGAATACAATGCAAAGTTGCGACGGATATAATATGAGATAGAGCATCTATGGGAAAACTTGATTACTTACGAAAGAATGAAAATGTAGAAGCTTACGTGCATATTCATCCATGTAGCGTACGTAAATTAATCACTTGGCCATATGAAGCGTGTGAATCTTGTTTCTTGTGCCTTTGCATTCCTTCTGTTTGAAGAGGAAATCTCACTCGACAGTGTTTGTGAGAGAATGGCATCATAAAATCATAATTCACCTGATTTAATTCCTAAAACGATACCTACAAGAATTCATGTTAAAAATCTACTATTACAGACCCGAAATTCCTGCTTTTTTAAAACGTCACCAAACCTTCTTATGCCACTTTTATCTTCCCCTTTCTGATTAGGTTCCTTTTTACTTAAATGTTCCGCACACTTGTTGCGGAAAGATTGAAGGGAGGAAGTTTAGGTATACCATATAAGTGACTGTTACTAAACGCACTAAACACATTCACTTTGTTCTACATTTGCATTACTCCTAAATAGGGATTAGCTATTTAATCTTTCTACTGTAATAACATAAGTAGGCTGTTACACTTGTATTCATCCTGTTTAAAAGGTTCTTTGTCAACTTCAAAATTGATTCCTAAATGCTGTCCCTACTATCTGTGTCAACTATCCTAGTTTTTACTAATGATGATAGGGAATGTATGGTAGGGGAAGAGGCAACGTCGATTAACTACGAGTGATGTTCTTCTTTTATGGCAAGACCAAAATGAACACGAACAGTAAAGGACACTTTCTTGTATGGCATTGGAAAATAGGATTGCAAAAAAGGTTTTCGTTATTTTGTGAATCTACCTAATGAATAAATTGCACAACAAAATAATGAGGCAATGACTATGAGCATGCATATCTGATAGGTTGTACCAATCAGGAACTTTTCACAAAAGCCATATAAAGTACAAAATGCGAAAAATTCACAAAGGCATGCACTAAAGAAAAAAAGAAACTAAATCCTATCGGGTCTGAAATTGGGTACATATTGACCAAAAGACTTTTTAGGTGTTGGACCTAGCATTTGGTGGATTCACAGCATAAGAAGTATCAGGAACTCGAAGAATACTGATGTCTATTTTAGATGATTCTACGCAAATTGGCGTTCCGCAAACAGGTGCTTATCTGACTTAACTGCAGCAAAACGTCCACTCATTTTTCCTTGCAAGCTTTTCTCATAAAGATAGCGCAGCGTACATTTTACTCACAGAGGGAGCTTTTGAAGAAGCCCATAGGTAGTATTTAATTCGTGATCATTAAAAATGTATCAGGCGCTGCGGACGACAGATCATCATGAGTCCCCTGAGTCAGCACTCACTTTTATTAGGACGAGCCGCGCCAACAGGCGAACCAATGTGAGTGACACAACAGTATGTCCAAATCAAGATCTCTAGGATAGCAGCATTAATCACCCAACAACTTACACATCAGGAATAAGTCATTAATCTCCCGAGACAACCACTTTTCTCCATGTCTATGTCCATTTGATAGCACAAATCCTTTAAAAGGTTCCTCGATTTCGCAAATACCACTGCCTGGAAAAGCGAATCGCTTAGACTGCTATTTAGAATAATAGTAAAATCAGGAGTAGACAAGGTAGCTTTTTCATGAATCAGAGTGAGTATGCAAAACTTGGCATTGGAAGATAAATTGTTGTCACACGAAGCGCTTGCATCGAAACTTTATGAAGAACCATTTAAAAGCATTGCAAAATGCGTTAGACCCGATCTTAACTGTTCGTGAAAATCTCCCAAAATGTTTCATACGACAAACCAGGCAGCAACAGGAGTGAAAAAGCGTGGAAAAGGGGGAAAGTTGATTCTTCAGTCAAATTTAAATTAGAAGCAAACATAAAAGTTGTCGATCATAGCTATATCACAAATAAATAAGTCTGTGCAACACATTAAGAGGTGTTAAAATTAGCCTTATTTAGGGTATTAGTTAAAGATATTCTCCCGGAACCGTCCTATTAACTAACAGTGTCTTCTTGCAATTTTAGACAGAAATCCAAAATGTTAATTGAATTGAATTTTAACGGACCATGATACCAACTTATTATCACTAAAGTAGCATAAGTTAACTGAAGGGTGGAGTAAAGAGAAATCAAAATAAAAACAAATTGTATCTTATTTTATTGTAAAAGTGGCATGTTAGATGACATGAAATGAGGAAGACGAGGATAACTCATGGCTTTTAGAAAGAAGTTACATAGTTCAACAAACCAGGTGATCCCAAAAGTAGTGCAAACACTTATTCAGATTTGGGCTACGTTCCCTCGGGTTATTTTGGTCACAGCTGGCAAAAACAGTTCTCTTTTGTCAAATCACCTTAAAATGTCTGCACTAGTAGAACAATGACTTGTAGCATCAACCTTCATTGTCAAAATAATAGGGTTATCTGGAAGGATACTGCGTTTTCGGCCCATTAAAAAACAAATTCTTAAAAACGCCTGATTGAATCCAATTTCTTTTTAATGTCATATTTCTTACCAGGTGTTGTATCACTCAGAAGCCACCGCATACAGCGCATTCATAGGTAAAATTATTCTACAACGATGGGCGGATACGTGTCACTCTTTTGAGGGATAGCATATACAATCACTGTGTTGCATACCAGTTGGTCTGGTGCATTTTATATCATTGATGGCAAAAGGCCTACAATGCTACATTGCCCACCTGGATAGTTGTACCAATTTTACCAGTTTTTATTTAAATATGCCACATCAGGACCCCATTACTACGACCATTTCATCCCTTCGAGCTTACCTACGGCACGACGATAAGCTTGGATAGTTTAATTAAGTAGACCGATATTTAACACTGAGATGGGCGTGTTAATGCTTGAGAAGGTTATTCGCTCCTGTTTAATAGGTCATTTTGCATTTTGCAGTAGTGCTAAGTAAGTCTAAACAGAAAGTGCCCATGAAACAGGGTATGTTTGTGGGAAAGCATGCATCGAATTTATCTCTACTCTTGAATATACATAGCTATTGAAACTAGATTGAAAATATGCGCCATAGATGACCTGAAAATAACACTAATAAATATCGTCTGCGGCTTGTTTTAAAATTAAAGCAACTAGGTGGCTAACGCTATTAATGTATATTAAAAATGTTGTTGTTTTATTTTCATTCAAATGCTTCCAAGATCGTCAGTTCGCCTCTGTTCAGACCTTGCATTCATTATCATATTTTCACCAAGCAAGTAGGATTTTGTGTAATGAATATTTTTATTAGCTGATAATCTCCGGACGTGTCGCTAGACACAATTAGGACCGGGAATACAACAAAACTGAATTTGCATGTTTAGCCAAGGCGCACAAATCCACGTTTAGCAGAAAGTCTGCGATGATACTCCGGCAAGAGGCTATCCAACTCCTCAAAGAGGAGTTGATTCCTCGGATCCTCGAGAGGATCGACATTGGCCAGACCTCCCAAGAGTTGCCTCTGTAGTTGCACACCACTTGTTTGTGGAGCCTCCAGGAGGATCAAGCAGAAGCAGACCAGCGAGAGACAGCATGTGAATTTGCACGAGAACATGGATATTCTATTTGAAGAACGAGAACATTTTTGAACAAAACTGTGAAAATAGCATTCTTACACTATTATTTGACGAAAACAGCGAATGATATATGCGTGGAAAATCAAAATATCTAAAAATCAAGATTTATTTCAAGATTTGAAATTTTGGTTGCTTAAAAGTGAAAAACAGCCTTTTTAGGTAATAATCTAAGTTTCTATTATCTTAAAGAAAGGATCCGCTTTGATTTATGTCTATTTGGTGATCTTTATCTCCAAATGCATAATTCATCAACATTGGAAAATAATGGGAAAGACTGTCTGAAACCGAGTCATCTTGATGTGATGCGGTGAGATGCGCATTTATCAAGCTTACTAATCTGTGGACATCGAGAGGACAAACAAATAAGATGATGATTGGGATGGAGAACGAATATTGCTGCTTGATTTCAGCTCACCTCAATTTATTGCCTCTGAGCATAAAACCTGCCTAACCTCAAAAGGGATGCCCTTTTATACCCGGCAATGTGAGGAATTACGCACTCAAAGTTAATATATGATTGGCTGGCTAATCTGGATCTGATAATACGCTAACAGGTTTGCCTCTGCCTTGGGCCAAAATCAGGATTTAATGAGTTGTATAGCTGTGCGCACTTGCACAGGTATCACTTAAGAAGAATTATCAGATATGCATGTACCTTTATCTTTACTTAACCTGAATCTTAAACATTTCACATTCAAATTAGTCCCCCTTTTTACTGTGTAAGCTTCAAATTGTGTAATCACCTGCTAAAACAACTAATTAGTGAGTCATCTTGGATCATGACATACGGATGTGAAATATGGTCTAATTCACAAAAGCAGTCTGCAGGTTATTACGTGGAGATCAACCGTGACAAGGAACTCACGGCGTCACATTTACTTGCATGTAGTATTCAAATAACTATTTCTTAAATCAATTTCATTCCTATTTGTTGTTTTATTAGGTTATGGTGCAGAAATTATTTTATAACCTTTTAGGGTAAGCCCAAATAAGCATAACTTCTTCGTCACAGCAGTCAACTTATAGTCCCAAAAAGCTCAGCGGTTTTTCTAAAAAAAACGTTTCTATGATTAATACTTAATTATTTTAACACGTAATCACAAACTCTCCGACTCTATACTCTTTACGCTCTGATTTTCACTTTACAATAACGTAGGTATTTATTCTAGTTGCTCAATTACGCTCGGTCTATCAGCTGTCTGAATACCATGTTGATAAGTTGGTACAATTTACGCATTTTAAACGTCTAAATCAAAATAAACAAAAAGGCTGGAAACTATCCACCTGTACGCAAATCGGAAGCTCATACTGGGGGAGATTTTAATTTTATGGGACTAAAAAGTCACACTTTTTACTAGTTTTCGTTTGGTTTTAACTTCAGCTCCCCTTTTAGCCTAGTTAAATCTTTGAATGCAAGTTTTAATAAGCATACGTATATTGTGAAATGTCAAATCAGCTGCATTTTGCTCGAAGTAAATGAGTGAATATGCGCAGCTTGACGAACTTGCGTTTATTTTCTTATACGCGGCCATGCGGACTTTAATGGTATCCAGAAAATTCAAATATTTCCCTTTTGCAAGCGAAAAATTTATTGTTAAAAGCGAAGCCCCAAACAACTTCTGATAACGTCCTAGGATTGGAAATACAGACTGTTTGTCAAAATCCGATTTGCTTACTCAGCGAAGTTCCTAAGTATTCACTCCGTATGTATCAAAAAGGTTGGCATTCTGTTCTATACGCAAAAAATCACGTAAGCATTGGCAACTTCCCATGTAGAACTTGTATGTTGCGACTAAATTTGTTCTATACTTTGTAGGGCAGCTAAATCTGCTCGCCTCTTTGTCCACCGGGATCACTTCCCTTGCATCAACGTTTTGAAAACAACTAATGACTGCATCTTCTTAATACTCTGTCCATATAAACTGTTTATTTAGTAAAAAAAAATAGTCGCCGAGACACTTACCGTATCTAACCAATGGTCAAATCGCAAGTGTCAAAAATATAAGCTCCATTTGTGAGACCTTTTGCCGAGCATTGTATTTAGCTGTGTCGGTTTATCTTTCGTGCAAATCTAGCACTTCTCGGTAAATATTGTTTTAGATGGCTTTTACTTAGAGTTTTTTTGTCTGCCAACGTTTTGCTACATGCATTGGTCACTTAGAAGTTCCAACTTTTGTTGATTATGGAGACTCGCCTATCCTTTTCGTATAGACTGTTTCAAATATAATATTTAAGAATTTTTTGGGTGAATACTAACGCTTCCTGTAAAGTGTGGTATCTAACCCATACATCAAACAAAGTGCGTCCTACTATTAGGCTGAAATTTGGTCCAATAGATACTTAGTCAAGTGCAATGGTTAATTTCGTTCTCACTAAGTTTAAAGCGGTAAAAATTTGGGAAACTATATGCAAATGCCAGAATCATAGCAATAAGTTAAAGGCAAAAATTGGGGCGCATCTGATTTTCTAAAAAAATTCTTGGACCCAGATAAGGTTGGGGAGCACATTTTGAAAATGACATGAATTTAAGGATGTAAAAACTAGTAAATGATGGCCTATTCATCCTGACTGAAAAAGGAGGCGTAAACGGTGGACTGCTGCTTAGCGCCAAAGGTGGTAACCGCCTCCCATTGTAAGACAATGCTCAGAACCCACAATAATTTGTTTCACATTAGGGTTGACTCTTGTTGATCAAAGATTCTAACCAAATTTTTTAACTGTTCAAAGTTAGAACGGCTCACAACCAACGTCTTCATTCTCGGATTCTCTTAACATGTGCATGTGAAACGCAACTTTGTTCCGATTTAGACCCATTTTCAACTTCGAATATCATCCGCGTTCAGTGAGCTGCTTAGACTTACTTATGAAAAATACATCAACCAAATTATAATCTTAGTAAATAGTTGTACACTGCTTGAGTTTTAAAATGTACTTACCCAAAAAATAATAATTTGTCCAATTTTGGTTACATGACTTCTCTGTGCATTTAGCACAACTGTGACATACACTTGAAGTACGTAGGTATCACAAGTCTTGCAATAAAAGCTCTAAGGTGTATCATATCATCTTCAAAACTGCAATAACTGTATTCATTAACTAGACGACTCTTACATTGGAAAAGATGTTTTTGTTTTCAAACAACACACCAGTGGTCTCATGAAAGGTTCAGAAACCTGCGATTTTATTTTATTGTTGAAAATAGTCTTTAGAAAATGCAACACAATTAGTTACTTTATCATTGAAGATGTGAAAACAACAATACACTCGAAGGATTTGATTGTTTTGAAAACATTTCTTCGTGTGAAAAATAACAATGCCTGGCTGATCATAGCATTTTTGTTCAGAAGCCTGCCACACGGGGCTCCCAAAACACAAAAGCAAAATCTACCACATGAAATCGCAAAATAATATTTATAAGTTTATCCAAGCTTTATAGAACTATGTACGAATGCTCACTGATTCAACTTGACTTGATGGGTTGGTAATGCAAATGAGTGGCATGCTGGTTAATGTTTCCTTGAAATTCTTTTGTTTTGTCAGGTCAGTCAAATCTTTGTGTTGAATTGGTTTCATTTCTCCAGTATGTTGCTCTACTGTAGTTTTGAATCACTTTGTATACATAAATATGACAAAATTGCTACTGGAAGAATGGTCGAATGCGGCTTTTGATAAACAATGGTTTGATGAAACCATAGGAGGCCCAACTGCTACTCCGTACTCCAAATAGTTACATGTTATTGCAAAATCCCTTAAAATAAAAATAAAAATTCTTGATTGTTGATTATTATGAGGTGCCAGATAATACAATAGGGGATAAAATAATCGGGTAATACAACGCACAGTGTGAAGGTAATGTATAATTACCCCCGAATATCACATCGCGCCATTCTTACCGATTCACTGAAGTATAAGCAGCCCGTACACAACGCATCTTTGTAGAATCGTGAGCATTCGCCCAAATCAGTAAGGTACACTCACCAACAATTTCAAGGGTTTCTATGCTACATGTCTAAAACTCTCACATTTTTTTACAGTGCATGCCTGAAGTTATTACACTTTCTTCGAAGTAAGGCAAGTTTTTCACCTTTATTCGAGCAACAAAACCACAATGATTCATTAAAAGTAATTACGTTGTACAGAGGGTCGTATCGCAAAAGTACCATGACATTTTAAAAAGAAGATATCGTTCAATGCACGTTAGAAGTGGTTCACTCAGTCCATTAAAATTTATTTTACAGTCGTTTACTCGAAGCACGAACCTTGAAATATGGGAGGTCTTCGTTAAATTTGGCCAGCCAAGGAATATTTGCAGTACGCAACATGACGGTGATTGATGAAACCATTCTGCAGTACAAGGATCAGATCCTGCGCGCATAAAATGGGTGCCTATTAAGCTAATGAAGATCAGTCTGAATAAATGTAGGTGGGAGATTTGCTGGTGCGATACTGTATTGTATGCATCAAGCTAAAGTGGCATTGTTCTTGTACTTTGGGTTACACTGATGGAAATGATTTCGATGATATACAAAACTTTCATTGCAATGATTTTGAAAATGGATGCCATCATCTCATTGCAGTTGAGAGAGATGATTTCCTTGAATAAAAAGAAAAAAGATATGACGGCGAGAAGGGAATTTTATAGTTTGTTGAACTGTTGCTGCTAATCAGGCCACATGACAAAAGCAGTGCAATTGTGATAACCGAGGGCGTTCCAGATTGAGTCAACTTTCTTCTCATTCGATGCGCCTCATGGCACAGTCCGCTGTGCACACAGGCCAGCAAGATCGTGTGGGCGCCCTCCTGCCCTGCATAGGGGTGTGTGTGTGTTTGTATGTGTGCAGTGTGCGTGTGTTCTGCAGCCAGCGCACACAAACACGATCACGCGCGGCGCGAGAGAAAAGAACGCGCTAGGCCAGTCACCCTACCGGCACTTTGACCCGGAACAAGGCCTCACTCTAGCTCACTGTCGCGCCCTCTCTCTTACACTCGCACTACGCGACGCGTCTCGAGGACTGCGAATCGGACATGGTGGGCAAGGAATTCATTGACCTCTTCAGGAGCTTCCAAGCCAATACCAACCTCTCCGTCGATGACTTTGCCGACCGGCTAAATCTATTTACTGTCATTTTATTACTCCTTTGCACCCTACTTATTTCGATGAAACAGTATGTCTTCAACTCTATTTCTTGCTACATTCCAGTACAGCCGTCTGGCAGCGAATTTAAAAATTACCTTGCTGACTATTGCTGGGTGCATGGAACAATCCCACTGCGGCCTGATGAGCGAATGCCTTCCACGCCAGAGGAATGGAACCTCTATGATAAGTACCGCAGAATCAGTAAGTCCAATGAACTACCTGTAATTTTGGTTAAAGTCTAAGGTCTGTGCGAGGTGATTCTTTTCATTTCAAAAAAAGGATTTTAAACTTAAATATTAATAACCTTAACGCCTTTTAATTTATGGAAATAGTGGTACACCTTTCTCCCGTATTCAAGTGCGGTTTCATTACTGTTTCTTGTTCAATGGTGGAAATTAATGATTTCTGAACAAATTGCCGTGGGTAAGGGCAGGCACCTAAACCTAGTCCTCTTTTGGGCAAGTACACAAAGATCCCTCTTACTCTAAGTCCGGCTAATGGCTTCCCATCTCCATTGCTAAATAGAGTTCCTATATATGCATTAGATTAACACTTCATGTATGCGGAGGTTGAGTTCCCTTGAAATTGACGTGCGAAATGTTCCATAGAATCAAATTTTTCTTCAAAGAGTGGAGTCTTAGTAACTTGGACCTGACCTAGTTTATTGAGTTTTTTCGTAGGGCAAATACTGAAAATGTTATCACTTTCTCAATGAAGACCAACTCATTTTGAATAAAATTGTAGTACGTGATTTTAATCGTCGATAGACGCTAAATTGGATACCTCAAGACGAATCGTTTATTCACTATAATACATTAATATTTTCATGGATTACAATTTCGGAAAGCCCAAAATTCGATGCTGCTGCCAAATATTTCGGCCCACCTTTAGCTGTTTCAGGAATCTACTCTAAGATGGGGCAATTTTATATGGATGGGTCACCAAACTTACGATATTGTTGTCTTTTTTAAAACAACAGCTTAAAATGGTTTGAAATTCGATTATCCCCATTTTTTGTACAAATAAGGAGCCTAAACAACCTAACGCCTAAGCTTCGGAGGCTATTGAAATGCCTACAGCTTCTAAACGTCCCGAATCATCTTATTTCAAGCCTACTACCAGTGGGTGCCATTTGTGTTGGGTCTCCAATGCATAATCTTCTACCTCCCACATCTTCTTTGGGAGATGATATGCAACTCCCGAGCCAGTGGTGACGTCTTCACATTGATTCAGGCCGCCAGGAAGGCTGCATCCGGTAGTCGCAGTGATCGGAAGAGGGAAGTCCATCGAGTAGCTGAATTCCTCGAGGACATGATTGATACCCATCAGTGTTCACGACGGGTAGGTCCTCTTCTAAAAACGCACTCTGTCCCAAAATTCCGATTCGGGAAAAAAATTGCACTTTTTGCGAATGATTTAAATTTGCTTAGAATCACCACGAATGCGTCTACGCATAATTCGACATGCGTGAATGAACGTTGGGAAGATTAACAAAGAGAATTGTCACCACTACACTTTGCCTTATGTTGCAATGTATAGCAGTGCCAACGCCTCTAGATTTGAAACACTGGATTGGCCCCGTCATAATGTATGAAAGTTGGATGAATGCCTCAGGAGTAGGTACAATTTCGGCCGTATTAGGACAGCACTGTTTGTGTGCACGTGCATGGGTAGGTGCACTACCCGGTGTCCGAGAGTTGTTTTGAATGTATCCACGCTGTTTATCACTGAATGAGTACACAAATCCTGTTGCACTTCTGCTGTTCTATTTTGTGCTTTATCCTTACTTATTCGTACTTAATCTGAGGATGCATTTGAGACTTCGTTATCTTAGGGCACATTTCTTGAAGACTATGATTAAGGGACTCCATCTCAAAGTGATTAACTCTTCTCATCCTTCAAGGGTCGCAAGGCCAAGTTGGTAGACAAGATGTACGACAGCTGTGGGCTCTGTGTAGTAAGTAAGCGCATGGGAACCTGCCTCGTGTGGTCGTACATCACTCTCAAGGTGGTCATCATATTGAATGCGGCCCTGCAATTACATCTCATTCAAGTATTCCTCGGTTTCACTGGACACTACATTAAGCCAGTACCCGTTGACTCACTAACTCAGGGGAAAACACGATATCTATCTGGTGAGCTAATTTCTACTGTAAGGAATTAAAAAATAACCTACAAATCTAGCAGTTATATAAGTCTGGAATCTATTTAACGGACTTCTCTTAAGCGATATCCTATCAGCTTAAATGGTCGTTCAAAGGATTCCGATCTGTGGTAAAGTACATATGACCTGCCAATGGTTAGTTTCATCTGCTAAGTGTAAAATCTATGAACCTGATTTTTGCAGCCTTTGAATTTTCATGCCAACTATTGCGAACAAGTTCTAGTTACGTGAAATTCGAAAATTTTCTAAAAAGCCGAAACTTTTTTCGTTCCGTGCTTAGTACAGAAATGGCCAGAAAGACACCAGCAATCATCATGCGTTCTTCAAACTGGTGAAGTAATTTGAAATAAATGCCATTGACTTGAGTGCTTGCAGACCCCTATTTTCGACTTCAGCATTGAGATAGGAAGGATGAATTGCTGTGAAGCCAGAAAAGTACAATTGGTGGTTATGATGCCACCTTACTCTCGAACCTAATACATAACCTTGAGTGATGAGAAGAGCAGGAAGCATATTCTCATAAATTTGATTGATTTTACAAAATAACGCCGAGTTGACTTCCTATCCATCGTCTTTGTGGTAAGGTGATTAAGCCTTAACAGTGACCTCTAACGTTTTCAACTCACTTTTCGTTTAGTGGAATTGAAATGACGGCAATGCATTGAAAAGGAACCAACTTGACCTTAAGGGATGCAAAGCTAGATACTCAAAAACCAGCATATACAAGTCATGACCCGTAATTGTGAGGACCCAAAATAAATTGTAAAGGACTCAGTAGTTGAGCTCATCGTGGCGGCATCAGGAACTGTTCTGAGAGAATACCATAATCAACGTTTAGTTAAGGCATACATATGATGCTTCTTCCGTCTTTTTCTTTAAAGCGATGTAACTATTTACCCAAATTACTGTGATTATAAATAAGCCCAATAATGATCTAGCTTAGATGCCCCAACAATGATATGTAGTTTGACACTAAAAATTGACTATTAGTAGATTCCCAAACGAGCCACATTTGAGCAACGTGCAGTGTTTTGCCAAAGGTGGCCGTCACCTTACTTGAGCGGAATTTCGGGCTTCCATAAAACCTACCAATCGTAAACACAATTTCTAACTTTGCGAACATCGAGAAACGACCACAGCCATTATTCCACTCCATGGGTGGAAAAATGGTTTTAAACGTAGCACACAGGCAATTCTTCTTTTCTACTTTATAAAACATTAGTAGAGAATCCAGCTTCAGATCCGCATTTTAGAAAAAAGTGAGCATGGATACTCATTTGGTTGGGCCATAGCAAGTTACATACGCTCAGGTCAGGAATGGCCGGAGACTCTGCTGTTCCCCCGCGTGGCCTACTGTCGCGTGCCTAGCATCCGATTAGTGGGCGGCGAGAACGCCTACACTGCACAATGCACCCTTCCCATCAATATGCTCAACGAGAAGATCTATATCTTCCTCTGGTTCTGGGTCCTTTTCCTCCTGATAACCAGCCTCCTTAGCCTACTTCTCTGGATCATTCGCGCCACCAGTCCCTTCCGTAGATACCGGTATATCGCCAGATTTTTGAGAGTTTGCAAGGTGGATGAGGAGGCAAAGCGACCCACTGAACCGAGAAGCAGGAAAACCCAACTGCAAAATTTTGTTGACGATTACCTCCGGCAAGACGGAGTCTTCCTGGTCAGAATGTTGGCGATCAACGCAGGCGAAGTACTAGCTGCAGACGTCGTGGGACTGATCTGGCAAGACTACCGAGACAAGAGGGCGGAAGATATAACCTCGCCTGCCACCAATCCCACCTCTTTTGAAATGAAGCTAGCCCCCCGCGAGAAGATTCAGAAGATTGAAGTTGGATTCGTGTAAAGAGCTGATACATTTAAAATCCACGCGTGCACTTTTTTTGCAGTGCCACTTAACTCCAACCAACAAACACATTGATTTATCCAAGGACAGGGGTTGCAATAGATTGCAGTGACTTAAATTTTCAATGTACAACGTTAATTTATTATTTTGAGGTAAACCTTATCCCGAACAAATTCCGCTTGGATTCCGTGTTTATGAGGCTTCTTCTTACCTTGAAAAATAATTGCATGGATTACGAGCAATAGTGCCCCTTTCGATCGTTTGCAAGAAAAGCGTCCCACGTTACAAAACAGGGCTGTCAAGGTATCTTTTGTAAGGTATATATATGCAAACCATGGAACAGACAGGTGGGCAAAGTGGGTCAAGTTTCTTCATCCGAATCAGCAACGAGGAGGGTGGGACTAGAGTGTCCGGGTGGTGGCGCGCACAGACCGTCGGCACTGCGCCAACCCGCGGTGGCAGCTACTCTGACGTCGGCGCGGCGGGTGGTGAGTCGACCGCAGGTTGCAGCGTCGCTGCTGCCATCACCACGGTCTCCTGCAGAGTCATCCTCCAGAGAGTCCTCGCACAGGCTCTCGGGCTCCTGGGCAGGGGGTGGATTTAAGAAGAAGGAGTCGTCGGCATTCCCACCACCCAGGTAAGAGAACAGCACCGAGCGCGCCTAGCAAATACTGTGCATTTTCAACACTGAAACGCTACCTCCACTAACCAGCAATACCAATGACCAAAGCTCTGGCGCAGGGAGTCTTCACAGGAATCAAAATCGCTAATTATCGAGCATTTGAAATTTGACGACGTTGCTTCAGGACTTTTCAACATATCTATTTCACAAGCACAAAGCATAAAGGATAAAGCAAAAGATATTTTCACCCACCTTTTTAATGGGTGGCTCGGTTTCGTTTTGACAATGTACTGCAAGTGGTGTAGAAGCCTGAAAGAAAAACGTCTGTTAAACAAGAAAACCCATTATCCATTACTAGTATCTAGGCCATTAAAGTGGTTTAATAAGTAGATACTTTTACCTAGTGAATGATTAACAGTCCGACTGAGTGTACAAAGAACTTACAGTTAGCTGAGCTGTTGAGGTTTCATGATTGGAAGAGTGAAGAACCTGAGTTGAGGCCGTCATTAAAGTGGTATTTAAAGGCGGATTAGCTATTTCCTGGTGAGTATCATCAAAACTACAAGTTAGGAGGTAAAAACAAGACACAATGCGTTAAATACGCAACATCGTTTTCGCATTAAGCCAGTAATTTAGTGCATTTTAACAAAATTTTTGATTTATTTTGTCAAGCTTTAATGTTTTCATGTTCTATCAAACATACGCGATCGACAAAAACACCTTTGTATACATCAAAATGTAAATAGGATTTTCAAAACATGCGCAGTTTTGTCGGCATTTATATTAGTAAAAGTACACGTATTGATTCCACTTTTCCATAAAAACTGGTTGCTTTAGGGAATGAACCAATGGAAATTAGAGTTGGATTGTGATATTAAATTAACATACGGAGAGGCGACCGACACATCGACATTAGACCTCGATCTAGACTGCGACAAAGCGTTAATAGAATTCAGTGGAATTCTCGTTGGGAAGTACGGTAATGGCAGCGTAGCGAGGACGAAGTGAGCTTTGTAATGTTTTTCATCCGTGAACGTGAGGACCAAGGGTTTTCCAGGTCGACTACAGTTAATAACAAACAGGGCATTCATGGAATTGCCAAACATGAGGGCAGCCTGTGAAACAGTAAGAAAGAAAGCATGGAATCAACGCCTGAACATATTCGTGCATCATAGTGAATGTTAGCAATACCTACTCGAAAATCTTTTTGACAGAAAGTGAGATCGCATTCTTCGCCCAAACGATAAGCCTCGAACTCGGTGGAAGCAACCGGAATATGCGTAATGACAGCAGCAAAGTCTGAAGAGTTAGATCTCGCTTAATTACCTGAGTCAGGAACGTAATTACGAAAGATGCACTCGCCTTCCTGCAAGTCCATTGTCACTTCAGTTTGACTTGGCCTAAAATTTTGCATGATTTCGCTGGCCACCCTGATGCGAAACAACGGTTCAGCATAAGTGTGCGCTTACTTTGACGACATCACGATTTGACAGGTTGTGTTACTTATACTATACACAGCTTCAAGACTTTCACATTCAATAATAGGCAGGTCATAGGTCTTGACAATTCCTTGAGGCAGATTAACGTTAAGGAAATGGCACTAACCATGTCTTTGGAAAAACTGCACAATTAGTCTATTGTGACCAGTTTCTAGGCGCATTTTACACCTTTGTAGAGCTTTATCCCAAGCCACAGTCTGCCTAAAAACCTTACAGCATGTCTGTTCACAGTAAAATAATGCGTATAGAACAACCTTGGCATTCAGTTTGAAGCGTACAACAGCATCCGCAAGTTTTGAGGCGTTTTCAAAAAAACATTCGGAAAAGTGAATAACAGCGAATGCCGAACGAGATGAATTGACGCATCGAAGGCTGAACTAAAGAGCAGACTTGATCATATATGAGGGAACGTACCTCATGCGGACCACATTCAAAGTAGATTTCGTCACCGAGTTTTCCCAATGCCGAAATAGCCCTGGTAAAAACTAGTTTAATTGATGCGCATTTTTTTTGTTACCTACCCTTTAGTTCTGCTAGTAAAAGAGAAAACTTCATTCCAACTACAGGAAAGGAATTGAAAAATAAATGCAAGGATAAGGACAATCAGTTAGATCAAAATGCACAAGGAGTGCGCACGAAAAGAAAACGCTTGTATGAAATTAAACAGGAGAAAACTATTCTATCCAGAATGGGTCCAAGTAGTAAATAATGTTTAAGAGTATTTCCATCACAAAAGCCTCATAAGACGGCTTTGAAACTGATCCGAGGCAGTTAACCCCCTAAGATTCCTGTTTGGCAAGGAAGTACGCGGCTAATAAATATTGCGGACTGAGACTCAACCGAAACATAAGAGAAACAGCAAGGAACGCAAGTTTGCAACCACAGATACCGCCAACACTATCCGAAAAAGGCAAAACATATTTGGGCAGTATAAACACAAAGGCTAATCATATGATTAAATTAACTAGAAATAAAAGAAGTACAAGGCTTGCAAGAATCTTGTTTTTGAATTGTTGTGAATTTGTCATTGACTATAAATCAGCTTTGAATATTTTTCTGTGCATTATCCCTCAATGCATTCGGATTATGGCTGTTACTATAAATTTATCTTGGCCTTATGGTCTTAGAAACAAATCCTGAACATTGTTGTATATTAAAGCCAAAACTTAGGGTAGTTGGGTTTCAGTTGTATTCATATTGCTCATTCAACAGTCTGGAGTCTTCGATTAGATTTATGATTCGCCTTCTAAATATTGCTTCAATCGATTCGATTCAGTATGTTTTCAAACCAATGTGGTTGAGAGCATTGTTGCACCATTAACTTGCATTTTGCGTCTAATTATTAAAAAATTGCAAATTAGTAATTTGTGAAACTATTACTTTTAACATAGTCATTTGTGAAACTACTGCAATACAGTGCTGATCTACCTAGCCATGTACCTACCTACCTTCCAGACCATTTCCTTATATTTTACCGGCTGTGATGCGCTTCTTGCTTTTGAAGCACTTTCCATGGTCGAATTCTTGTGGCATATGCACGCACGTGAAATTATTTCACTCCGGGACTCCTATGCGACCAGCGTCATGTAGCGCTTTAAGTCTTCCACGAAGTCACAACAAGCCAAAATACAGTAGAAGAAGACAGTGTTAGTGTACAAAAGGGCTGGAAGTTCACTTACATCACCCGAAGACCATGCTGCAGAGGTGAAGTATGACCTGCAGAAACTCAAATGCTCGCTAAGTTAAACTAACTATCAGATTATGCAATCTATATTATTTTAACATGACTTTTAGTAGGATACAAGCTTTCTGTTAATTCAGTACATTTTATAGTGAGTTACATTGTTAAACCAATCAACAAATGAGCAAACCCCAAATTACTCGATGCCCGGTAGGCACCTTTCAACGTGTGAAGCTAATGCCACTGCTTTTTGTCTATCTTTTATTCTATCGACCTAACTTTGTAAAAAGCGCTAATTAATGTGTCGTGTTTTGCACCACTTCTTTATCCCCTTTATGTGCTTAACATAACAACGTTAAGTCTATTTTGACACAAACTGAATATTTTTTGGCCGTGGAGCCGGAAAGACTATCATTGATTGTATTTAAATCATTTTGCATAAAATTGGCATCCAACAAGAGGTTTACTTCGCGTAAAGCACCTAGGAAATGTGAACGTTACTTTTAATTATCTCTTCAACATTTTCAAGTTTAATGTACAGACAGGAACCGATAATAGCTAGAGAGATCCACATCAAACACGTGTTGAGAAATGTTAAATGCTCATCTCTTCGAGTTCAGAAAATAGATTATCGATGTGGAACTGGGAAAGACGCATATCTTAGGAATGAAAAATGCTTTTAGGAGCCCAATACTAAATGATGTGCCCTTTACGCAAAAGTGGGCGCTTTGAGAACTAAGTCCTTTATTTATAACCTTCATTAGTAATCAAGTCCTGTAGAGGTACTCAGAAGGAGGCGATGCACAGCGATCTCATATTTGTTTTAACGTGCATTATGGTGCGCGGGCCCTTCAACCTCTGCGGTGTGTGGTTTCGTTTTAGCTACGCGGTCTTCCGTCCATGCTTATGGCATAGCAGTCCTTCTGAAAGGCTCGTGACGCCGCAGTAAATGCTAGCCGCAGGATTGCTGCCTGTTTCTTACTCATTTTTTCGACTACCCCTTTCATCCGTGCGCCTCACTACATTCTTATTCAATTCAACAATGGTCGCATGGTATTATGGGGTTGCGTTGAATAAATGCGGTAAATAACAAATCTACCACTTTTATGTCCCACCACTTAGTTAGTTCTAACCAGGCTGGGCTCTCCGGTTTGTATACCACGTTTCTTTTAATAAAAACCTAATAGTTGCTATAAATGCCAATACTCATTGGGAATGATGTCGACAGATTTGTAGGGCGAGACTCGCAGGTCTCCTCTTCCCCGTTTCTAGTGCTCTTAGAGCGACCCGGTTGATCTAATTTCTCCATATTTATTAGAGAAGTGGATCGGGAAAACAAGTACAAAGTTTAGAGAGGGGAGGAGGCGCAATCGCTCTCAGGCTGGGGGGACGCCGTTTCTGTCACCAGATTCGGGTTGTAACCTTGCCTCCTCTCTGAAAGGTACATTAAAACAATATAGGTATTAGATATTGTCTGGAGGCGGAAATAACTAATTTGGCTAGGTCCCAATGCGGACGAAGTCCGCATAGGCGTATATCCGAAGTCATTTGAATAGTGATCAATGGTGCAAAGTGGCTTTAGGAAGCTTCCTTTATTGTGCAGACGAAACGCGTAGACTTTCTGGGTAGACAATAACGTTGTTAACCTTATCCCTTTGATAGATTCAAAAAACCTGTATTTTTACATTAAGCTGTTGTTAAACCCTGTTAATTTATATACTTCGTGAGTATTTGGTGGATAACAATTAAGTGTGACATTATTAGATATGTATTTTTCAGTGGCAATGATATTTGTCATGTGTAGGTGGGGATGAGGCGGTTTCCTGCCATCTATGTACAATTTGTACGCCGAAATTCTCTACAAAACGAGCATGAACAGCTGATTAGGACAGATCTAAAAATCCTCAAAATCTGAAAGAAAGTTTAGTACAATATTTTAGTTGCTGGAGGCTTAACCATACCAATTGTTCACAAATAGCCTGGTGAGCTGACCACTGATCAATTCCATTACAAGTTAATCGTATCGACTGCGGGATTGTAAAGTTAAATATGAGAAGCGCTTTTTACTCTGAATAACAAAACAGGCGTCAGTGTAGTCTGGTCATAGTAGCAGAGGCCCTAGGAGAAGGAGGGAAAGGTTACCCGCCGCAAAATTTATTACGAATAGGTCTCCATTTGACTCGGGGTGCGCTCCCGCTACAACAAAAACACCTGCTTTACGGAGGGCTAGAGTGGGTAATGCTGCTTCAAAACTTTCATTGATTTCTCCCTATATAAATAACCTTAATGAAAAACGTTTCATTTTGCATAAAAAATTCCTTTCTACCGACAATATGGCTCCTGTCGTTATTTTCAGGATGGTTTATTGCTCGTGGATATTTAAAGACCTTTTAATCACGATTAATTTGACTAAATCGTTCATTTTCTGGTTAAGTGGAATCGAGAAAGTCAGGCTTCGCACAGAGGCGTTTGATCGACAGCCCTGTGTTTTGAAGTAGCATTTACCCTCAGATTGCACTATTCATTTCCACTGACTACAAACAGTCTTTAATGCAAATGAACATGTTCTTGTTCGAGTTCAAATAGATTAATTGAAAATATGTTTGAAAATTACATACTCCACAGTTTTATCACTCAATAACTATGAGATTTTGGTTGGGGTCTGTAATGCATTGATTGTTTACTTAACTCTTTGTTTTGGTTTCATGAGCCATTAAAGCTCTGCCTTTGCACTTCCGCTGGACGGCGTGGCCTACAGGTCATGCCAGTGGCGCCCTAACCTTTCTATGCGTCGACAATACATTTTCTGCTCTAGTAGTATGACCTCTTCCCTCTTCAGGAAAGGTTTTGGGCGGTACAGTGCTGTTGGTAACCAACCCTACTGCTTTTGAAAAATCAAAGTGAGTCACTCACCTAGACCAGTAAATGCACCGCTTTATAGCCCTGATGGGACACTGACATGAACGTTTGCGCCTAACTTGACATAAGCATGACAGCTCTGCAAAATGGTTAGTTTCCTATGAAAACCCTTTGCCCGTGGATGAATGTTTAGAAAATTGTGTTCCATTCTTCACACACTGTAAAAGGCACGTCTACAGTTCCAGTTTTAACTACTTTTAGAATCAACCAAGCTCCGAGTTTTTAGCGTCATGTTTGGTGGGGGCATTGTCATGGAAATGAAGCTAAGACTACTAGGTCAGCTCTTCTATGTAAGGATAACTAACACTTGGCACATAACCAGTGGGCCTGGACAATAAATTAAAAACAAACTATCAACACCATCTCCTCCATTGTGCGTGCTTGTGGACTTTTTTGCAAGGCAAAATACTGAGAATTGTTCCTTTTGATGTCTGTTTATTTCTATTGCCATTAAAATCAATTAGTAGTGTCTATCATTTCAAAATAAAGTAAAATTGAGCCAGTTTTCCCGAAATTACAATAAACCACTACGACAGCTCTCAACTAACTTCGCATAAAAACGTTCTTCTGTAGCGAAATATTTCCATCTTGGAAGATGGTAACTTTTACCAACCTCATGACATTAATATCGTGATTTGTTCTTGAGCCCAACAACATCCCACTTACAGCAAATAGCGCATTTTGCGTTGCTCTTAAAATATGGTTCCTTGCATTTGTCTTCACTTCAGATTGCCGTCAAGCCGGAGTAGCACAGCTTCCCAAGTGAATATGGAATAAATTAATTCTACAAATGGTAGCCGCTTGAACCCCACAAATTTTGTCGTAATAAGGGTTCGTATTTACCACACAAATCTACTTATGCCGATTTTTGCTCAATAACGTCAAATGACTTAATGAAATGAGGCAATACAGTACTTGATGCCACGTACTATTGCAATATTCGCTGAAATACAAATCTTAGGTGCAGCATTAAGAAACAGGCAAACAAAAAAGGCCTAATAAATCTCGCACAGAATTGTTCCAAAATAATGGTTAAGCAATTAACCTAGTATCTAATTAAATTTATACTGTGTAATAGGTTGGTTATTTGTTTAACACTCAGTTTTGGTGAAGGATCCACTCAGGTGCTCCACCAGTGTACCTCCGTCGGGTAGGCTGGTCTCCGGGCCATGCCAGTGGCCCCCCAGCCCTCCTGTATGTCGAACATATTCTTCCCGAGCATTACATCTTCTTTTGTCTTCAGGGAAGTCTTGGGATGCAACAGCTGAATTCAAGTTACTTGAGAATATTCTCATTCGCTAGTGAACCAACAAGAAGTCGGCGCGGCCATATTTATCAACCAGATTGAAGCGACATATGCAGCGCATTAAAAATGATGACAGGTATTTTGATAAGTCATAAGAGGTTTGGATATACGTAAAGGAGCATGTCCAAATGAAATTTGAAGTCCTTACTCATATACAAATCAGGAGAAATAATGCGGGCTATCATTGCTTTATATACAGTAAACCGAGTCAATAGAAAAAGGCACTTTTTCTCTTATAAGCCGAAATGGAGATGGGGAGAAGTTTTGGCGAATCTGGTCGTATTCTCACAGGACCGAGGTGGGCTGTTACGGAAGGTGAGCATGGAAAGACTAAATGTATGTTCGCTATAGTAATCCGACGAATCACCTAGGCAAAACACAATAGAGAAATAGGCTCAGTGATGCCAAAGAAGTACAAGCAACCCAACTACTTCGCAGAACGCTTGATGAGTCGGTATCACCGTATTTCCACAGACCTGGAAAATAAAAGAAATTACTAGCTGAATTGAGGTTAATTTTTTTTGGAACTATGACGTGGTAAGATACCCGTCTGATGATAACACCAAATGCTCAGGATAATGTGCCTAAGGGCAATATCCTCAGAGCCTTCTAATCAACTTACGTAGTTCAAAAATTACTTAGCTTAGTCATCAGCTAAAGACTAATTTCTGTCATTTCTTACTTCCTCGTGTATGTTCAAGACAAAATTACCGTAACTCCTACTTTGTATAACCCAAGTAATGGAAACATTCGACGTCGAATTTGGGTTTCCAACCATCCATATCGAAATGGTCAGTTGCGAGAATGTGGACGAGAATACAATAATTCTAAGATTAGATTTGGTTGGCTTATTACGGAAGAGCTGATTTACTGTTAATGAATCCAAAGGTACATTGACGTGCGCGAGAACGCAGTTGTCAAATTACACGATTTAAGAGGACCACTTCATGGAAGCACCTCATATGAACAAGGAATTTAGACTGGCTTCATTTTTTATTTGTGGAGAATCTTTCCATCAACCCTGATTTAAGGCACGCATTCTAGCCCGCAATAAAGTGTAAATGTCATTTTGACAAAACTTTTCATATTTTCCACTTAAGTTTATGAGTTCATTTGAAAACATCTTATGGCAGTAAATGCAACACAAAAATCTTGGGTAGATGGTGAAATCGGCGATTCCAAGGCTAAACAATCCAGATAGCTTCAAAATGAGGAAAAAAATTTAACAGGAGTGGTAGAGGACTTGGAATTTGGCTACCCAAAACATCAAGACTCATCAGATAATGATTAACAGCCTCGCTTAAATCGGGATTAAAGGGAGTGAGAGTTAATTACTCCCCAGTAAGAGGTAATCAAGGCTGCCCACCTCCAGGGTTGATATCCAGCCTCCACGACTAGCTGACACCATTCCCCACCCCATCTCTATCTTCGCCTCTTCCTCCTCTGCTTCTAAGCCCTTACATTAGTCATGCCTGCTTTTTCCAGCTGGAGAGCGCGCGAACCAAAAAGGCAACAGGTAAGACCCAATTGCAACTGATTAGGGGAGAGGTATGGTGCATTTTCTTCCTGGAAGTCGAGCGTCAGCTTCGTGGTATGGATATTGATTACAATTAGGAGCTTGATGCACATACGCGCTGTTTCTGATAAGAGCCCGCACTTCTAATTTTCGCTTTCTGTAAGGGAAACGTCGCATTTAGCAAACCCCACAGCAGTGCAAAGTAGAACCCTTCCTGAGACCTCAGAGGCGATGGGGCGATAGACATAGCTGACTGGCTATGGAAAATTCTGTTTCGCAAGAAAGATCACACTTAGCTTTCCCCTTTAGAGTGTGGTGCACTTGGGTTAAGTTTTCGGAAGTAGACACTTCAATGAACTCCTTATTCATTTAAAATGCTATTTTAAGAAGGCTCGTCAGATTTAAACGCTTGGCTTTGTGAATACTTATTCCGTTTCAAAAAATTCTTTTCTTGTCAAAACGGATTCATGATTGGTTTGCTAAACTACGCATTCAGAACAGAGTTGAATGAGTAACCAGTAAAACTGGGGATTTTCAACCTCTTCTGTGATTTGCATACAACACGTTGCAAAATACCCACTTCTCTTACTAAATTTAAAATGAAAATGAATAAGCAATGGGTTATTAAGAAATGCTAAACCCAGGATTTCCACAATTTACCTAACATTTTTTATCATATCTGCTAAGAAATAACATTGAGTAAAGGCTAAACGAGATCTAAAAATCGACTTGACTTACTTATCACGTAAAATCCAGAAGTTTGATGTCAAGAATTTAAATGTGTACGATTCAGGTAGATTGAAGCAAAAAAGGACTTACCCGGAGTAGTGAAGAAGACTGCATTCACAGGACTGTCGCTATGGGCACCAATTGTTTGAACTTGGACTATGTACAGTGTGTCTGGCTCCAAGTTTCTTAATATCACATTGTGCACTTTCTAGGATGACGGGAATATAAGACGTGGAAGTTTAGCTCAAGACTCTACGATAAAAGGCACACACATTCACAAATCAAGGTTTTTATGTAGTGCACGAGATTCCACCTCAGAAATGCTGGCAGTTTAGGTGGTGCGACTAATTTTAAGAAGTACAAAATAAATTTGGTTAATTACATAGCCTACCGAGTCGACAACTTTGGATTCAGTTCGTTCGGGATCCAGCTGTGGAGCGATGCCATTGTTGTACATGTCCGGTTCGATGGGCTCGACAAGACGGGGTCCCCAGATCACCCGGTAGCCGCGCGACTGCCGTTGAGCCTCCGGGAAGGGGTGTGCCTCGGGGCTGACGTACTTGGTGTACCGTCCGATGCTCTCTGTGGCCATCACCATGTCGGGATGCGGCTTCCAATAAATGATTGCGTCGAAACCGAGGGACTGACTGGCACCCGTCTTGAAGGCGTTGCGAACGGGAAATACTGGTTCGGTCTCTGATTGTGAGGAGATAACCGCTCCTCCTGAGGCTATGGGGTGTGGCTGGTTTGTATCAGTGGGGAATAAGCGATAGCCAACGTCGACTGGCCGATGAGGGATGAAGACGTCTAAAATTAATAAGCTAAGTAAGTAATCGTATAATGCGCCTAAGGAGAGTCCATGAATTTAATGACCCTAGGTGTTCTTGATGTAAATTTGGTTAAGTAGGTATATTCAACAATTACAGTGCTTACCATTAACTATTTCACTTATTTGGTGGTGTATTTAGTGTTTACAAGAACCACTGATTTACCTGCGAAAGAGCAGTTCTTCGGTTTAGGACCAGATCTGACAACAACGTCTGTGCAGGAGGGTGTGCAGAAACATAAATCCAGGGAGTTCTTCGATGTCATTTCTGGAGGCACCTCAGTCATACTTATTTGCAATTTGTAGTGACATTGAAATCGTAGATTTTCCAGATCCATACCAGAAAGAGCTGCCGTCTAAATAAAAAAGAACCCATATTTTACAATTTCACAGACGGAAGAGTTGGGTACAAGAGGATGGAGTGTGAATTAGACCGTCCAGTCAAGACAACCACTTACATATGCATTTAATACAGCGGGGGCGCTGGTTAGACCAACTTCAGAATTTGGCGTTTCAATACAGACGTGTGGACTCCAAAGGAGGTGGAAGATCGTGGTATCTTGGACACTGGACCCAAAATATTGAGTCACTACGACACGTGTAAAAGAGTAATTAACATCAATATAAGTATTTTTCACGGCGCCAATCATTCCTTGACGATGTATTAATGAATTCTCTCCAATGGATTTGAATTTTCAAATTAGGCTAATTGAAACCCCTTTAAATGAACACTAAGTATAATAAATTGTGAAAAGTGGTCATCCATAAGCGGGAATTGGAGCTAAATTTTAAATCCATTCCTAGTTTAAGCTAGCAGGAGCGCAGTTAAATACTAAATTTACGGAAGTGCCGAGGTATAGTGAGGTGGGCTTTTAGGATCCCGCCTTCAAAAAACGCAGGTTGGATAAAATTTCGATTTTCAGGAGAATCGCCGCATCGACATCTTCCTGCTCCCGTGTGGTAAAAGTTTACAACTAGAAGAAACAAAGAGAACTATTTACCATAATTTGACAGCACTATAAATCCAAACGCAAGAGCTTAGAGTGTAGTAATCTATGTGATAAGAAAAAGCGCCATGTTGAGCACAGTTATTGGGAGCGCAGAAATAAGATGAGGGCGCAAAACTTACCACCTAGAGGATATTCTTTAGAGGGAGCCGGTACGGTCTTAATGAAGAGCGTCACTGGAGGACTGGACCACTCTTTTCCGTCAGCGACGGCCACTGAAGCCACCTGCACCTTGTAGACGGTGCCTGGCTCCAGGTCCTGCAGGGTGTAAGTGAGAACCTTCTTGGGCACCTTGGCCTCATACTCCCCCAATGAGTTGCCATTCATGTGCATAGGAACATTCTTCTTCCAGCTCACCTGTAGAAGGCAGAATAATTAGTCTCCGTCGATTCTGGGAAGCTTAAGGTCATCAGTAAATATGTTTGATAGAACATCGTGAAAATTTAGATGCAATTAGTAAGTGGAGTTCTCATTAATGTTTTTATCAAAATACCCAAATCGAAAAGAGAATGGGTTTTTCATTTCGAATTTGCTGAAGCTCACCCTGTAAAATTTGACAGGAACGCTTCCAAGAGCAGGTGGTTCCCACTGAAGTTTTACTTCGACTTTATTAGAATAGATACGCAAATTGCTCTCTGTGAGATTACAAGGAGCCCCGGGTAGTGTCATCACCTTGACAGGTCGACTAGGGCGACCGTTTCCACCGAAACCTGCTCCCGAGGCAGCTTTCAACCGAAACTGGTACCACGTTCCGGGACTGAGATCCGAGAGAACTGCACCAACCTTTGTGGTCTTTAAATATTAAAAAAATGATGTAATGAGTAGTATTGCACGAATTCATATACTACATCAATTCAGTACAGATCCAAAATATGCTTAACGGAACAAAAGGATCAAGTCTGATTTGCTTAACGTCAAGAGAAATCGCGTTCGTAGAAGGGATGAGAAAAAAATCACATGCAGTGGGTTGACAATAAAGTAATTTCAGGACGTCAGAAAGTAGGTTGAGAGATAGACGAATGAGTGGTCTTCCCTTGTAAAATTCCCATTGTCTATCACTACCACTCCTCCAACACAAAAAGGGGGCTTGTGGATGAGCGACTAAGAATGAATAAACGTACGGACGTGCGGCTGACACCGGTTGACTTATGAATGCCACTGCCACCGCAAATATTGACGAAAGTCAAAAACTATGGCATTCCCAGTCTCACACTCTTAGTAGTTGGACTGCGAACCAACTTGCGTTACATGAGAATACTGCCCTTACCGAGTAAGATGGATGTTAGAGGATCCCAATCGCTTACTGGTATTAGGAAGGAGTGGAATTCAAGGCCAAATGAACGGCTCGGTAACCCATTTAAACCCATCACTTCTTATGAGTACAATGGGAAATGGAGGCATTGATACCAGCAGACAACTCTATCAAGCCATATCATCTACTTAGCCACATTAACAAGAAGGCTTCATAATTAACTACATCCCTATTGTCATCATAAGATGAGTTAACATTCTCAAAAAGGCAACTAATGAGATAGGGGTGAAAGTTACTTAGTACACGAATTATAGCATGTTAAGTGTCGTGATTAATAATAGTAGTCAATCGACAAAGTGGTTTTATCTAATTTCAAATGAAGGCGAACAAACTTAAATCATATTTAAGATCAGAAGAAATGACGTGAAATTCTTACCCAGACGAGGCTTCGCCACTCACTAAAGAGTTCTTCTTGTAATATTTCATCTCCGAATTCACCCTGATCCTCAAATAAGGAGTCACCAAGGTCGCGGAAAAGACGCACCTGGACGAGGAAGACGGCTGGATGAATCCATTCTAATGAGCCGGCAGGTCCACTGATGTTGTAGTAGTTGGGCCAATCTAGTTCCAACTTGTAAGCATCCTGTTCACCCAGAGTCATAGCTGTTTGATGCACTGACGGTCGATCGGGTACTGGGGGTACTCCTAAAAGTTTATGAAGAATGTAAAGAATTTTTTAAAATGTTAATTGAATGGCTTAATTCTGCTTCCTCATCCTAGAGATTTGCGTAATAATTCAGAACCACTTTGCAATCCATCACACTTTATGAAGTAAATATTACAATGGTGTATTTTGTATCTAAACGCCGAAATTACGCAACGAGACCATTCGTATTCCATCGAAGCTACTTATTAGATTGTTTTGAGAACAATTTACATTGCGAAAATCTTTCGGGATTAAAATTATTCCTAACGTTGCCACATTTCATATAAAAATAACCATGATGTAGGACGATATCCAGTACTTCCTTTCCTTGGATAGAAGGCGTCGTACTGAACACGGGGCTGGCAGTATGTTAAAACTAGACTGGAAATCATTTTGACATAAACGTCTCCGTAAACACCAGGCAATTACACGCATTTGCCTTGTGTACAGTTGACTTATTTTTAGGGATACCAAAGACATGATTAGTGCAGAATCCACGATCAGGTTAAAATGCATTATACTGGCGTGAGCTTTAGTACAATGTAGTTGTCAACACATGTGAAGAGACACAAAATGCATGCTTAATGCCGTCATCGGGATAAAGTAAGCCACCATGAGAAGTGACTGCTCACTAGAGCTCTAGAAGACAGTTCCACACATGTTTTGAGCAACAATTTTTCACGAGAATAGGTAGCCAGAGTAAGCCGTTTTTTAAAGTTAGCCAGTAATGCTACCTCTGTAGGCGAAGGCGGTGTCGTTGGCAATGCGAATGCAAAATCCGGTGGGGGGAAGAGGCCGCCGAAGAGCGGGGGGTCCACCACCACGAGCCAAGCGGTAGAGCATGGAGGTGGACGGTGAGAGGGACTGATGTTCAACGAGGCATGCATCGAAACGACAGCACTTGGCGAGGGGGCTGTGGCCGCAGTCCGCGTCGGTGGTGCAGCGCTGGTGCGGCTGACATGTCGAGCCGTCGGGCCAGCTGGAGGGCAGAGGACAAGAGGCCGGCAGCAGTCCGCTAACCACTGCCGCTCTGTCTCTCCGGTTGGTGTGCGAAAATACACAGGCTTCCAGACACGTTCTGCGGTGTATCTCAAGCGGACTGTTAGGCAGCATTTGCAATGCGCTCTCCTGAAAATGCAAAAAAACGCTAGGCTAATAAAATTGCCTACTTACTTAAACTGCAGTTGTTGATACCTGTGTCAGCACAACTAATACAGAAATAAATCCTTGATCAAAGGTCAAAACCACTATTTATTTAAAAACCAAGATTCTAATATTGAGAGGTGAAACTTAAAGAGGTCTACCTTGCAACAGTGAATGTACACTTTGGAACCTAGAATATACTGATGGGTGACTGATTACCTTTCTGTAACTGAAGGCAAGCTAACTTACAGGTGTCTTCCATGTTCAATGTAATTGGCATTTGTAATCACACAATTTGTTCAGAAAGTTAAATGAGAAAACGTTCTGTCGAATATAACCTCCACATCTTATTTTGGGATGCTTTAGCAAGCACGTAATAAATATTTACCGAATAAAATCCTTTAGCAACTCTGTGAAGACGTTTTATTCAGTCAAACTAATGGGTTTATTTTTATGAACGATGCTATCATCAAACAACAAAGAGCTGCACTATATGTAAAAATGATGGTAAGGTAGAAGTGTAAAATAGAGAGGAGGCAAGCCACTCACCTCAAGCTGTTTGCATGACGATTCGCAAGATGAGATATTTTGTCGGGGCCATCGACAAACTTCGAGGCACTGAAGGAGATTAAAAAAATATCTCGACTAACAGGAGGAGGCGAGCCTTCGAGAGGGGAGTGCTGTATGCGTGCATCTACCCGGGTATGCGCGCAGCCTACAGGTTGAATCATCGACTAGGAGGCAAGAGTGCAACCGTGCGAGTCCCTCCAACTCCTTGATGTGAATCCTGGCTGGGCATATAAGACCACTAGACCCCGTTTACAGCCTTTATTTATGCAACCTCAATTCTGTCTCAGATACAAAAAACACTACCGCCATCATCAAGGAAAACACGAAGGACGGCTTTCACTGCTCCTATGAGTGCATGGCTAAAACTGAACCTTCTTCACACACGCACACATCAGATAGTCAAATATGTTGAGGACTTACGAGACTGCAGTTTGAGCGCTTGCTCAGACAATGAGGTTCGGTTAGGTCTGGACGCTGACTGAGGAAGGTCCGTTCCGGTTCATTCAGCTGAAAATGGGAATATAACTCCTCTAGGATGCCAGTTTGATGTAGGCAACTAGAACACATCTTTTTGAGTAGAGTATATGGATAAAATTTATATTGGCATTCCGTAATTCACACAAACTTAACTTTTTAGAATTTGCTTCACAACAAATGAGAAGGCAT
Source organism: Echinococcus granulosus (assembly GCF_000524195.1). Lineage (NCBI taxonomy): Eukaryota > Metazoa > Platyhelminthes > Cestoda > Cyclophyllidea > Taeniidae > Echinococcus > Echinococcus granulosus. Next base: position 1,630,685 of record NW_020170385.1, on the reverse strand, counting down.
TCCTTCATTCTGGCAAGTTCCATTCACATATCCCAACCCTGTGTATTAAAGGCGTCATATAAATATGGCCACGCATTCCATTAATGTTTTTGTTAGAAACTGGAAACTAGCTCTAGTGCAATATCGTTGCTACTACCAGTTTAAGAAAGCACAGTAAACTGCTTGGCGCATGTCCATGTGTCAGACTTGAGCCTGTGGAATCCGATCGCCTAATTGCGCGTGTCGTGTCGACTGGAGAGCGCGTCCAGTCACTAATTGGCATCTAAAATTTAAGGCGTATGCCTCAACTGACGCATCTGCACGGCGGTGTGCCAACTGGGGATGAACTTCATAAGCCTCCTCTTACAGCAATTTCACACACTACGTCATTCGTAAATGTAGTGGCAACTAATTTAAGTCACAACCTCACCTAATTAAGCTATTTCCTAGCTAAAAACTGCAACCCTAAGACAATTATTATGAAATGATTTCACTTATCCACCGGTGGGTGTTATAAATCGGGGTCTTTTGTCACTACTTATCCCCTATTGATTAACAGATAGTGACGAATGTTTTTGTCACCGGCGTTCACTTAAGGAATGTAGGAATTTTAATAAGTGAAGGTGCCTTACTTTTTAACTCGGTATTGCTATGACAACAATCTCTTTCTCGTAAAGCAGAATTTCTATGGCCTATTGTGCGAAGTAGCTGCCAATATTTATGGCCATTATCCCGTGAAAGAATTAACACCAATTACCCTCGACAGAGCAAAGTAACGATGTACCAAAATGAATTAAATAACTAGTGCTATGTGCAGAAGAAATTTCAATTTTAGCATGTTGACTAAAGAATCACAGTCCATCGCATCATTCTTAGACGATTATACTCTGTTGGAAAAAGGAGGAAAATTGCAGCTGTCGACGTAGATAGGAGTAGTTGCGAGACCGATTAATTTAGTGTGCATTTACGTTCTGGCCTTGAGTGGTTCCCCAGAGTATGCGTGGCCACCAAAAATAGTCTCTCAAAGCTTTTTTTATTGAATTTTCCAACTTTGTCAAGTGTGAATGGCGATTTACGTGAGAATTTGTTTATATCCACTGAAACGGCAGCATTCGGCATAAGACTTCCAATGATATCCGGAATCCCTACTTTTTGTGTCCAAAAGATGATCTGAAATTCCGAATTGGACTACTAGATTGTCTGTCAGAGTATAAAAAAAAACGCAGATGGCTGATTTTCGCTTAAAGCTCCTTTATTGATTAGAAAATATTGAACATATGGTGTAAAAATGCTGGAAGCAGAAAAGGACTATTTCGGCAGCAGGTCAAACCAAAGAATCCATCGAAATTCTATAGACATGGATTCAGCAAAAGAGGCCTTGAATTAGATGGTCTTCATAGTGAAGTGATCAGATTCACAACTAAGATGCGAAATTGGGATTTACCAATGCTCACTCGATCAATTATCAAAGAGCAATTGTGAATTATTTTCATTCGATATCAACTGAAACTGCATTTGTATTTTGAACTGAATGCATTATGGAAATGTATCAAGGGTCTGCCACCACAAAACTGTTTTCATTTCATTATGTAAATGTGAGATTAAGCAAGTGTGTCTCCTTTGGAACCGTGGCTAAGAGAGTTGGACTGCGAGGTAAGAAAACGCGTTGAGATGGCGAAAATCACCTCAGTTCGACGTTGTCGAGTTAGCGCGTAATTACCTTACAAACGTGCGTTCAGTTAGGATTTCTCTGCGTATCGCAAAGATCACAGAAAACTACTCAGCCAGGTCATACCAATCCTTGACCTGCCAACTACATTAATAACTACTATGCTATTGAAAATATACAAATATGGAAAGTTCCAGCAGAGATTCTTGGTAAAATCTTATCTAGCTTCCTAGATCGATGCCACAAAACCTTTCTTGTTCGCATTACCCGAATTACCCGTGATCAAACAAAGAACTAATTTATTGAAAAGCTACCACCGTACCCAAAGTTTGTGATTTCATTAAGCTCAATATTTTCCAAATATATACGCAGATTATGCTATTCATGAACCAGCAGTTAGTAATGGTGACGATTTAGTTTAGTGAAATCAAACCGAGCTGACTGCACACAAGAAGTCTAAAGATGGTGAAAAAATATTTTAACATTTGGCAATCCTATGGTCATTCAGTTACAGGTTTTGCGCAAGTTTTTATTTTGCTCCCAGTGGAAAATAAGTAGCTAACTGGATAAACACAAAGAATACCATCAATTACTTCAATATTACAACCTAGGATGGATAAGTAAAACGCAATGCATCCATAGGCAGAGAATATTCCGGTATATTGTGTTTTGCATCTCCTAGAAAGGCTAAACCATCTCTAAACTCCCTCTTTCTGAGGTTTTCCTCCTTTTATTAACTGCTTTAACTCATTTGTAAATGCCGAAAGGAAGATTGGAAATCGACGGCACCATCCACTTTGCTTCTTTTCCTCCCCTCTGAACTGCCCTCTCATTTATCCTGCTTCGTACCCAAGGCAGAAGGGCGATCCCGCTTCACCCCCACTTGGTGACGCTCAGTTAAGTGGCATTTATCCGTGGGTGATGGCATTTGTTGTCGGCCAGCCTGCTGTCGCTGATACAGCTTTGTAAGGTCTTTGAAGCGGCGCGCACGCATACACTCACACATATATACAGATGCACAGAAGCGAGATTCCAAAATAACCATGCCGTCACTCGACTTTCCCACGGTCATAAAAAAATATTTGGAAAGGGTCTACTTGAAGCATGCTGTTGTGTGAATTTGAGGCAGCCCAGTCGACAGCGAAACCGCAAGGCAGATGAGTGGCGGAAGAATAGTAAGAGACTGAGGGTACGGGTCAGGTTTTATCCTACGCATGAAATGAAAAGATCATTCACCACAAAGTTGTTGATCATGTTGGAACTGCTCAAGACATCTCAACTGTTTGGTCTCCCGCTAAGCACCAATGTGAAATTTGTACGTACAGTATTACCGTCTCCTCCGCTATAAGGCTAAAACGGACTACAAAAACTCTGATTTGCTTATGCATGATGCTAAAACACTGTAAAAACACTCACTAGGTAAAATTTTATGTTTATGTTTTTGAAGCTTAGTATCAATTACTGAAGGATAAGAATCAACATAAAAGTTTGTTTAACGTCAAAGTATTTTGCCTGAAGTGGGGGGGGGAACGTTTTAGGGATGAAACGGAAATGTAAGATTAGACACTTTAAAGTGGAAGCAACGAAACCAAATCTACTAGGTAAAGGTTTACTTCGTTCTAAGAGCCGGGATTAACAAATTGCATTAATGTACCTGTTTTGTTTCGGCGTCACGGTAGCACCATAATGAATCAGACTTTCTGAGGGAAATGTCTGACTCTAAAGTTTATAAATTTGTGGAGTCAGGGATGTTTGAATACTCTACTATGTCTAAATCACGCTCTCAGAAACAAATCTAGTCTATGTTGAATGATAAATTTGTTTGCATCACAACGATTTGAAAATCACTTGTAGGAAGAAAGAACGTAAACAGGAATCATTTTTGCTTACTTTAGATGTGTTCATTATGAACTAGTACTCGATTGATGGCATGGCAAAAACCACAAATAAGCAACGTGCTAGAATCATGCAAATCAGCATGGTGAACGCCATTAAGTAATCTATTTTTCCACTTAAGTATTCAAGTTGTGTTTCTTCAAATGCATTAAAAAAAGAAATATGATAATAACGTATAAATCTTTGGATAAAGGAACTAAACTCACAGATAAAGTGAAATTGGCCAGACACTGTGCTGCGCAAATGGCTTCACCGATCATGTCCGTGATATCTGCTGTGCCAAGAGTGAGCAAACCCAAAATTGCGAGAACGGTCAGTAGTATTCCATGGGAGGGGACCATCGTTGTTTGTAAGTGCTCGGTCGCGAGAAGAACTAGTGACTTATTATTATCGGACAGGGAGTACTGTTGCACTTATTAAGCCCTGATCATTCCTGAACACCCGTTACGGGCTCACAACACTCACCAATTGGAAGTAGATTGCAGCCTGTTAGTCGAAGGAATAAGACATAAAATTAGGCTTATGAACACCATCCTTGTTTATCATTGGCCCAAACTCTACGTCCTCTCATTCGCGCGACCAATGGATGCACGAGACAACTGCCAATCAGTGACGACTTCGCCGATCATTGGTTAGGTGGTTGTCAGTCTTCAATAAGCGTAAACATGATAAGAATGCATCCGCGAGCCTGCTGTATGACTACGATGACCGGAGTTTATTAATGTCCTGCGCGTGTGTCTATTGCCCTGGGCAATGGCAATACGAGAGGGCTTTAGGTCCTCACTTCGCATAAGACCAGTTATCAGCTCTATCTGATTCGGTAATAAACTATAATATCACATTCTGTATACGCGCTCTGAATAGCTAACACTCCACCTAATAAACAATTTAGCGTAATGATATCGTCATTTTAAATTAGACGTGGACAAGAAAGCATTACTACTTCCCCATGGATACAAGAGGCTAGTAGCTTTTGCGTTTGACACTTTTCGCTGCGACTCAGGTTTCTTCTAGACAATCGAAGAATAGTTGCATAAAAACTGAGAACAAAAAAATGACACGCGATTACTGAGTTCCGAATGCATTACAATTAGACTATTTTTCCTAACAACTACCTAAGTCTGCTATTTAAAAATCAAAACCTGGACGATTAAGGTGTGAAAGCTGCATTAGCCACAGCGCACAGTAAAATAAAAGTCGGTTTTTGAAATCATCCGCATTTTGATGTCGTTTCCAAAAATGTCTAACCAAGACAAACTTCTCATCGAATTTAGGTGTTGGTAACCTTCTGACATCTGGTAGGAGCCCTCATCTGAGGTTGGATTTTATTACCACTTTGATGAATCAGCCACAGATGAACTTCTTTGAATTTCTGACTGCTTTGACTAAGGGGGAAGGCAATCGTTGCAAATATTACTTGGGCTAAATATATTAGAACTTATAGCCACTCGGGTGCAGTACTTGTATTTCAACTTGAAATCAGTGCCTTATCTGGAAACTCCAAAATTAATGAACTAGTTATCATCGGGCCGTTCAGCGAAATACCGTCCTCAGTCAGACTATTCCGAGTAAATATAATTTACTTTCCAAAGTCATGGTCGAAGCTAAAAGAAACTTTTGTGTCCAATCACTGCAGCTACTACTAAATAAAAATCTAGTGTTTGAACTCTTTACGCATGTCAAAATGGTTGAAGTAGTAAATCTGGGTATTAATGTTGCACGTATTTCAGAATGCTCGTATATATTTCATTGGGTTATAATTACTTCCTATCTGAAGACAGGAGTGCTTAGCTTCAATTCAATAAAGGTCCGCCGGTCAAAACTTGCTAAAAAATCAAGAAAAGTTGAATGAATCAGTCTACGAATGACAGGAGGGGGTCATCATACTTTTTAATTTTCCATTAGCACTGGTGTTTTACAGCTTAACTTCCATAAAACCTAAACCAATACTAAAGTCAGCTTGTAAGATCTTTTCGTCATATTCGATGAGGAAAATATTGTAATCCCATGAGGATACCACTGGGTTTTATGAATCACGTTTGCACGTCCGTAGGTGAAGGCCACGACAATGAATGAGGGAATGGTCCATATGCGATAGGAAATTGCGCCTAATAAAAGTTCTCTTAAAATTTGCTAACCTGTAATACATCAGATTTGATTTTTAAGGAAGGAATGTCTAGTGTGATATAAAGAGTGATATACGTGCAAAATAAAAGAATGATTGAAATGACTCATGGGTGGTGTGCGAATATAGGATCCTTTATCAGTTCGTAGAAGTAGATAATATGCCGGAGTTTTATTGAATGATGGAAATAACTCCCTGACCTCAAAGCACAAAGCATTATTATGCCAGCAAACCGAAGTTCGAATTATTGGCTTATCTGACTGTCATTCAATTCGGACCATCAAACTGACGAGTAGGCATTCTAATCCTGATAAATCGGCATTCTTAGTGCGTCCATGGCCCGCACCTCTTCCAAAAGCTACTGTGATGTTGATTGAAAAGCCAATTTAGAAAACAGCTGACTGATTGTCACATTCCCTGCAGTTTTGGCTCAAAGACATTTCAGGCCTTACGTTTCACTCCTACCGCCAGCGCTCGAAGACTCGGATTTCCATAGAATCCAGACCCAGCCTACCAAGCAAACCTCCTTCTTATTGGTATTCTCACCCCTCCAAGACCTCAAGTCGCTCGTGATAACTGTGCGTCAGCTTCCTTTCTTTAGTCCATACTGACTATTGGAAGGCAGTTTAGCTCAGCCGTTAGAATATATCATTCCCGGGCTTGACCGCCCAAAGATGGAAATCTATGATGTTATTTTAGCTTGGGTTTAAAGAGTACCAATTTAATCATGATCAGAGCCGTACTCAGTCAATCTAATTGGTCTAAACGATATACTCAATTATATTCGATTGGTGAGTGCATTTAGCTTTTCTACTGAGACAATCAAACTTATCATGTGTCCACTAATGCACAACACCCAAAATGGAAAGTAAAGACATGCAAAAACTGCATATGTTATTACTTTGCACGCACGTGTACTGTTTATGACTGGTTTTCTCAAAATGCCAAACTCTTAACTGTCTGTTTGAATATCGTAATTAGGGTAGAATGACATTTAGGCACCCTTTTCATAATCCAGCTTGCAGTGCAGTGTAAGTTACAACAAGGAAATGTCAACTATGTCTTTCAAATATCACAAATCAAATCAACCTGTCGGGTGTGAATAAGTTGAACGCAAAAGTCAAGGAAAGAGAGAAACTGCATTGTGGAAATTTGTTTGATAAAATGAAGGCTGCCAGGATTTTAGGTAAAGTAACTTAAATGACTTGTTCACACCAGGCGACCACAAGTTCAAAGCGCGTTCTCCGAAACGGTGGATCAATTACGAGCACAAAGAAGCTTTGTTATGATCGTTGCTTTGCAAATCCTAAAGTCGCTCTGTGAGTTCATTAATGAATATGTCAGTGATTCAGTCCGGTACTCGAGGATCTACCGGAATCCATACTTCTGAGATTCTGGACAGTGCAGTATAGGGTGTAACAGTCTATTACTTTCTATGCAAACATTTTATCGAAGAAATAGTGCTGGATTAAGGGACAGTTTTCAATGTTGATCTGCATGAGGTATTTATGATTATTCAGAATTAACAATCCAAGGAGTAGTCTGTCACAGGCTTGACCGAATTGAGCTTTGTACCAAAGAAATAGATGCTACTAATCAAGACATCGGAAGGAAGGAGATTATATTCAGTCTTCAAGGTAAGATGAAAGCCATTATTCAATGAGGCCTAATAATATTTCTTACCTATTTCCATACATTTGATTTTTTGTCTGATCTTTACTTAAATGGTAAATTTTCTTATGATTAATTTTATCAAGTGGCATTTCTGAAGAAGGAAAAGGGACGTCGGAATGAATCCATAGTTCAAAGAGAAAATAGCTACTGCGTCTTTTTCCAATTTCGATTGTTTTCTGCAATTTACTGCCAAAAAATAATTAAAATTCATAAGTGCTTTGGCAGGAATGTTTCTTTTAATGTCACACAATTATTTGCACTTTCTGTTTGCATAATCAGCTTCAATAAAATTACCGAGCCTATAGCATCTCTGTTACCATAAGCAGAGGACTTTATGTCATGATTATAACGCCGATTTTTTGCTTCCACACGCTTTCCCGTTGCTACTCATCACACACCACCCATACTGAAGATGTGATGAATTATTAGACAAATCCGTGTAGTTATTTTAATTGCTATATTATCAAAATAGCTGGATTAACCAATCAAATTAATCTGGGCATATTTTTTGATCAAAGTGTGGCAAAATTGCTCGAATAAACGCTTCGTGTGTTTATATATTTGCAGACAAATGGAAAATTCTGCCATTTGGGTCTTTTAAGGTACGCAAACCAGCTTTGGCAGTTGTTTTTATTCAAATTTAATGAATAGATGCAGCTTAAGGTAGTTCCCACAGACGTCAACGCCAAAATGATAGTATATTTAAAAGTTCTTTTAAGTTAAAATTCATTTAAATTATAGTGTTGCAAAGGGAATCATCATTTAAATAACCTTCATAAAAGTTTTGAGGCATCATGTATGCATGCATGCGTACTGCTGTTTGGAGTTAATGACAACAGAGACAAAATGGAATGCACAGAAACATCAAGATTGCCATTGCCCTGATGTACTGAACTTACTACGGAACCTGGAACAGTCTGTAAAGATGTTTCGGTGTACAAGTACGATCAGAAATGGATTGCATTTCAGCGTAATTGGAAACCTTGGATAAGTAAATATAACCCACAAATGTCTTCACATGGTCTCTTTTTATTTTTGGGCAGGTATTCTGCCAAAAAATAAAATAGGATCTTGATATTTTCATTTCTGTTGCCTTTATGTAGTGGCATGAAGTGTTTATTGCTAGAAAGTGCGCACTTGCTTCAAAAGGATGAAAATTAGCGTGAGCGGTCCCCACCCCGTAAAACTTGAACGAGATCTCATGGCTAGCTTTCAATATTCTTCGTATGTTAACCTGCTCGTCTTTTATTCAGATGTCTTATAGATTAATACTGACGGCAGCAAAAGTGCAAATGGAAATGTAAGTAAGATCGGTGTGTTTGTGCGGGTACGGATCCACTGAACTCTAGGGCTGCCTTCCAGTACAAATGTCTCAGTGAGTATGCGCGGATTTCTATGAAAGGTTTCAAAACTCTCGTGAGTTTGCAATGACTTTTGTACAAATCGACGAAACTCCACATGTCCGAAGAGGGTTGTGGTTTCCTGCTGCACCTCTACCGTCGCACGTACGCATTTTCTACACGTGTGAATCATACTCAGCTAATCATTCTTGAACCTTCAACCTTTGCCAATTCTCTTTGATCTTAATGCTGCTTTTCAAGTCAGACTTCTTTGAAAAAACGCTGTGATTAATGGTATGCTATTATATAAAGTAGCGTAATTCAGTGGCTTAAGTTAACGAGGTAGGTTTGAGATTAAGAACAGGTACAAAATGATGCGGTTAATATAACCCAGTTTAATCTGGATTGAGCTGTGGGACTCGATTTGACCTACAGGGACTCATAAATCCACTGTCTAAATACCAGAAATCTTAGAAAAACTCTGCATTTTAGAAGAAAAAATATGGTAAGCCTTCGAAGAATATGAGCCACTTCAAAAAAATGAAGGCTCTAGGTACTGAAACCAAAAGTGTCCAAAGTATATTATAAACCATTTACTCGGCTATGTATATTCTATTTCTCCTAAGATCCAAAGACTTTTGTCGATACCAAATAGGTTTCAAAGTAAATTATTATCTCCCGTCCGGGCATGAGCAAAAGTTTTATGTGAAAAAGCTTTTATGTCGGATGATTTTGCAAAATATTGAGCATGATTTCTGTTCTATTATGGAATGACACAATGGGCCCTGCCAGACTGCCTGCCTTATTTGTTGAAGAAAGTGAAGTTAAACAATTGGGATTAATTAACATGTTCCGATGTCATTTTTAAATCGCCTGGGGCTTGCGGCACTTCATTTCGCGAGTCATTTTTGGAACTTTTCATTTCAAAACATGGTCAAGTGGCTGAAAGGATGCTTTTTCAAAACAATTATGTTTAAAACAACTCAGCAATCATGCCAAGAGGCTGCATTTAAGTCAAACCAAAGCCGATGTCAAGTTTGTCTATTTCATTCATTATCGAAAATTGTCCTATTTCTTCTTAACGCCTCTCTTTTAGAAATAACACCATTTGAGAATTTTACCTTTTCTGATAAAGGCAATTTGAGAAAATGACCCACCTTTTGGAGCAAGGACTATCATATTTTGCACCATGAATATACATCAAATCGCAATGCTCTGGAATTTTGGCCTGAATATTAACATGTATGTGATAATGAGCTCTGACTTTGCTTAAGATGACTATCTGACTTCCATCTACTTCGTTGACACAAATGTCTGCAGTGTTTTGACCATTTCGCTTTACATAGTACCGGAAAGGAAGCCCTGTTTTAAGCAGTTGAAAATTCTAATGCTGAGGTGTCTATAAGGTGATGATGTAATAGTCTTTACTGACAATCATTTGCAGCACTTGCCCCTCTACCATGGGAACATTTCATAGGTGTATGAAGCGTGACAGGAGCGAGATATTGTGGAACACTATTAAGGACTACAGATATTCACAAGTGTTCGTGTGTCGTTTGTAATGCTTCTCATCTCACGTTAGGAGTGGATCATCCATAGATAATAACCAATAAAAAGACATTAATAGTATGGTGTACTACCTTCCTTTTGGAACATCAGAAAGACTTATCGTATGAATGCAGATTGATGTTCTTAAATTACTACTAGCTAATTTAAAAAACGGCTGCTCTTTTAATCTAAACTACCATTTCATTACTACAAAATATTTGGTAATTATCATGAACAGATATGACGCCATAAAGCTCATTCATAATTGCCATCCCAAATATTACCTAAGCTTTCACAAATTTTTTGATTATATATTATTGGAACAGTAATTTATGGACCTAAACCACAATAATTTGTTGATAATACGGTGACTGATATCCACTAGCTGGCATCTCGATAGACGAATAAATTTCAGAGTGCGCTTGCCTCACTCAAGTGGATTAGTCTACTGCATTCCTCAACAGTTCTTATTTGTCACAGATAAGTGAGGTATTAATCAAATCGAGTAGTGCGAAAAATTCGTCTTCAGACAAATTTTTACGCCAACACCGAAAAGGTCCAATTAATCATTCTTCCGAAAGACGAGGACTTGGTTGACTCCGGTAAAACAAAAATCTATGGAAGTTGTGTGCATCCATTAACAACCATTTCTGTGATAAATATATCTGCACTCTTTTTCGACCTCATTATTCCTACAGTAAAAGGATAAATAATCCAATCCGCACATCTAAAGCATGCACTCTTCTTTTTCATGGCCTCTTTTTTATGACCAATTAAATTATGCTAATATTATATCACCACGTGTGGTAAATGCAACCCGTTATCAGCTTGTTTAGCAGTGTCAACTTTTGATCAAAATAGTCTCACGAGAAGTCAAAATCTTAGCTGCACAGTTCCCCAATCAGCCATACCTCTGTTGGCAAACAAGCTACTTAGTAATTTTACGGCAAAATTCATTTTCAAATATCAAAATGTGGCCGTTAAAGTGACTTGTATTGTGCTGCAGTAGCTAAGCTTTTTTAGCACTCCATCTCAGTAAGACGGTGGCCAAAGTAGTGTGCATCCAATGATGAAAATTGAGTTTCTATTAGTTGCTCTTCTCTCTTCTGTAAATGATTGGCGTTATAGGCTATTCCCAAACACATGTTTAGGGTTTTTAAGGCAATTTTTTGTTGGAATTCTAATTTAAACATTGTATTTTTAATCTTAATGCATTTTTCTTGGAAGTTTTGGTGTCTACCTTTTTTTCAAGCATCCAATGAAGCAAGGAAGTTGAATTTTTTAGGTCATCAATTTTTCTCCGAGCTTGAGAGACAAATAAGTGGATTATGGGAGTTATTTTAGCAGAAGCTCATCAAAAGAATACTGCTTCAAAATACGCAGCACAATTGTTTCGAACGAATGGCTAACTATCATCCACCCTATAATTTCGCCACTTTGCTGTCTTAAAAACGGCTTTTCATCAGTTCTTAAGTCATTGTCGACTGATAAGTTGAAAAGGCTCTTAACTTGTTCATTTATTTTAAGCTTCACTAGTGTGTCCGTATGCAATCTTTTTTTAAATAAAACTGTAGCCTAAATGAGGATGCTTTACGTAAATCCAAAATGGGGGACACCATCGCCTTGCCTACACCTAGGCAACTATTTTAGTACCTTTCAAGATTAATTTTCGAGATCTATCCCTTTCCCTTCCTGTATTTGATTTTTAGGCCTTGCCGTTCCCATTACTTGCAGGTGCTAGGAGCTCTCCACACACATCTTTTTGTCTCACCTCCAGTACTTGATTTCTCAAACATACATGCTATGATTTCTTTTCTATGATTATGAAATACCGGTTTGCTAATATCATAAAATAAACGACTTCTGTGTGAATTTTCTGAATGGAAATAATTCAAAATCGTATTTGTCTTATCCACGCAATAAATTAGGATGGCTCTATTTATCCCACCAACAATTATATTGAAGGTGCTAAATTTTTTACAACAGATCTTTTTCAATGACCCATGCAAAAGCAAGCAAACTAAAAGTCGAATAAGTAGAAATGGTGCTGATTTTTTCAGATTAAAAGTGTTACGAATGAAAAATGATCTGGGACTATGTTTTGGTGATTTCAGATTTTGATATTTGGCAAATCTTAAATTTCCAACGCACTGTTCTACTGTCGAGTTTTTTCCGACAATATACGCATAGATAAGACAATAGAGTTTCCGTATCTTTAAAAAAGTTGTACTCAAGTGCTTTATTACTTCTCAAGAATTTGCCCAGGGTTCAATTATTTCATGCAATAGAGCAAGTATGAAAGACCCAACTCTGAAGACCACGCTGAACTCGTAACCACAATCAACATTCCTTCAGCAGGCTTTACGTTAAATTCCACGCAAGATGACAGTGGACGAAATGTGAGTGCGCCACCTAAGGTTTTCAATCCAAGCGTGTGCCTGAGTTTGCTTTAAACTCAAAATTTGGATTGGAAATTCTATGACCAACCCGATTTTAAGTGCTACAAATGCCATTATTTCGTCTGTTTAAAAAGCAGTGCCCAACAAAAATGTGTAAAATTGTTCGTGGCTCACATAACTCATTCCACCTGTTTCGTCTGATATTTTTGTTGACGCGTTTAAAACGTACGTACTTTGTCATAAGTAAGATAATTTTCAAGAGTCCCCAAGCTATTTTTTTCATAATTTTATAATAATAGAGTCATACCATTTTCCAAGTATTTGTGGTGAGCATTGGTAGAACGAGATATCACCACTCGTTTGCCTCTGATAGTTCGTTCTACATTAAAAAGCTAGCTGGGCAAGTTTCGTATCCACGTATCTGAATGTGTGGCCATTTTTTACAACCAAATGCTCAACTTATCCATGTTAAAATTAGACTGGAGCATGGAGACATTATTTAATCACACTTTGTGGTAGTTTAACATTACTTTTTAACGCTTAAAGGGAATCATTGTAAAATACTTCACCGTCATTAAATTAGCGAAGTCAAAATTGCTACTAGAAAACCGCAAGGACACGTTATGCCTGGCTGGAAATTAATTGAGGAAAACTATACCTTTCTCCAGATCTACTATCCCTAAAATGAGTTCAATTTGTCTATAGGGACACTTAATTGTTGTTTGTTGCACTTTAAGTAAAGCCTTGATGTATTCATAGTTTTAAACAAATTACAATTAAATTTGCTACCTTGGTCTATTTTTGTGCTTAGATCTTTTTTACACACATTAGGAAGACTCATTCAAATCCTTCTTTCCAAATCCATTCTTTTTAGCAGTTGAGCAATACTTCTTAAGGACAATGAGCGTCATCGTCCAGTAGTTTAGCGTCCATATCTGATTGTGCATGCGAAATATTAAGAAAAATCGATCAAAGAATCGCATTTGAAGAGAAGTTTGGTGACAAAAATAGGGACCCAGACAAATTCCAACCATCAACACTGACTAAATTCATGACTAACTCTGTGTTAACCCATCAAATACAACTATCCGTCTCAGAGGTTCAGGCGGTACGAGGGGCCAAGCGAGGGACATGTGACGGCGGCGTCCTGTTTTGCACAGTCACGATTACCATTTCCCACGGTATCGGTCTATCTGATGCCGCTAATGCCATTTTTCTCCTTTCGTTTCCTCATCTAGGACGGCCTGGTACTGCATCCTCATGTCAACCTCCCCTCACCCTTCCTGCACGCCTGGACAATACAAAGTGTGACGGTCTAATAGGCTCTCTTCATGATTATAATCAAACTTGCATCCGTAACTTTGATTCTAAAAAAATGCATGATTTTGAGGAGAATTGCGACAGGAGTTCTTGTTGCGTCACTCTCGTTTTAAAACGGGGCTGTAAGTAGGGGTGAACATCCGTGAGGGCAGGACAGCATAAAGCTGTCCGAAGGTGAGATTTTACTTTCTTCACTCTTCATTTAAGTCCAAGGTGCTTTAAAAAATAAGATTTTCCAGTTCATTTTGTAAGAATATTCAGTGTATCAGAACTAGGTCTTAAAAAACACTATTCCGAGGAAGATATTGTTCACTGCAATAAGTGAATAAATTGCCAATCATTTATGCTTCCTAATTGCCTGAAGGAGACTGATAGCATTTGAGAATGCACAGTGTTGCATAATGTGCATTTTCTTACCATATATACTTTTTAATTATAAATAAATGGTTGGTACCTCAAAATCAGTGCATTTAAGTTTTTTTATTTTAGTTCCGCCTGCGTAACTGATGGGAATGGATGAGCTGTTCGAATCCATGTTTTAAATTAGATAGATTACCTCTTGTCAGACGGAGAACTGTCTTTTAATAAAGCGTACAGAAAACAAAAGGTTTCACTGTAGTTTAGCAAATCGTTGTGAATGTGGCAATCAGTAAAACACTCAACCACAAAAGCTTATTTGGGGACAATTTCACCCTTGATGAAGCAACTGGATGGTATTTACTAGTTTTCAACCCGGGTAATTTCAGGAGAAGAGGATGAATTCACCTTGATTTTTTCTAAATTGTTATAAGTGGAGTGCGGGAAATTGGTTGACCTACGACTCAGTTGCGCGTAAGCGTTCAGGCAGAAAAATCTTAATAACTCTGGATAGATAGATGGAAGAAGTAAAAAAAGTAATAGCTTCTGCTACTAGAGAAGAAGGATTACAAAGTTAAGTCAAAAGAAAATCGTGACTATTTTGAGCAGTTGGTTTTATGTACCTCATAATTGGGATTGTCTCCCATGCTATTTCGAGGTAACCTTGGGTAATAAAGATGCGCAAATTATTTCAATACGCACTCTGGCGCCAAGGCATATTGGCAAAAGACACAGATGGCCAAAAGAGCCTTGGTGTGCATACGCAAGTACTCTCTTTAAGCGATCCGTAACAAAGGACAGTCTAATGTGATGCGATTAGTTATTTCATGGGCGTAACAAAGTATTTTTCACATGATGTTTTGTGTTGCGCTTTCGATTTCTAAATTATGTTTCACTATGTAAAAAGGCCCACATGTTGATGTAAATTCTGAAAATAATGTTATTGAGTGTACAAGGGGACGTTAAAGCCTTCATTTACGATGACAGTTTAGCAGAGTAAATAAAAAAGTAGTTGAAGATAGGCACTAGCCTAAAAAAG
>NW_020170385.1:1607824-1615239 GCF_000524195.1 Echinococcus granulosus | reverse complement strand
CGAAACGACCTCACCGTAAATGGAAGCAGTTTTTCGCGAGTGGGGAATCCATCACGAACGATTTCGCGTCTACTTTCCCCCATTTTATCCAATCCGTGAGGTTAAAGGATGCAACACCTGTTGTCACTACCACATCTTCGTGCTTTTTCACACCCTGACTTTAAACCGTCCACAGGCTGACCGAAGTGAGTGTGCGTGTACCTGCGCCTGTTAAGAGACATGAGATACTCTGCACAGCTCGGACGTAGTCGCCGGTGTGTGTGTGTGTGTTCCCAAGATGGGAGGGCGTTCGGGTCGGGAAATGAGATATTCTGCCAAGATACACACAAAAGCATACTCCACACGGGAATCCCATTTTTTGGGAAGCACGAGGAAATAATGCAGAAAGTAGGTCATCGTCTAAGTTTTCCTCTGGGCAAACGAGGTAAAATATGGCAAAACCCTAAAGCAGGGTGACCATTTAAGCCTCAGTTTACAATAACGGATGAAGAGTTGCGCAAAGTAAATTATTAAGATACATCTAACCGAAAGAAATCTGTCTTTTAATGTTAATACTAACAAGGTTTAATTAGCGTGATTACAATGGAAAAGAATACGGTTTTGCACGGTGTGACAGTGGAAATATTAGTCCAGTCTTGCCGATCCACTTACGGGACGATAGTAACTTGCACTGACTCTTAGGTCACTAATAGTAATTATCTGCTCTCCACTTTATACGTCATCAATCGCTGTCATTGCTTAAACATAGAGCTAATTAGCATACTGTCATCCTGTTTTAAATGGTCACGCCATGGACTCCGAACCTTGTGTTCCCCATCATACTCAAAGGATCGAAAGGCAGAGGCATGCTGCCTGGTACTTTGGCGTTGAGGCATTTCCATGACACAAATGAACCATGCCAAACCATACTATAATATATTGTACTGTTTTACGGCATACCATACTATACTATGCAATACTCAAAAGAAATTTGTTCCCGTTTTTACGAAACTGCCATCTATAACCAATTTCGATTTCAGATTATGACTTCCTGTGTTCACCGGTCAGTCAGTAAAGGTATCACACTAGTATTTAAATTTGTCACCACTCACTCGGGCACATCCATGATAGTGCTTTTCAGCATACCGTGATAGCGTGATATTTTTGGCTTAATTGTACTACGGAGTACAAAAGCCTACAAGCCGGAACTAAAAGCCCTTAATCTCCTTGAAATTGAATTTCCTTCATCAAGATTAACAATTTGTGATGGTGGCACGGTGAAACAAGGGTAATGCAATAAATTAGGCACTGTGACGACAGTCAGAAGAACATTAAGAGATTAGAATTTAAGGTGCATTATGCGACCAGTTTTCTGAAAAAATTGATGTCATTTAGTTTGGTGAGTGAGGCGACATTCGTAAAGCAAGAGACCACAATAAATCTGAACAACCTTTTTTGAAAGGAAAATCAGCTTAGGTGTAAAAAATGACTCATGAATTGCTATTAAGTGTTAGTAGAAATTGTAACATTCTTCCTGAGTTGGGGAGACAAATTTGCTTTTCTTAACATTTAGCCATTTCCGACACTTATGAGCGTAGTATTGAAAACCTTAGTCGTTTCGGTAATGCATAACAATCGTTACTGAACACAATCATTTCGTTCATGCTGTGATCACAAATGACCACCTTCACGAAAGTGAAGCAGTATTGAAGACGTCTAATAAAACTTTCGCATGATCTTTAAAAATAGTAGAATTGTTTTTATAGATAATCCTAAACCTTGGAAATATGAGTGGACTTGTACTACAATAATTCTAAAATTAGATTTGATAAAATTTGCCTTTATTTTTTTCTTTTTGTCCGGAAATGGCACGAAGTGACTACATTTGTTGCGCACAATATTGTTCTCAAGCTAACTCAACAACTCCATCCAAAAGTATCAGACAGACGGATACTAACTAATCACGTGAAATAGAACAATACGAAGGCGCCGCTTATTACATTTCGACTAAACATTTTATACGGCTTACTAAAACAGATGCTTGTTAAAGGCACCTATTAGTGATGAAGACTTATCTATATGAAGGCTACGACTGGGGGTTAGGAAATGGAGCTATTGCTGTAGCTCCAAGCTAGAACTCTCGGTGTGAAGATATCCAGACAGCTCCTTTTTCGTCTTGGTAGTAAACCGCAAACTGGAGGACACTTTACGGGCCCACCGAGGCGTGAATCAGGCCAGCAGTTCAATTAAATAGTCACCTTAGTGGGCGTGTGCGTGCATGCATGCTTTAGATGCAACAGCGTCGACAGCACGTGTCTCCGAGTAACCATGGTGATATGGGACGGTGGAAATGGGTGCTCCCTTCACCCAAACTGCATTTTATTAAAAAAATAATAAACAGCACTGTAAGGCAGATGCATGGCTGTGACCAGATGGTAGATATGCCGATGTTGGACAAGGAATACACCTCATCGCTACTGGTGTGCAAAAGAAAAACCTTTTCTGCTGATTTTGCCAAACATCGCAATGTGACTATTTGCCACAAAATTTGGCAGTGTTAAATGAATAATTAAAGGTGATTTTGCTGTAAAGTTCGAGGAAAGACATTCCAACTTGTTTATGGATTTCACTAAGTGTCCATTTTATGAACCCGAAAGACTACAAAAATAAAATTAAGCTTCTGGATATGTTGGTCTCAGTTGTTTGTTTCAAGGATAAACCAACCTTCATCTTCAGGACAAAGCGACAATTATTTTCCATTAAATTAAACTTTTGAGACCGAATGGAATTTTGGATTCACAAAAAACAGCCGGCATGTATTTGAACAAATAGACAAATGCTCCTAAATGACTTCAGCTTTGAATTAAACCGCGGAGCGGGAGGCCTAGCTTTCAACTCGCCTTGAGAAACACGTAGATAGGAACAGGGGGAATGAATCATGAAGAAGGTTTTCAACTCGATTAAAAACAACTCAGAGAACAGGGATGGAAAATGTGGTTTCGATCTAAAATTAAAAAAATTCTTACTTAGCACTTCAAAAAGAGCTGATAATAAGGGGTGATAATTAGGGATTTGATTAACCCGTGCCGAACAGAGTTTACTGATGACACGTGAGATAATAATTAAACCTATGGTGTTACAATATGAGATTGCTTATCTTATATGCAAAACTTACAGTGTTATCGCAAGCACAAGTAACGTTCAATAAGAAAAGTGTCCGGAATGTTGTGCTCTGGCTAAGCCGTGCGGAAATCAGAACGCCCATGCTTATTAATGCAGCTCGACCACATCCTTCTTGATGAAATCATTAATACCAATATCCACACAAATGATATGCTTATCATAGTAAATCTTACAGGATTATGAGTAATGGAGTGAGGCAAAGTAATTTCTGTGAAACCGACCAAGCCAATTTAATTTTTAGTTCAACTTAAAAATTCTCCTATTCGTCTCCGTTGCTAACGCTTTTGCCTCACAATATTTATTCAGGAAAAAGGAAATGCTCGTGGCATTGTACCGTTCCCTTGAAAGAACCTAGGGCAGGGTAGGGCAGGGCGGCAACATACCTTAAGTGGGTTAAAGTTAAAATCCGTTGGCATTGGTGGATACAAGTAATGGGGCAGCATGTGGCAGACTAGGACGGTATAAAAAGTTGACTGAGGATTCATTTGAAAAACGCATTTGCCTCTAAGGGATGATTTAATAATCAACTCCTATTGCGTATTTTAGAAATGTCATTACCAAGAAACAATACTAGACTGAATGGGATAAACACTTCTATAAAGCTGAAGAAAGTAAGTTAAGATTTGGCCACAGAAGACCTTTGCATAAATTCATCACAAAAGTTATTAAGTAGATACTACTCTGCTATCTGCTAGTCCTCACACAGAACCACCGTATCCATGATAATAGCACCAACCCTTCTGAAATTTAACAGCTTTCGTCTAAAATCACCTTCTTCTTGTGGAGGAATTTGGAAGAAACTGGGAGGTAGTTAAATCTATAAATTATTTCACGTCATTGGAAAGTTAAAAAACAACAAAGTTTTTTACCTGGAATTAGATGGGATGCAATGTTTAGGGAAAAGTTAATTTTCATGATTGCAGTCACCAAAGCTACTGCAATACCCACTTAAGAGTGTATCCCACTTCAAACTTTTTCGTATTTTTTACTTATGTCACATGTCACAGGCTTTTGGATTAAGGTCTGTGTAGACCTGTTCCTTACACGGTGATACCATTTGCTAAAATTTATATTTAAACATCTTTTATCAGAAGATCACAGAGATCTGGTGGGAACAATGCCTCTACTAATAGGAGGATTTTGCTTTCCAGTGGGACTGGTACAGTGGTCAAAGACCTTTACCACATAGTTTCAGGTGTACCAATAACAATTAGTATTAGTCGAGAGTTCAAAATATACACTTCAAAAATGTGACTTTTTTCATGAACTCAGTAATCTTCACACCTTGGGTGAGTTAGAGCAACCATTAAAAAACTAGGGAAATTTTAAACATTGCAAAAATTTTCGAATAGGTAATTTCCTTGGCAGCAAATTAAAACGGTACTTCGATTTAATGATAGGTAGAATAATGGATTGGTTGCAAGAGTCATTTGAGCTTAAGGAAACTTTGTAAACCATAGGACTTGTAGTAAAACACTAGACAATTTGTGAGCGATAAGCGATAAGGCAGTTACCACAGTCTAGGGTGACGAGTGCTGCAGTCTTCACGTAATTCTGGCCATATTAATAGATAATAGGACAACAACGATTGGCCACGAGAAAGTAGGCGACAAAAACTAACTTATTTTAGTTTATTTGATCAATGTGAAGGTCACGAACAATTTCTTGATCCAGCGATGTTACTTGAGGAATCGGGTAAACAGCGCGACCATGGGAATTGGCTGCTTTAAATTCATTTTTGAAGTGTATTTAACAGCAGACAAAATAGTGTACAGGTCAGGAATTTTATTTCATTGTATAGAACTTGCATTTTTGTCATGATGAATCGTGAGATTGAGTCATTATCGCCTGCGCTAGGCTTAAGTGCACTTTATAACTAAACATATTTCGAAGAGTACTAATTCGTTGAAACATCGAACACTCTTGGATAATTTTGATCATAAAATCCATAAATCTACCACGCAAAACGTGCCAGTGTTTTCTAGGTAAGTCAGAATGAATTTCTAGTCAAAATGATCATAGCGACGAAAACCCAATGCCGATACCTGAGCATGAGTGACCGACTTGTAATTACGCTTTGAAAATCCAGCCACAATCTTGACATGATTACGATCATTTGTGCTTGTGGCAGGTTAATGTGAGAAAGTAAGAATCATCATTGACCTTTAATATGCCTTCTCCGCTATTCAGACTGCCCGCACACAGACTCGTTTTCACACGCTATTGAAATTTATGACGGGCGGAGCTAGTTCACATGCCCGTGACTGCGCGAATTCGCCCTGAGTGAACTAACGAGACTGTTATTTCGCACCTGCTTACATACGGGCCAAAGCGATCATTCATTTGTGCAAAAAAAAAAAACGTTCAAGTAACAGGAACTGAAACTCCGCCTCATAACGACCAATCAATTTTCACTGATGGCGAATCCTTTTACGGACAAGCTTCAATTAAATTCCATTCCAATCCCCACCTTGAACACCATTGCTATGGTTGAGAATATGCTACAAACAATCGTCCTTCATCTGAAGTAGTAGATGGGGGATATAGGGTGTAATTTAATTTATTTGCAGTGAGCGGAAAATGAGCCACATGTTTCCCAATGAAGAGGACTCCGGAAGACACCTTGATCGGGTGTCAGTACTTCCCAACACATGGCAAGGCACCCTTTCCAACTGCTAAGAAGGCTATTAATAAATTATAATAATAAAAAGAGAATAACAGTATTAAATACCAAAAGTGTACGCGAAAAGTACCAAACTTGCATCACCAATTACTCGTGGAACCACGAATTGTTGCGAAGCTTCGCAAACCAGGAAATCAAATGAATAGAAATTATGAATACGGTTGAACTACAAAATAAATCCTTAATATCAACAAGTCCAATTCAGTAAAGACCCACCAGGACGAAATATTACGCCCAAAGGTGATGTGTGATAAGGTAAGACAATTTTAACAATGATTCGACAAATAAGTCACTGATGACTAAATCTTATGACCAAGATTTCCCTCATCCAGCGAACTTACAAAAGCGTCAATTCATTTGTCAGTACATCGACTGTTTGACAAGTTCGTTACAATTATATCGAAATATCAATGAGAAATTCTGGTCTCGTTGAAGTTACTCAACGCATCTAGTCCGGTTATTCAGTCGGAACGGTCATTAAGACGCTACACTAATATCGGTGAATCCTTCCGCCCGAAATCAAATTGTCCGCATAGAAGACTAGATGTGCGATTCAGGTGCATCGCCAATTTTTTCAATTACAAAACAGACACCTCAATTTAAATTATTTCCCTAAATGAAAAAACCCAAGCATGAAGAAATAATTCGTTGTTTTTTAAGTCAAGGAAAGCGGCAAATCGTTAATCAACAGTCGGGCCGGAAAGCGCAAGCACCACGCCTTCTACCGTAAATTTCTTAATGAGAAAAAAACACTTCCGACCGGGAGCGAAACAAAGACTTAAATCTATATTAGTCGAATTTCCCCTAGATTAAAAGAGGGATGCAGTCAACAAACCTCTGTAATGTTGCAAAAAAAAGGGATTTTTAAAAATTCATACTGTACTAGACAGCCTACCACACAGAGATCGGTCTTCAATGGAGATGACTTCGGACTTTAAAAGCCTCAAATGCTCCTAGCACCCAAGATGTCACGACCACAATTGCATGCAGATAGCGCAATGCATGGTGAGTCAAGTTTTGGCGGTAAAGGCGTAGCTCGATTATCTATGAACATTTGCTACTAGTGGTAAATGTTTATCTTACAAATCCCGGGCTCAAAACAACGAATATAAAAACGCGTGCACAAGTTCGTTAGTTGACGTCGAGAGCTCGGTCATATAAGGGAAAATTCAACGAAATCTAAAACATCCTCAGCGAATCATTGTGATCTTGCGGCGAATTCACTCCAGCATGCTTGCAAGTAAGTTGTCCATATCTAAAAAGGAAGCAGATTGATGAGTTGACTAAATACTTCGATAACACTAATTAAAGATGAAAATTCACCGCAAATCAATATGAAAGTACTAAAAAATGGTTCCTTTGCTGAGCATTTCGCTTTACTCAAAACGCGCAAACAAAGTCTCGTTAGTACCACGCAGGAAAGCACATGAAAGAGGCCAGAAGCAAGGGAAGTATTATTAACGATGGGATTCCTACATCGTCGTCTTTAGATGAACAAATGGGAGATTTGTACACAAAAACGTTGATGGAGTGAGAGTGCCTCTTGCGTGGAACATCAAAGTGAAACACG
>NW_020170385.1:1605034-1607724 GCF_000524195.1 Echinococcus granulosus | reverse complement strand
CAGAGAAGACTCAATTGTGAGACCTTAATATTTTTTCCCAAAGATGACAAGAAATCGGACTGTCACAAATTAGTAACACCTTATTAGGGTTAATATTAACTAAATTTCGACCTAGGGCGCTGAGCTTTCAGCACAGTACCGCTAGTAAGCAGCAGTTGGGCCATCAGATAGTAAAGTGGTTTCTAAATTTACAGGAGTAAGACCACAATAATTTTTTTATAAATCGTAATAAAAAAAAGTGTGCGCACATAAGAGGCAGCCAGTTAAAAAAACCGATGTAAAATACTATGGCCGCAGGGATGGATAATGTGAATAATCAATTGAAAAAAAATCCAAATTCGAAAATGTTCCATTGAGAATGGAGCAGTTTTTACGAAATTGAGGATACTCGATTCTGTGGATGACGTGAAGGGATTCCGTGGGAAGATTGCACAGGCACATACACGCAAACTGCACAATGGGTCGAAGTGTTTGAGTTAGAAAAAGCAGACCTAAGCTGCGCTTGTATTTACAGGGCTAAAAAAAAGGTTACGTTATGCGTGCTCCACCACCTCCAGTTCCGGTAGCACGAGCACGCACACCTCATTTCGCTTCGTTTTGCCTGCCCTATCCCACTACCCAGAGTGCAATTGGGGTGAGGGGAGGAAGAGGGCAAGAAGCACACGTGGAAGGGCAGAGGAAATGCGTATGCATGTGCGTGCGAGTAGATGCGAAAATCGTGGTCGAGCTAAACACGACGGAAGAATGTTTTATTCATGGTCGATGCAAACATGCAGCTGTAATCTAAGATTCGACGACTTGCCAAACAAGACTCTCTGAGCAAACACAAATACGGTACCAAGAAAGCAAGTTGTGCTAATTCACTTAACAAATATAAGGAGAACTTAAGTGTGAAGGCCTTTTAGCGTTTTGTTTGGACGGAGACATACCACCGATAATGTTTCCCTAGATTCTCAAATAAAGGAAATTCATGTTTAACAAAATGCGGTAGCATTTAGGGACTCGGAAGTCAAATCAGGGACATTGTTCAAGGATTTAAAGTTAGGATGTCTCTACGCTACTTCAAAGATCAGTTGGGGTTCAATTTTAAAAGATTTGACAGGTAATCTTTATATGACTGTCAAAACATCCTAGTTATATTATGGTGAATTGCATCGTGGTTCAGACGGTAACCACACTGAGACAAATGGGCGCAGAATTCACTAGATTTACATTAACGGTTATATCAGTGGGATGGTAAACAACCCAGATAGAAAATCATAAGTAAATTTGAGACTCCTGCAAGTGAAATGTGGACGCAAATTAAAAATCCCAAGATGTAGCCGCGTCTATTACCTTGATCTATAGACTAGAAAGCGAATCAAATCTACTACAATGAACAATACGTAGTGTAGGAAATTGCGCTAAATAGTCGCGTAAATTTGGGCGTAGTTAAGCGCAACGAAATTACGCGCATATCAGCGAAGATGCATGCAGAAAACCATATATGCGATCATATATGTTATCATGCGTTATTAATTTGTACTGATCAGCAGTTAACTGGAAAAATTATTACAGTTTCCGTCATTTGCAAGGTAAAATGAGCTGATGTGAACATACGTTCAGACGCAAAAAGGTACATTTAATATAGAAATAAGAGCAAAAAGCAAAACTCGTCAGGGAACCGCAATGTTTTGACGAGAACGTTTAAGAATGAGGACCCAAAATGATAAAGAATGAACATGGATCACTCGCAAGTAGCCGATTCGCTAAATGAACATGTTAGTCTATGTAAGTTATTGCAATGATCATAGAAACAATTCCATGAATTTTAACTTAAAACACCACATGAAAGTTTATTCTTTTGTGCTGAATTTACAATGGCAAAAAGGCACTACCACAAAAGGATTGGAAGTCTCTGTCCTCACAGTAAGAGACAGAGAGCTTCATTGCTAGCGATTTAATGAAGCAGCAGACGAATAAATACAATCTCTTAAGAGCTGTCCTAGCCCCTAATGTTCATTCAGTTTGACCCAAGGGCAATCAAATGGCCACACATCAAGACGTACCATAATCCAGTTACTTCACAAATGAAGAATCTAAGCATCTTCGAAAGAATAATTTTTACTTTACTGGCTGGACCACTGATAACGTTGGGCAGACGGATCGAAACGACGAGCGAGGCAATATGTTTGATCACTGACGATGACGGATAGTAGTCACTACCGACAAAGTTCGAAATTTCGCGTGTGAAGGTTTAACGAAGTGCACTTACATTCTGGATGGTTAGTTAACATCGCTGTTGACTTCAACTCCTAATACATTAAGTTTTCGACTTTTCAAATCAAATGAGACGATTAAACAATTTACGATTGGGTGACGCGACAAAGCACTTGTTCGCACAACTTTTGACAGTCACAACTGCCTAGTTTCGGATAACAGGAATAAAATTTGTTCCCGAAGTGCCTTCCATGAGATAATTTTAAGCACGTGCAAAACGGTGTGGGCGCTATAGCATCGTCAAATGATGGATACTTTCCTTCATCCTGGGCAAGCAAACGCACCGAATAGAATTTGCGCAGACACATCATGCCACCTCACAAGGTGGGAATATGCAGAAGCGCTAAAGGGTCAGATATGCTGCGGCCTGGGAAAATCACCGAACAGGTGTATACGCTTCATGAGATTTGTCCGAGGCAGGTGATTACCGC
>NW_020170385.1:1545110-1604934 GCF_000524195.1 Echinococcus granulosus | reverse complement strand
TTCCAATATTTCCACACTCACACATACATACGTTGCCACCAAAATGTTAAGGGATCGTTTTCGATGGGATTTTCTGACACCTCGAACATTTGTACTCGATCTAAAAGACAGTGGTGGGTACAAAGAGGCATTCATCGAGATCCAATTATTGTCTTGAACCAAATGACCGTAGAGAGATATCCTCAGCAGGACATACCCACTTTTGTTAAGTCCATTGATACAAAAGGCATTGTGGACTGTTACTTTTATATGCACAGTGACTCGCCGAGACGACATTTGTAAGTATAAAAATGGCTGGATTGCGATTTTGTAAGGCATTTGTATCAAATTATTCTTGAAAAGTCTTCATTCGAAGTAGACCAACGCTGACGGGTGACGATCTTCGGTCGCCCACGCTTAGACGCATAGCTGGCAAGCCACGTCATAAAAAAAACTAATTGAAATTTAGTTTGACGGCTGTCAAAACGTAAGCTGTCAACGTCTCTTCATTCGTATTCAAGAATAGCTTGTTAAATAATCTTTTGGAAAAGTACTCGCTCCAGAGTAGAAAACGCAATTGAGCAACGTAACATCTGTTTTTGAAAGTTATGGATACAAGCAGAGTAAGAATGCAAAATTATTGGAAAAGCCCTTGATGATTTACATTATGCCGAAAAACCTGCTTTACCCATATTGCCAACTTTAAAATTAATTGAAATTTTACGGTATGATGATGATAAATGCACACAACGGGCATAAGAAACTGGGCAGATTTCTTTGGTTCCCCTTTCACCTCAATAAATTAAAATGTAGAATAAGTGGCAGATTTGATAATAAAAGTAGTGGAAAAATCTGCTGGGGCTTTTATTCCCTAAGAAGTAGTTAAATTGCTAATCGAACAGGATGAATTAATCAAAAGGATATTTACTGGTATAAAATAACCAGAACTTTAAAACCACTTAAATTGATAAATGAATAAGTCCAAAAAGACGAAATAATGCAAAGGTTACTCGCCCTTGAAGAGCAAGCGATGGCAAAACAACGTTGACGTGTGAGGGGAATCCATTTTGACCTAACAAATAGCAGCAATAGATGAGACGCTCTGATTAGTAGTGAGCAGCTAGTACTCAGCCAGTGTTCTGTCCGCCAAACCAACACCACACACAGACGAACGAATTCCGAAAGGCAATACGGGAGATGACAAGGAAATACAGTTCATGGAAGGGAATAGACAAAGAAGAAAACCGTGCAAGGCTAGCAGGCACTTCGCATATGAAAATATGCAACTTGGAGCAGTCCACTACTTTGTCCTCAACTTTTTTAGTCTTATCTACGCTCTTCAACACTTACACGCTCAACGGATAGGCAAGAGTCGGAAATGTTAAAATAAATCGCAATAAACGCGTTAATTTAAGTGCATGAAAAAGGAGAGCACTTACGTGCGTGCCTGGCATGATTAATGATGTCCGCCTAAAATGCTTAGGCCGACCAAAGGTCTTTAAAAGCATGGTTACCTAAGACTTGAATATGATCAACAATGCGTCGCTAGTAAATTGACAAATTTAGTCAAAACTTGAATGCCTAACTATGAAAAGGATGCCACAGTCGATAGAAATGTTAGTCTTCGATTGACGTTTAGATTTGTAACAATCACGCGACTATGGGTAAAATAGTGATAGTTGTAGTACAAGTGATCAGCAGAGGGGACAACAAAGATGCGAATGGAAGGTAGAAAGAAGGCTCAAGGAAGGTTTGACGACGATAGCAGGAGCCCACAACTGCTACTAGCCTCCTCAGTCTCTTCAAGGGAGTCAGAATTGTCCAATACACAAAAGCTTATGAGGATCACTAGATTCATAGCCAAATTAGGACACGAAGCTTATAGGCACTATAGAAATACCTTGACCGAAATCAGTTTCAGCCGGATAAGTGAGTCATGTGAGCTCAAGACTGCCAGCGAGTACTCAGAGAAAAAGCGTTAGTAAATTACTGGGACGATTACGTCAATTTGGAGCTAACCTACCATCTTCCATCCAATCCGAAGGCATAGATGACATAGTATCTGCAAAAGTAACAGTAAATACATGTAACAGTTGTGGAGAGATGTGCGAAACACATTCAGGAAATGGGCAAAAATTAGTCTAAATGACAATAAAGAGCAATTAAAGCTTACTGCTTGGCTCGCTTTCCTTTTTATTTAATCTGATCACCGATTTTACAACTAAAAGTTGAACGTAAAAATAAAAGTTTGGAGGAAATGAATCTTGGCCAATCAAACATAACAACTGCTTATATTCGATAAGTTGCCCTTGAATGACGAAACCGTAGTAATTAGCCGCTTTAACGAGCTCAACGTTGCTTCAAAGAAACCTAAATGATTTAGTGATGAGCATAAGGGTAGTTTACATGCCAGATTAAATAAGTAAATCAAATTTTATGAACAAGGTAATTGTCTATTAGACAGATCCACTCTATTCAATTTGCCATAACATTAGGTGGTAATGAATCAACTTGGACAAACGTACTTGGGGAAGAAGTGGGTAAGTTTTGTGCACGTGAGACGGACTTTGGCATGTCCGATACTGGAGATTGAGAACAAGTAGCACTTGGATTCCTCCGCAGAAGGGACCGAATACCATGTCGACATTGGAAAGGTGCTAGGGATTTCGATTTGGATGCCGGGGGAGGGGAGGTGATGATAGCGGAGGTCAGTCCACCACTACTCAATCGCCAATTCTGATTTCTTCAAAATAATAAGTAAAGGTAATATTTGCAATGTGACATAAGCTGATTCAATTCCCCAATGCGGACTATCGCAGAGATGTGGTAAAACACTGAAGAGGCTCTCAAATATGATAAAATTCATGCAAATCAACCTCACGTAAAGGTCGAAGAGAGTCAGGAAAGAATCCTGGAAATAGCGCTTCTCAAATAAACGTGTGCACTGAAGTGAGTACTTTACAAAAAGGTGATTTGGTTTGAACCGATGGGTCGTATCGACAACTGGACCCAATAGTAATTTGGAGTGCTAAAACATTTAAATCGAGACAATAGAACTGTGCCCACAATAGTGAAAAACGGTGAAGCATCTGTAACACTACGACTAACATCAATGGTCTAACAGATGCCGTAAGCGTTCCAGTAAAAGGAGGGTTCGCGAGAGGTCCTGCCAATTTCACATGGAACGATGCACTTTAAACAACGCTTAACCAATCCCCTCCCCTTACCATCACCGCCACCACCACCTTGGGAATGATGCCGTGTGACCGACCGCGTGGAAGGAGAGAACGCAAACAGGTCAGTACACACATCTGCACCATGACTCCAATCTCCAGTTTTAAGCCTTACCACCCACCTATCCACCTAGTCAACCTCCTCCCATTCCTCTAAGAAGAAATCTAAATACCATTAACAAGAAACAACTGGTGCACTCGCATTAGAGGACCAAAGTTGAACACTGAAAGTGATCTCCGATGTGGTGCAAAGTGCTAATTTGTGTGAACCACTCCTTTCAAAGGCTCAACTTTTCTACAATCAGTGGGTAGGAATTTTCCTGTATTGGCGAAAACGAGACTGCAATCTTGCGTACCGGATGACAGTTTATACACTATAATTGACAAAAAAATAAGGAGGCGAGTTGCAGCACTTACGGCAAAGTCAACTCATCTAAAGCGCTTTGAGTTGCTTCGAAGTACTACGTGAAAACGATTGACAGAGACGCGAAACTAGTGGTAAATGTTACCACCAGCATGAATTGGAGCCCCCTGACTAAATCGGTACCACAATTTCAAATGATCATCGATAAGTTATTTTGCAAAGACCAAAATCTCATCATAAAGTCTCAATTCTGAGAGAAAAATGGTTGGTCAATGCGGCAAATGCTGTGGAGCATTCGCCTTTCATCGACAGAGCTTTAACGATGAGATTTGCCGTTGCTCAAGGTAAGTGACGACCGGATATGCGGCATTGAATTTTGTACATTGAAATTAAAGGACTGATTTGGAAAGCCAAATGAAGTTTCAACAGGACAAAGTGTTTTGGCGAAATTAATACGGCGATAGCCCGGACATTTACGCTTCGGACTTCGCAAAAATTTCATTGGAACCTAACCGATCTCAATCGCGATTTTATCACAAACCTGCGAAATTTGCAAATTCCCAAAAAAAACCCTGTAGAAGTGTTTATGGTTAATTTCTGAAGTAATTTATGGCTTTTTTATGCTTTTAAGTGTAAAGTCGATAAGGAAAATCCATTGGGAATCCCATTATTTCTCGAGAGAAAAGTTGGATATGCGAAAAACAGTTCAGTTCCTCCAAAACTCGTTTTTCAATCAAACCGTTCCTTTTTATGTAAATTATGTGTGGATGTGTGTGTATGGGGCAAGCAACCATTAGGCGAAACTGGATTCTCTTTTCACAAAAACCATTTATTTCATAAAATGATATATTAAGCTAGCTTTTCAATGGAATTAAAGTGTTTCGGGTCATATTTAAGGGTTATTTTTAGAACTAGGTATTTATTAGCATTTTTAGTGACTTGTACCAAACATTCACAACTTTTTCCATATCCGCGGCAGGTTCCGGAATTTAGCCACGTTAAAGTTCGTGGCATTACGGTACAATAGTCTAAATCGTAAATTCGTTTGATTAAAGCAGTATTAGAAATGGAAGACACCGAGGGTGGTATTATGGAAATGTTTACAACAAGCACTTTCACAGGCTGCCAACAAAACTTAAACGATGCGACTGCGAAAAAGCTGTTCCTACCGCGGGGCAGAGGTATCAACTCAAAAAAGTACTTGGCGATAATCTAACTCAGGTATTTAAATCAAATCGTAATTTAATTCGTTTTATTGAATACGCAAATTATCCTTTAAAACGTGGAATTTTCAAAGTAACTTGAAAGAGACTGTACTTTGAAGTTTGACCTGCCTACACGGCATGGCCAAAAGGTGATAAAAGGGTCGGTACGCGCATACAAGTGTTTCCGCCGATTTGCTCCTGACGACCATGAAAAGGCTATTAATGAGGAAATGACCCGGAAGAAACCGATTAATATCGAGAGCGAGTCAAAAGCAGACAAAAAGACCTCCAGAAGATTTATTGTGAAAGTACTGCGACACGCATAAGTCTAATTAAAAAAGGCAAATTTAAATCAACTCAATGGGTAAATTACTAAATAAACCAATTTCCTGATGGGATTCATGAGTGGAGTTTGATATATTCCTAAGATCGGGGAGAGTTTAGCGTTCCACCTACCTCTGAAGAGGCGGACTCCCATTGGAGATGACCTACCTGGGTTGCGTTGGGTCACGCTGGTGGGGCGACTTCTCCAAACATCGTGAAGTGCCTCGCGGAGAAGACACTAATTTCATAGATCTGCAATGCCGAATGAGCACGT
This sequence comes from Echinococcus granulosus, assembly GCF_000524195.1. Lineage (NCBI taxonomy): Eukaryota > Metazoa > Platyhelminthes > Cestoda > Cyclophyllidea > Taeniidae > Echinococcus > Echinococcus granulosus. Next base: position 1,599,555 of record NW_020170385.1, on the reverse strand, counting down.
AAAATGATTTTAAAAGAAAATTAGTGTAGCTTTCTGGCTATAGCCCTTCAAATGCGTCGGAATGGTGTCAGAAGTAGCAATACTTTTCATCGAAACATTAATGCAAGAATAAATTAACCACTTTAAGCAAAGTTCGCAAGCTACTCAGAGAGGTAAAAATGTGCCGTTTTTAAATAAGGCAAAATACGATAATTATTATAAAAACTGATCTAGGTAAATAAAATGTTATAGTGATAATTATGATATTACATTACAAACCTGACTGGGTCAATAGGACTAAGTTTTATCCTGCGTCAAAGTGACGAAAGATAAAACTTTAAATTCCGCCAAATACATCTGCAGCTATTAGCCACCCGATTTGATGCCCTTTAAAGTGATTAAGGCACAATCAAGGTGGGGAGGGGGACGAAACAATTCGCAAGCACTTTAGGAAGGAGGAAATTCCATCCTTTGATAGCTAGGATTACCTGTTGCTTAATGTCATTTACTGACATTTCTTTATTTCCAACTCATACTCAACCTTCACCGTGAAGAATGACGAACTCACAAAGCATGCCAAAGATGTGTAAATTAGGATCATGAGTTCAAAGTTAAAAAGGAAATGGTTCGATCCCGGGGAAGCCATCGCAAAAAAAGCTTATGTGACTAAAAATGTGAATGAATATGTTGCCTCTAGCTTTGCCAGGTAATCGCACCGACCATTCAGGTGGATAATGCACTCACTTTGCACGGTACATAAATTGTACCGAGCATGAAAATCTAGTGCTAATAAGTGACATTGTTAAGATAAAACTATCTTGAGGCATGTTAATTATGCATGAATACAATCAATAAGGTGTAAATGTCTTCCTAAAATAACTTAGATGAAGAATTTTGAACGCAGAACAATATAATAGAACTTAAAACCGACATGATGCAGGAGGACCGACCGAACCGCATCCGGCGATAACTCATGGATGGTATACTTAGCCCTTGCATGCGCTCATGCACGCAGTGTTGTGTCAACAAGATGACGGAGCTGCCTACTAGGAGATCGCACTGAAGGTGAAATACTCACGCGAAAACAGCAAAGACAGTCGAGAAAAAACAAGAAATGGCATGACAGTAGGGTTATATATTGATGAATCATTTGAGCATAATGTATATGGAACACTCCACAGGTTTATCATCAAGCAAAAATTGGGTATTTGTAGCATAGAAATCTCAGAAAAAGGAACAATTTAGCATGTGAATTCCAATTTACTGATATTGGAAATCTTGGCTAAAAGGTAAATACTAGTTAATTAATTACTACACGGCAATATAGCCAATATGAAGACTAGAAGTAAAAAACTTGAGTCAATGCAACGGAATCAACATCTCTTATGTATACATCCGTCTTATCTGCCGTGACAACGTTGATGAGCCTCTAGATGGTTGAACACGTCGATTATTTTAAATTGAAAAAAGTGAATGATTATATGAGGATGGGAACAAAAAATAAAATAATTTGGGAGATAAAATGGAGAGCTATCACTTAAGCACGATTTAACGAAAAACGTGCAAGATAATGTCACTTACAGCCGACCTAGTCGCAATATCTACCTATCTTACCATCAGTGTGTCATCAACAAAACGCACGCATGGCTATCGTCTAGACGTCAGAACATAAATACTAAAAACCGCATTGTAACCCAAAGCAAAGTCCATCGCCAATTACAGTCGAGAAAGTTAGGAAATAACATGAATTACACAGCATTAAAAAGATGCCCTAGTGTTCAACTCAAACAGCAACTGACATTTGTAAGCGATGCAATATGAAATTTTTTAATCCATGGTAAACTTCAGCGATAACAAACAACAAACTCAAATCAGCAGTAGCCGCATTGTAAAATATTCGCTGCAAAACAATACACTTCATTCGATCGCTTCTTCACATAATTTAAGCTAATTGTGCTTCATACCCAAGTTCTGACTAGCGAAATAGTTCACCACAGAATAAAGTAAGAATATTTAACGTATCACAGCAGATGTTAGTGTAAATTAGCTAATTTATTACGAAAAAAACAAATCAATAATAGTAATCATAATAATGTTCTCCAATGTATAAGATCGATCACAAGACGCCATCCAAATGAGCATAAGGTACTACAATGTTCGAATCTACTTTGAGGAAGTTCCCAACGCAATTAGTGAAAATATGAAATAAATTATCTTAAAATCCATATTTATGATGAACAGTCATATTTAATACTAAGGGGCGATTTACCACCGTAAATCCTTTTCTACCTTTTTTATAACAAGTAAAAGAGGAATTACCAACAGTTGGCCATAGAATTGATGGTCACCCATACTTACAGCAAAGTCCAGCGGTTAGTGTTAATCATGAGGAGAATGTACATGCGGTTAAGTATAAAAAATTTCCTACCTGGTTCAAACATAAAGCTGTGATGTTGCCGTAAGGAAAAATTTAAGAATATTATGGCAAAGGGTAGAGAATGAATGAAATGACTGGTTTTCAAGGAAGTTCATGCTGAATAACAAGAAAGTAAGCTTTAGCCAGTCAAACAGTTCGCGATGGTAAAATAGAAGGCATTTTCCTTGCCGTTAGTACTGCTAGAGGGGGTTCGCCTATGGCTAGGTCGAAGTATCGCAGCCACCTCCAAAAGGGAATCATTTCGTTACCAGCTCAGAATGATTAAGATGGCTAGAGCACATTCGGAAATCCAACCTTTCACGGTCGAGACGATGTTAAGTAAATATGAATGTCATGTGCGAGTGCTCAATGAAACACGTCTGAAGAATAGACGATGGGGCAATTTTTTCTGATGTTTAACAAAAGCTTTTATCAGTTATCCTTTCATAGAGAGAACAAATTGTGTAAAGTGACCAGAGTATTTGGTAGAATTAAACCAAAATAACATCATGAAACATTGCAAGTGACCTTGACACAATAAACTGGAGACAGATAAATTTGATATTCATATTATGACGATAAAGGGAAACAGAGTCGCGGTAGTACCCTGTTGTCGGATAGTGATCCCCAGATGATAGTCCAAAAAATAAATCAACACCACAACTTGGATTTATACGAAGGCTAATTTTGCCTCTATAGTCACGTTCATAGTTTTTAGACGCTGATTTAACATAACTAGAGGTGAGGTCATTAGAATATGCCAAACATGACTAATAGCATTACATGGATCTAGTGAAACGTGTGGTCCATGCAACGACTTCAGTAAATTTCAGCTTAGTCACGCGTTCGATTGTAGATGATTCTGCTCCAGACTCTAGTTGACCCCTCAAAAGCAGACGGCGACTAAAAGTACCCACTCACCCCACTTATATGTAAATGAGTTTAGTTTAAACCCTTTTCCACAGTAGCCTGCGGTGTAAGACCTCCGAGAGCATGCAACAGCCTTTTAACGAGGTAATGGTTGCTTGGTGCTTATCTGCCATGTCAGCCATGCCCTCTGAGCGTACTTGTTACATGGGTTAATGCCCGATCTGCGAGCCGTAACTGACCGTAGCATGACTGCTGTATCCTAGTAGAGTAGATTTTTCTGTGAAAATAAGGCACCATCTGGTATTCAAATTTTGAGGTTTAAAGTAACTTTATTGGATTCATTTATAGGATTGCGCCAGCGAAATTGAGTGTACACTGTATCATAATCGTTGCTGCTTTATTTTTACGACTCAGCTCTAGTCACAATTTTCGAAATGAGCTGACGAAGAATAAACCCATCCCTTCACCAGTAGTAGAAAGAAATTGCCGTTACAATCACAACCATTAGACAAGGAATAATACGCAAGTGGTTAAGACTATGTCAATAACCAAACAACTGAAGCTCCTTAAAACACCCAAACTGCAAAAAAAAAGATCAGTGAGGGTATAGATAGGTGTCATCTCATTAACTGGATCAAATGGCGGCAGATAACTTTACCGCAAATTTATCACCCGTAATTTCACGCAAGAAGAAGGCGGCATTATGAAATGGACTAAGAAAAAGACATGGACGAACCAAAATAGGTCAAATACAACGATTCAGTAGGCAAACTAAAGTACTGTAGGATTAGAAGTTTATGAGTTGCAGTATAGTAACATGGAAGTACAAAGATGAATAACTATTGCTTTCTGTAATAAGTTTGACAGTAAACCAGTAACAACTCAAAATATCGACGTTTATAGCACAATCTGAAACAACAGTCCAGATGACTAGCTTTCACACAATCCGAGAATGATTTCACATGTCACGAAAACCATTAACACGTAGCCTTTGGGAAACTCTGATCAAGTGTTAAAAAACGGAAAGGACCTAGTTAGGAAGACGTTAGAAATGGTAGTAACATCGGCAAGCTGACAAAAGCCATGGGGAACGTAAAATTAACCAGTTTGATTATATTGAAGACTACGCACAAAAATATTGCGGCACATTTCCCGACGTCAAAGGATAAACACTTAACCAATAACATGAAATGATAATTGCAACAAAAATCGGACCGAAAAAGGAACTAATGCAAGTGAAAAGGTTTCAGAAGACTACTTATCCGCAAAAACAGTAGAGTGGGATAATAGATCTTAAGGCAAAACTGTATGAAAAAAAATTTTGGACGATGAAAGTGGTACAGCGCTCATTTCCATGTATCGATGACTGATCACCTTCGCAATTAAAAAAGATGAATTATATGCCAAAATTTTGGGAAACTGAAATCAACACACATTTGGCGATTCATCATCCGATGGAAATAGAATAAAATAATCTGAGATCTTCGATAAAACCGAATGGGAGAACACAGACCACAATCGGACAGAACTTGAATTGATACGATGAATTAACCACATATTCGTATAGTCAAGGATCACTGAGCCAGAGGGAAGTCAAAACAGACTCAAAAAACCTTCCGGACACTACTAATTTTCTTGAACGAAAACGGATCGCACGAACTGAAAATGTATTTAAAACCCAAGAACCATTCATTCGAGTTCAAAAACTCTCTTAAGCAAAAAAGGCAAATAAATGTTTGCGAAAATTTACTAAGAAACCCATGTGAAAATCTTGCACATTTTTGAGTGACAAATTAGGAGCAATGTTGAATTGGATTTGATTGATACAAAAAACGTGCACTATTGTGCGGACAGCGCAGCAAAGTCACAGTTTGATGCAAACGTGTGACTAGAGAGAACAGTGCCGTCGCAAGAACAAGCTGGGAACGTGTACGTGAGAAGGTCCCTTATTCGTTGCAAATCTCTGCCATCACGCCAAATTACTAGCAGAATCAAGCGCATGCCTAAACAGCCACGCAAACATTTCAGAGGCCATCTTATCGATGAAACGTGACCCAGAGTTTTTCGGCCTCCGTAAGCTACTATCGACGATCAAACTAAAAAAGCACTGACAATTGATAATAAAAGCCAACTCATAATACGTATAAGTAAAATCTTGAGATATTCACGCGAGCCGTAAACCTTTTTAAGATAAAACTTTCTTCCACCATCGAATTTATGACTGTGAAACAGCCAGGAGGAGTGACAGGACCGCATCTACCCACCTTAGGTATAGCAAATATAACTCAAAGGCAACTTGAGCCGTTCTTTGTTCACGCAAAAGTCTCAAGAGGCAATGCACAACACTTTTGAAAACCCCAAAAGCGTTGGCAACTGAACCCACTTTTAAATACTCCATTCCTCAAAGGAGGATCAAATGTATCAAACAAGTGTTTGTCTTAATTTTGATAATATTTTAAGGCGGTCGCCAGGGTGATTGGGGTGGAAACAGCTCAAAACCCAATTATGGGAATATTAACTCAGCCGCCCTCTAAGAGGAATTGAGCATTAAAAGCCGCATGAAGAGCGGTACATTCATTAGCTGAAAATTTAAAGGAGGCACGAGAGGAGAGGCACATCACAGCAAAGAATACCTGCCGGGTATGTCCACCTACCACTTCTGCTCACGAGTGCAATGTATTTGGTTTATGACACTTTGATGTAACCAACAAGGAACAAGATTTAAAACTTTGCCTCTAACCAAAAAGGTGGCATGAATATTTGCCCCTATGCATTCCTCCCCTCGTAACTCCACCTTCAAATAGCGAATACGAAAATGGTGACGGGCAACCCAGTAATCTCCAGTATGAGTCGTGTTATACTGAAGAAAGGTATCAACAGGTACAAGCAAAAGCAGAAATTACTCTATTTTACAGGTGGTGGCGAAGAAAAAAAAATGATAAGCAAAAAAGACAGTTCAACTACTTTAAAAGTATGTATCATGAAACTGAAAGACGACTTCACGTTGCCACTGAATGGTAAGTTCCTGAAAAATTATGTACGATGGTTTAATGAATAAGCATTGAGTAGGATAATATACGACTCAGTCTCTAGGAAAAAAGTCTAAGAGAATAAAAAGAAACAAATGAAGGTTACTCAATAACTTTTGACAGCCAAAACAGAGCTGATATACTAGACGATTTAAGATCAGTTACATGAAGAGGCTGGGTAGACATGACAATCGATTTCGCTAACCAGTGTCAACGTTTTCAAAAAAATAAATTGCACAGTATCTATTTAAAAACTGGAACTCATACACGTTGCATAACCATGAACCCCCACCACATTAAACTAAGGGGAAACTATTTCTTCATTGCTGATAGCATTTGTAATAAAAACGAATACTAACATCTGAAATAAAAATAGAAGTCTCCGTCAACTAAATTATTTGTCGGCCAAATTAAGCAGATAAATTTTCAATAAAGTAACTTCGATGGACAAAGTTTAGAATTGAAGCCACCATTTGACAATTGTAAGCGAGAAGAGAGGCAATATGGAGATGTTATAAAAAAGAAGAGGAACTTACTTGACGAGAGGAGGATTGGGAAGCGGAGATATGGAGAGCGGTGTTAGGCACTCGACGACTAGAGTCCTCAACTCGTTCACCGAAAGAGGGGGACTGGTCAGGGGGAAGTTCGCACCACAGATAGAAACATTCTCAACAATTCGAGAGCCCAACAGCCGCGAGTCAATGGAGGATTCATCGAGAAAAATCCTCGATATATTTGAGGAAGTTATGTTCAGGTAAAATGTTTTTTGATTCAGGCTGAAAAGACTTATCTAACCAAGGTAAAAGCAAGTGGAGTTTACGATGACCATAGAAAGAGCCACGATGATGATGAAGGTCAATGAACACAAAAATGATAGAATGGTAAGTTAAAAAGTGGGAGTAGTTACTATGTGCTGCGTGCTAATCAATGCTAATCTGGTTTTAGTCTGTTATTTTGTTCCCAAAAAATATCGCAAGAGCTAGCGGCCTACAATTAATCATGGCAGAATCTAAAATGCCGCAATTAATTAAATGCTCAGGCGTGGGAAGCCGACAAATAATGGGACAAATCAGTTCCCAAAATGAATTTAAAATTATATATACCTAAAGAAAAATTGCTGATAATAAAATAAAATCAGTTTAGATGCAAATACCATGACGAAACAAGGGAAATGAATTAACACTGCTGCGGTTTTCGCAATGGTCCAACACTCTTCTGCAAGATTATGGGGCTCTGTAGTGCAAGAGCCCCCACTGCATAAACGTCACTGCTCAATGGCCACAAACAATATCACAGGATAAAGCTAACCGCTATTGAAAAGTAAGTTACAAGCGATCAGATCGTTTGAGGTGTGGAAAGTGATTGTTGGGAAAGTATCCTAGGTGCAAAAAAACCTAGAGATTTCACTTGGCGCTTAACGGTAAAAGGCGAAATTTGAAGGGTGAAAGTGGACTTTATGCTAAAATTTGTAAGGAAAAACCGCAGATTACTTTCCCTATCACAGTTTCAGAAAGCATGATTTAGTGATCAGGAACATTGCTCTAAAAATGGTTGCAACTGGAAAGAAATACAAAAACAAGTCAAAATCAAAACAACGGAGGCCATATCCCAGTTGATATAGCAAACTTTCTACTTTCTAACATTAATTACATATCGTGGTATAGATAAGGTTTTAAATGTGAAAGCAGTACTAAGACGCAACCACAAAATGAATAAATTTGAACACGACCAGAAACTTCGAACCAAATCGCTCCAGGAAACCAGTACATTGCCGCACAACTAACTTATGCTTAACCTGATTTGTCTGGATTGAACCACTGTCCTGCAGACTATAGCCATACAGGAATTGAGTCTGATGATCTCTAGAAAGTAACAGCAGCAATGAAATGCAAATTACGGCTTATTACTTTTCGAATAATTGACACAATTCAGTTAAAATCTCCCATGTCGCATGGAACATACACCCACGGAACAAGGACCACCCTCAAAAAGTGGACTATGCACCAGCGCTTTCTAAAGCGCCCCGCTAACGGACAGCGCAGCTGCATCTGTACCTATTTGCATTTCCTCCTCCACTGTTGCTTCTACGAATTGAAGGAACAACGTGTGGAGTGAGCACGATCCTCAGCGTGAGATGTCGATGGCGTGATTTTGGGTCACGCGCCGCGGGCGACAGGTCAATGGTAGTGATGTGTCCACATTGGAAGAAAGACACCCTTTGGCATTAGCTACCGCCATGGAGGGATTTATGAAATAAGAAAAATTGGCTGACGTACGGAGTAAATCCTGAGCAATAGAATTGACGCGCAGAACGCAATAAATTCAATCTGGGTTCGGTTAAAATACCAACAATTTATTTTAAAATTACGTAAGTAAATATAATAAAACAATATTTTGGCAAAGAAATAATACATTTACAGCTTTCTAACTAGAGGAGAGTGAACTAGTGGGATAGTGCTGTCCTTGAGGTAAGAGCGACCAAGATATGTGAACATCGCTAACCAGGGAAGCTCGAGTAATAAATACGCCTATTCATCGGTCGACATCTGATTACTTTGAGTGACACTAGCAATATCATACCTGAAGCGTCAAAATTGGACAGGTGCGAGCACTTAACCCACTGTGCCGGACCAAAACAAAATATGTGAAATAAATACACCTGGATGACATATGGGATTCATCATGTAAGAGACCAACGGACTGGAGCGCCTGAAAGACGGCATCAGATAATAATGAGACACAATCGCACTAAAAACTGAGGGAAAAAGTACAATCTAATTACCACTACTCTGCAAAATATTTCGATCAGACCTTACTGCACAGCCTGGAAGTAGTTAGGTTTAAAAAGTAGTTCAACGGGTGACTGTATGACTGGGAACCGAGAAATAGATGACGAAGATTGGTTGTAGAAATAAGGACTGACTCACAAGCCCATAAAATACCAAGAGAAAAAGCAAACCATGATTTACTAAATTCAATTTTAGAAACCATAGGTGTAAAACTTAGTTCTCCATCAGTGAATTATTTGGTCAAGTAGGTGAAAAGACGTGTAATCTCTCCGACGCCTGTACCACCAAGTGTAAAGATACATTAAACATATCTTAGAAAAAAGCCAACAAACAAAGAAGTCCAAGAATGCCTCGCTCTGTAACAATGCGTCATCGATTAGTTAAGTCATTATCGCCTATTATGAGACATCAAAGAAAGGGAATAAATGCCCAATTTCCACTCATAGGTATGCAAACACGAATAACCTGCAAACACGGTGGACACGATGGGTAGACTTGGAAAGACTAAGGATGATTGCGAGGAACGTGAAAGGGGATTTGCACAAAAGGTGAAAGCAACTGCAAGCTTTTAACATAAATACGAAGCTAAATCGCAGAAGAGGCACCCATATATGTGAGTCTTGATACCTTGTAGAAAATAATGAGTTCTTCAAGTAACAAACCTAAAATTCTACTGCGTATAAGGTTGAAATATATGCAAAAATTAGCACATGAAAACATAACTTGAAAAAAGAAAGGGTTTTCACAAAAACTTCCAGGCTTTAAAGAATGGTCGTCCTGGAAAAACGTTTACTTTAAGGTATCGCTGCGGCACCATCAATGCGGAAAATGAATGGCAATTAGAATATCAAAAAACACGACGCATAAAGAGAAACTAACCTGCTTAAGAATTAGAATAGCACCCGCACAAAGAAATCTCCTGTACTTGTGAATTGCGTTTTTATCAATGCTGCAGCCGATTTTACCTAAGAAGCATCACGCGCAACAGGTAGTTATGGTGGGCAATAAGTATCAGTTTATAACAATGGTTTGTATGTTCAGATAAAACAAAGTGGCCACAGTTTTATATCAATAGCGTAGATTGATGACTAATTTGGGACACTACAACTGTTTTATTTAATACATTTACTTGTAGTAAAAAAGTACCTATAGTTGTATAAATTTACCTGTTTCGTCCTGCAAAACAGCCCTGGCAATTGGAAGTGCAGTATCAATTTTCTCAATTGTTGCACAAAGCACCGGAACCTTTCCTCTAGGAAAAGCTTTATCCGTGTTCTGTACAGTGGCCAAATCGATATTCCTCTTACTCTTATTATTTTCTCAATAGTGTAGTCGCTGATAATTTTCCAGGATTCAGAGCCAAATAAAGAAACCACCCGATCCCAGATAACGTTGCTCTGGGAGATAGAGAGGTCACAATCCGAAGCACTTTGACTGAAAGATTCATTCGTCGAAAGAGACTAAATATGTAGGAACGAGGAACGTGCTTACAGGAAGTTTGCGTTTGTGAGCGCCTCGTGAATTTGGCTAAAAAAAGAGGCGATATCTTTATCGGAGAAAGGTGGTTCACAAAAGATAGTTTTACAAAACGTACTCCACGCCTGGGTAACATACTCAAAGGGCCAGGAATGCTTCTTCTTCTCCTCAACGATGGTGAGGGTAGATTCCCTAGTTTAAAATGAGCTGAAACAAAGCGAATACCCGAACCGGTAGAACGTCGGGATTCCATTCTTGGTCAGGCATTGGATGTGCACACACTTCAAAGTCCGAAAACCTATAGATAAAGAAAAGTAACAAACCACCTATAATAAGCTGCAACAAACAATTGGTCTATCATGGTGAACCACTACTAGTTTACAGTGACGGTTTTGGGAAGGAATCCGAATAAGAAGGTTACAAATGAACGGAAGGTTGTGACAAATTTTTAGCAACCACACTATGCTAATGCATTAAAAGATGAAAAAAATGGTGACATGAGGGGTTATTAAAAATTTCTGAATCAAATAATTCAATTATGTTATTCAGTTCCTCAAATTCTAGACATTAAATGCATTACAATTGAGTAAGAATGAGCACGTCCTATGACTACAGACTTCCTCATTACAAAAACGTCCAAAACTCATACGAATAAATCAAACAATGGCCAATATTTGGTTTCAATATTGACTTTGTGATCATTGATGTCTCCTTTGCCAAATAAACCAACCACCATTGAAGTTATAAGCAGGTTTGACTTTGTAAACACTTAAACGGTAGTTATCCTATACGGTAGACCTAATTGACAGAAATACTCACGCAAAGAGGCAAATTCATTACACTGAAGGCGAGATAACAAACTGTTGCTGGAAGACGGCATTCGATTATCAAAAAAACGGGACCAATGCCCTCGAAATTACGGGTTTTGTAATTAAAACACTGAATTTGATCAACAACACTTTTTAATATGTAATCATCTTCAGGGATAGCAGACTGCTCAGCATAGAGTTCGCTCACAAAAGTCATTTCTAACATAAAGTGTTGAAGAATACACGACCAGACAGCTCCCACACTCCAATTCACAAAATGGTTGTTTTGGGGAAACAAAGTGCTATGAAGAATTCAAATGGAACCCAGAAAATCGGATTCTATGACCACGTGACTCAGAAACCTAGAAAAGACTCCTTAAACAGTGGCTCCAAATGTCACATTGGAGAAGAAGATAGATAATGATATTACGGGGGGACGGCAAGTCATGGTTAAATACACAAGGCCCGTAAAATTAAAAAACAGAACTAACCACACCACTTTAAGTCGTGGACCTCGAGGATTTTATAGATCGTCGGTTAATTTAAACAAGTGCGGCCAGATGAATGACATTTCATAGCGAGCTAGATGCAAGTGCTTTAATTAAAACTAAGGTATTTTATAAAGCTACTAACCAGGCTGCTTTAAAAAGTGGTCAGAAGTAAAATCCTGAGTTTTTCCGAGCATTGAATTACATGCTCATTAAGCAGTATGACTTCCATTTGCACAAAACTCAAAATTACACTTTTTCAAAAAGCAAAGTTGTGTGAATATTGAGAACCCTTATCATGGTGACATTGTACTTTGACGCTCTTGTTGAACCGCTCGGGCACTTGAGTCTCCGGAGTTTGTATTCATGCTCCACTGCTTGACCTTCGGGCCATGCTAATGGCCTCCCAAGTCTTTGATACATTAATAATATTTGTTTTGCCATGCTACTTTGCCTCATTACGACTTCAAGGAGGAGTAGAGGTGCCGAATTATAAAAAGTAAAATTTAACTATGTTGGCACTGTTATCTACAATCTCTTCAGGATTGATTTATCTGACTATTCATATTCTTCTAGGGGTGTACCAAGGGCCATATAACATCGAATAACTATGTGTATTGAGCATATGCCTGCATGAATACGTGCATTTACATCCAAAGTCACTCTGAAGTTGAGAGATAACGCAGTATCCTTAGCACTATCATTACAAAATAGAAGATACTTAAATCCAAAACCAGCTTGACAAAGTAGGAGCAAAGAAGTAGGCATAATTAAAACCGAATTATATTGTGCACATGACTAGCTGTGCAGCTGTAGTAATTCAGTGAAGACAGGAGTGAATAAAGCAGCCGTCTTAGCTACCACCATATCCGTAGCGGTATAACTAAACAGGGTTTTATGGTCATGTCGCCTCCTGGATCTGAGCTCTTTTAAAGCCTTCAGCTGCTGGGATGGTTTGAGGTCGTTTTTTCTCCCTTCCCCCTCCCTCAGCGTACTAGACTTCTGCCGAGTTTAGAACGCGCATACATGACCTGAGAATAGCTGCGCTGGATTACTTCGGGTTTTAGGATGCATAACACTGTGATACTGCATCCGGATTTTGTCCACACCTCAGCCCAGATTTGTTGAAACTCCAAAGAATATGGACAAATTTATAAGCGATACCATCGGATTGGGTGTGCGTAAGCTTTATCAGCAGCTTTTGGCACGCGATGCTCTCTAGTCAATGAAATTGTGACCCATAGGCAGTCACTAATACATGTAATGTTCCTCCTCCAGAGTACTCTGAAAGTACAATCCGCAGTGAGCGAAGTAGTGAAGTAGACCTCTGATCAGCTTAAGAGTCGAGAATAACTAACTCATGGCATTTGTCCGGAAATGAACTACAGTGGTTAGCATGTATGTGCTGCCAGGATTAAAAGGCTGACGGTCAAAGGGTTGATTGTATTGACTTTGAATGGGCCTTTTGCAAATACTGAGCAAGGGCTCCGAAAAGTCCTGATCACAATCACTTAACATAATCAAAAAGCTTTCATCTCACTGAAGGCAGAATCATGATTCAATCTCCAAGACATAGTGGTCTATCAGGTTTACCTGGATGTTCCTAACGATGTTCATAGAATTCTACCAACCTTCAACGTACATCTCATGTCCACTTTTCGTAACGAGTTTAGAAGTGTGTGGTAATGCTCCCACGTGTAATTAATTAGAATTACCTTCTGCATGTCAAAGTAGATAGTCAGCATGCACCATGAGCTCGGCACTGTGGTATTGGATATCGTATGAGTAAGCAAAACTCCATTTAAGAACTGTTGCAGCAGAGGATTTTGTCTAGTATTTGTGTGGATTATAGGTAAATTTCAAGACTCCATGTGTACCTGACAAATATTTTTGTTGGGTACGCACTTAGTCTCTCCTTATGCGTTTGAACACAGACATTCAGCTGAGCTAAAACGACGCGAATCGCACAGAACAGGGCATCTATCTTGATCTAAGGCTGTACAAATAACTGCCGGTGCGACACCCATGATTAGAGTTGATGGATGTCTCAGAAAAAAGAGCCACAAAGCGGCTTTGGAACCAGGAACATTCAAAAGTAACCTTTGCTTAAGTTTATGTGTATCAGACGATGCAAGGGTACCATGAAACTGAAGATGACTGGCTCAGCCAAGCTGATGATGAAACAAGAATATTACTGAATGGAGCTCATCAAGGAGCAAATATCAGTGGAAGTCTTTGGGGTTGGAGCACTAGAGGCAGAGAAAAATAATCAGGTTTAGGTTTGTGAGAGTTTTCATCTACCAAAAATTCCGGACGTGAAGACTTTTATGAATATGTCTTTTAGTATGAGGCTGCATGTTGGGAAGTCAAGTTGCGACATTTTCGCAGATGGCAACTTTTAAGTAAGCAGTGATAAATTCATCACATCCCAAAGGGTAGTAGTTAGATCGGTCGAAGCGGAATTCAGGCCTTTAAAGTCAAACCTAGAGAAAAATCGAGGACCGGGGAATTGGCGCAGGATGTGTTCTCCCTCCAATGCTGCACAACTCTGTTGCGGTAGTAGGTTATTGAGGGTGATGCAGTCGTCACTGCATCGTCACGCTTGGGAAAAGTCACAACGGTACTGCCCAAGCCGATGACTGAACAATTTTAAGTATCCCCTTATCCACTAATCAATCCAATGCATTCATAGCAGATTTGCGTAAATCAAACAGAAAACTTCGTATTTTCGTACACGCCGGAAAAACTTTCAATTCAGGTAGCGTCAGCATGACCCTATCTCACTAACGCGATTGGCTGTAGAGTTTGATTGAAGGTCATTTGAAAAGAGAGGGACAAAATATTCAAAACTTTCATATACATCAAACCAATGCTGGAGGACAATGATCATTGATAAAAAACTGATATTTACTAGGTTTGAGACGAGAGTCAGTAAGAATAAGTTAGCAGCTGGTCAAGATTACCAATAAGCGTCTTGTAATACCTCCTACAGAGGCATCAGGGTGCCTGATTTCTGCAGCAGGTGTAAGGTGTGCAAAGGAGTCGAGGTAAATGAAAGACTCAGTGCTGCCTGCGGCATTAGTAAATGTTTGCACACGTTACTGATAGGATGAGTTCGCATAAGGTGGCTGAATGGACTAGTGTAACTAGGAGCGAGCACGAGAGAATTAAGGTCAGAACCTATAGTTCCTTCTTCAACAGATGTTTACGTCATAAGTTATTACTATCTTAGAACCACTGTAACATACTAATGACATTCACATTATCGAACAAACAGTTTGAAAATTGGGATCCAGAATTGCTAAAGCCTTTATTTTCAGCACTGATAAATTGATTCCAGGGTTAGTCGGTCACGGGGCTGAACAAGTAGTTTGTCGCAAAAGTTGCAACGAACCACAGGAGTCTGGATATGACGCATGAAGCTCCTGAAATTTGGCTTGGCTTTCCTCATGGCCATATGAAACCTAACTGGTTCAGCTGGTTTGAAGTTCACAGACTTCATAAATAAGTCAGTGGAATTTGTTTTAGGCTTTTGTAAAAGAATGGAACGGTGGAATCTGCAAGCAATATATTATTTTTAGCTTGTAAGCATCTTTCTAAATTACTGTGAGGAAGTAAGTCCTTAATTTGTCTGCCTTCACGCCCTTACGAGGTGGACAACAAATTTCACGATGTTGAAGATCATCATCAATCTTCCGAACTTCGAATGGACAACCACCGACTTTTGAATTTCACACTTCGCGATGTCGTTTGTATTATTCTTAACCTAGGGATATCACGAAGCGCGAAAGACTCAAACCCAGAATTAGTTTGACGAAGTAGAAATAATGAACTTGGTGGCATAAACTACCACATTGAGCACACAATTACCTATGCAATTATAGTGATATGGTAAATCAAAAATCAAGAAATGGGCCACTTCGTGACCACCAAATAGGAAGTTGCTGCTTTGTTATGCGCTTACCGGTTGTCTATATTTGTTAACAATATTATTTTTTAAGGGGCTAACGCTATTTTGAACTTGATAATGCAAACAATTTTATCTTATATTAACCTTTCAAAAGTAAGAACATGAAATTTGTTAGAGAGATCTGGATCAATTTCACACAAGCAAATTGCATTTAAAAATGCCACAAATAATTAAATGATCACTCAAATTGGCCAGTTATTTCAAGTGAAGTTATGAGATAGATTGCGTACCATTATTCCCGTCAATCCGCTGATATGTACCGTTGTTAGGTTGCCAGTCGCTGATGGCAAACTCAATCAAGTCGACTTTTGTTGACTAGTAAGCAATGGTCGCAAAGCGGGTGGGTCAGACCCTCTGGAAATGCTCCCAAGGTGTTAAAATAGCAAACAGATTATTTGAATGTTGGTCAGATCATAGTACTTTTGACGGGATATTGTAAAAGTTGTTGAAAGACGGATAAGTGAGCACACCGAAATTGCTGCTGGATGGCAGTGACGCCTTACCGCCAACTGATCAAGAATAACGCAGACTTTATGGTACACACAGAAGCAATTGTCCTTCTGGCTAAGTATCTCAATGACTAAGTTGTGGGGGGTAGGTCGAGTAGAGAAGTATATTTGACAATGACGTCTACATATGATACATTTTTTCCAATCGAATTAATTAAAAGGCCAAGGCTGCTGTAACAACAATCAGTGCCTAAAGTTGACTTCCCAAGAGCCAACTGATTTGATAGAGTTAAAATGAGGGCATATCTTCGCCCACACAGGCATACCATAGATTTGCCGAAATAAGGCAATGTCATTCACTCAATGTTCTGAAAAAGCTGCTCCAAATCCCTTTTAGCTTATGCAATAGATATCCACTGTAGGTGTTTCCTAAATAGGGTTTTATTCGCAATTAATAAGCAAAATTTATGAGGCGATATAAATCCTGACAAATAAAGTGGAGTGGGTGCTGAGTCTAAAAGTTGATAAAATTGGTACCTGAAACGGATAGGATTATTTTGCATGGTAGGCATCCGATCATCACCATCATCTGTGGCTAAGCTTAAGGTCACTGTAAGGCAAATAACTTTCAAGTGTTGAATGCTACGTACAGTTGAATGATCACGTACGTTGATCAGTCAACTCCCCGAAAGGCAGTGAATGGAATGGAATAGAAAAGGCGTATATCTGACGAGGCGCATTTATTTAACCTGCTTCTAGTGTCGGACGGCTTCATTTTTCATAAATCAGTCTACTACTGTTGAAAGTGATGCGTTGCTAGCAAAATATTTAAATTTATTCCTTATACTGCTAATGTACTTTGCCCTCTGGCTGCTGCTTTTTTGTCAGTTTTAATATATGCATTTGACGATAGCGTCAAGGCGCCTAGAGGCGATTAGACTCAATGAATCAGTCTTGACTTGGAGGTGTCATTTTGCCCCCTCCCATTTCACTCCTCTTCATCGTCAGTGCCAAACCACATTCAGGAACGACACCGTGAAAACCCATCCTGGAGGATGAGTCATTATGGTTCGGGCAACTCATCCAAGAAATGCAGACAAGGTAACCCGAAACGACGAAACAACTTTCCATCGGGGCGCAAATTTGCTCTTTTAAGGCCATTATTTAACGTTACCTGCCTCCAGAAAACGCAAATGAGTGCGCTTTGTCTTCACAGGTAAAAATTAGTGTTAGAATTAATTAGTTGACGAACGAGTATCAAGTGTTGTCACTCAGGTTTACTAGGTGTCATAAGCGTGATACAATCTGAAAGAGGGATCTAGTTAAGTAAATCGGAGGATGAGTGTGAAATCAGTACATTTTTTTGTGAGACAAACGAAAACCCGAAGGAGAACAAGTATTCACTCAATGAGGGACTTATCAACTAACCATTGCTATCCACTCTTTACAGGGTGCCGTCTAAAGTAGTCACCAAAGTAAAAGTCAAATAGACGGTGGCCACTCGATCCTTAATCATTCACCAAAGTTGCTCAATGTTTCAAGGAGAGCCGAGTTATCGACATGGCCATCATCTACGTAATAAAAAGCGCACAATTATTTACCAGCGCTACCATCTTAAATGTGAAAGTAGGTAAAATTTGCTCTTGTATTTTTCTCCCAGCTGTACATTCTCAGATAGGGAAGCCCACTAAGGAATATGCGATAGCGTCAGGCAGTTTTAGGTAATTTACCGATTCCGATGGAACATTTTTCCTGTCCACATTCATAGACGGAGGTCATCTACTTTCCATAGGGCGCCAATGCAATATAAATGCGTCGAGCAAAGCTGTGAGACATCGCAAGTCCAATTCACTGCCGCTAGCCAAATACCTGCATTTTACATTATGGTACACCCAGAGCAGCATCTACAACCACACCAGTAGTAACAGCAGCAGGAAGGAATATATTTGCTTAGGCCAACCACTTTATTTCGGATAGGTATAGTGTCGATTGTCATAGTATTTCATCGTAGTTTTCAAGTCAGACAATGTGAACAAATGAAACTGAATGAAAGGCCATCGAAGTATGCTCTGTGAGTCGCAATGACACATTCGCTAAGACAATTATACGATTACCTTCCAACCAAGTAATTAATTAACACCATAGCATATTTTGGTTAATAGTCTTATAATATGCTGGAAGATTTTCCATATGAACTTTGTAAAGAAAAAGAAAAATCTTTTCAATTATGGTTGCTTTCTTGACACTGATCACATAGAAACAATTCTAGTTCCGCTCCAGCAATTTGCATAAGGAATAAGGCATCTTCAAGTGGGCCAAGAACGAAATCTGAATCGGTGCAGAAAAGCATAACTCTTCTTCTCTGCGTCCCTAGGAGGGCATTCATACCTCTTCTAGCCACAAGGGGCCGAGAAACAGCAGAAAAGTCAATACGAGAGCCTCTGCCAAGCAGAAACTCTCCAGAGAAGACAATACGACCAGGGTACTGATATGTGTTAATAGCTCGTCCCAATTGCTATGCGCCATTGGGCGCCTATGTCAACAAGAGTAATAGGGGTAGGCACATATTAAAGGGCATTGTGATGACCTCTGACACTCATTTTATTAGTGCTCAACAAAAACTATCGCAGAAAAATACTCACTACTTTTAATCATCCTCAAGTGAAAGCAGTATCCTTAATTCTCATTTTAATTTAAGGGTTCATTGTGTTGAGGAATGCTGACTGTCTTCTGAACCTGCCTTTCGCACATCGCTCCAAAATCGGTGATGAGATTGCGAAGGTCGATAATCTCATTTACAAGGACTGGCTTACCATTTGTCTATTTACCCATACCATGCGTGTGAGGAACTGCATTTACTTGAAATTGATCCTGTTTCCAAGTGGTAGTGGCGAATCTCAAATATATCGGAAATAAATTGGTACAGGTCTTTGTCAGGATTGCCTATAAACCCATTTTTAATTGATGCATGCATTAATGGTGATATCAATCCATTTGAGGCGAGTCGTATACCTAGTCTAAAGATCGTGCAGTGGTGGTGATAATGCATTGCTTCAAGTTGGAAGTTAGGAAGACCACTTTAACTTCCCGCCTGACCATCTTTTGCGAATGGTGATAAATTTTGCCCTTCAGTCTAGGCGTGAACTTTTACCAAATCTCATTCTTAAGCAATTACTTATAAACTAAATCTTAACTGCATAGATATCAATCAAAGTGCTAGGAAATTGAACGCTACTGCAACTATCATAAAGTGGAAATCATTCACCCTTGAGCAGTTTATGTAAACTTTTAGTGAGTCCAACTAGCTCAATTGATAGCCCATAAACGCATACTTGTCTGATAAACTCTCTGACAGGCTTTGCGAATAGCGCCTGGTGTTCTACCCTCACGTGACGCTGATCTTGCCCAAACACGCTTGGTGTGTAAACTTGTGACAACTTAAGCGGCCGATTATTACGGTTGTTTGCGTAGACAGGTTTGCAGATGGTCATAAAGACTTCTCTTACTTCACTCAAATCTGATACATTCAAGTCCCACAATTATCGTCATTTATTCAATTACTGAAGAAGTCCGAAGAACACATTTAGTTAGGGCACTATTTTACCTGCCAATTCAGTGTGTAATACAGGCACCTAAGTGTACATCACATTTACCAAAGCAAACTTCTAGTGTCTTGAATTCTGTAGCATGACTTCTTCCAAAACGGTACCATTAGAGCTTATGCAAAATTATGCAATTTAGATCTTACGGCATTGTTATAACCCCTGCCAGTTTCAAATGGCTGGTAAGAAGGAAGGAAACTTGTTACTGCCACTTTTCTAAAAACTTTTGGCAATCACTTTGGCTGCTGTGTGTGCAGAGCTGAAGCTCACTTTACTAGTACTGACGGTAAAATATCGTCGATAGCATAACCACAAATGTAATGCTCCTGCTGCCTATAGATCGCCAAATACGACAGAAGCTCACTGTTCCATGACCCGAGAACCATATTTCCGATCACGCTTACAGAGAATCAAATTTCACATCGTAGAGTGCAGAAGATAAGCAATAGAACCCCATACTCAGTTGCCGATTACTCAGAATATCGTCTGCTGCTTAGTGGTGTAACGGCTGAAAAAAACCTTCCAAAGTTGATAGCTCTCCAACTCAACGTATATGTTGCATCAATAAGGTCTTCAAAATACTTTTGGAAGTTGGGAAGTAACAAGGCAATGCTTGTTTTTTATTCATAGATGTACAAAAGGACAAGTAGAGAAACAAGAGTAAGACACCACATAACTCGGAATCTTGTTATCTCAAAAACCGAGTGGACTCCACGCATAACCACCATAATGAATAATATACAGAAAAGGGATGATGAGCTCATGAAAGCAAACTTGAGGCAGAGAAGAGCGTGAGAACAGTTCCTAAGATGTACGGACGGCCACTCAGAATTGGGATCCTGGGGGAGTGAGTAGGGATCGGGGATCTCAGAGAGGAAACCGCCTTTAGATTTGCCAGTTTGACAAATTGCAAGGTGGTTGTGTCTCCTACATTTTCCATGGAGTATATATAGAATATGTCCAAAAGCACACCACCGCAATCAGATTGTTTTTCAAAAATTGACTCAAGATTCGACAATAGATCTTGCAGCTGGAGGATGACACCAGTGGAGTCGGCTGTCATGGGAACGATGTTATTAGCTAATCGCAACTTTTGGATAGACAACTCAAGAAGGCTTTTACGTCGTCGATTCACCTACAATTAAACAGAATACGAACAATAGCCCATATTAAATGCATTATATTTGAAAAAAAACTGGGATCTAAATTAAATAAGTATCGCTAATGTTTCTAAAATTATTCATAAAACATTGAGGATAGGCTCGCAGTGGTATTGAAAAGAAATAACATAGGAAGAACACAAATAGATCAGCATAGAAAAACATGGAAAACAAAGTTTAAGCACCCTTGCAAGCTACTGCAGCAAAATACTATCTGGCTGTTTCAAAAAAGCTCAATAACATTTACGAAATGAAAATCTGGAAGTGATCAAACGTATGTCATACGGTTTAAATGTGCGGAAGTTGAGCCACCAAACAGAGACACCGAAAAAAATGTTTAAATTTAATCAAGAAAAACGTTAGGTAAGCTGTGCCAAGAAAAGCCGAACTAACCAGGAACGTCAACCACAATGGAGTAATGAGATTTACTGATAAAATTAAAGCAACATTGGATGAACCATCAACAAAGTTGGAAAGGAAAAAAAGAAATCTGGGTGCGAATGATGACCCGTCTGGCTCCCGTGAAGAAAGGGAAGAGGACAATCGCTGCAGCAAAAACTCCACCTTTGATGGACGAGGAACGAAGTATCCATTAGTGTTTCGCGATTAAAAAATAAGGTGCTTACTCACCCGCGTTATCTTCACTTGCGTCAACTCGCCCTTTTTGTTGACGTAGAAGACTGCACGGAAATCAAGCCATCTGCGAAAGGGAAATTACCGAAGTATTAAAAAGCCAAAGGATCTGGCAACAGAAATCAACTTCTATGAGTTATCAAGATAATACGCAATAAAACCGCTTTTTGGTTACGAAAAACAAAAGTATGGGCCAAAGAGAGTAAACATAAAGGTTAAATGGAGGATCGTGCACTCTCGTTATTGTGACTACAGCAGTGATAATTACGATAAAACTCATCTTTGTCAAGTAACTCAGTAAAAAGACTGTAAAGTCCCTAAAGGTCACGATAAACGAAAGGAGCACCGGTGAATGCAAATCCACATTTGTTACCGTATGGGGTTCATGCACGAAGCCATAATTTGTTAAGAATGAAGTTTGAATGAATGTGGAAAAAAGAAAATAAGCATCTACTTGGCCCTAGCTTCGAGGCGCTGAATGAGCTGTTTGGAAGGAAGATGGCGCTCTTCCTTGGTCGGTGAAGGTAGAAGAACGACACGAAAGGAGGCTTCCACTCGCCAGTGGTCGTGATCGACCTCAACATTAAGTACCTCAATTCTCCGACTCGTGGAAATTGCCGCAAAGTAGGAACGGACCAGTGCTAGCACACAGTTAGCCTGCGACGAACCTCTAAATAGGTACGGAAATCACTGCTAGTAATTACCAACGTAAATAGCACAGCTAAAAAAGAGGAGTTGAAGACCAATTACTGGCGAGTAATGTAGAGGATTCAAAACGAGGCATGGTACTCAACGAGAGAATTATGAAATTTGACGTCTTAAAAAATAAGTTATGAATACGACACTGTCTAAAAGTTGTCATGGTAAGAGTGCATTGCATCTATTTCGATTGAAAATTGCAAATCACTCTGAACCAAAATACCGCACCCGTAGTCTTCAGCAAGACACGTTTGCGTAAATTGCAGCAATTTCATACTAGTTTTAACCGTACAAGATATGCTGCAGAAGGCCAATGCACCGCATTATTTTCTGTGCCTGTTGTATATGACGTTACTCAAAGTGTTCGTGTTTTCAATTCTTCACCACCTTAGTTTTGCCCTGACAAACGTCCCAAACGCAAAAAAGATAGAAAATAGAAATAGTATCCAAATGTTGTCACCTAAAAGGGGTCTGAAAAAAGTTGTCATTGGGTTGATTAGACAAAAAACCCATTTTTAATAATAAAGACTACATTTAGACATAAGGTGTAGTGTGAAGCGTGGGTGGAGTACAAGAATTGGATAATTCATTGGACACCAACGACTAATATTCAGGATACGAAGCACCGCAAAACCTTTAAGGCGTACCAAATATGACCTGTCAAACAAATTTGAAGGAGACTATCATTAATGAGGATTACCGATCAGTGGAAATAAATAGTTGAACTGCTCTAAGCACAAGTTTTCTCCTAATTAAGACGTCTTATTAAGCACATAGATAATAAAAGACCAAAGAAAATTTACTAAGAATATGATAGCCAAATAATCAAAATCAAATCAAAAAATCGTACAGAGCACAAACCAACCTAAAGAAGAGAGGTCGGCAGTTAGCTCTTTCGATTTCCAAAACGGTTTCAGGACAGAACAGGTCAATTGTATCAAAAATACCCCGCGAAAATACCAATGGCAGGTCGTTTTCGATCCATTTCCGAAGAAATATTAATTTTGAGGCACGGGATTCAAATTCCCTTCTGGAGTTGGGGTCAGCAAGAGTCGACCGATATTCATTATTTTCACCAAAAAATACGACGTATGAAGGAGTGTAGGTAGGGAGCAAACATGGAAGTGAAGGTAAGGATACGCTTGAATCCACCTTAATTGTCGAGCACGGCTGCTGCCGATTCCAGCTAGCGTACATTCGATATGCAGCACCTGAGCAGATAAACGTTGTGATAATGGAATGACGGCAAAAATTAAAGGATAACCGCTTATTAGGCGAGACTGCTTCCTTCAATGCTTTCAGCATCATCGGCTGTACGCAAAGTTTCAATAGAAAGTTCCTCACGACAATGACAAATCAAATTAAACGTGCTAATACGGTCCTCAGTATATTTAAGGTCAAAAACCGCGGAACAAAATGAGCATGAACCTATAGGCAACTTATGTATCGAAATCCAAGCCACCAGTGAAGAAATCTCAGATGAACCGAATACACACTAATTTAGAGCAGAGGCTGCAATTAGAGGTCATGGTTTTGTATAACTTATAACAAACAACAAAATGTAAATTTTCTAAAGAGACATGGATAGATTTTGGACAAAAATGAATGATCAGTAACAGTTTCTAAAATTGTACATTAATTTTTGAACCCTTGCCTTGTCAAAATTTGCCAAAATATTGAAAAAGAATAATTCACATCTGTAAATGCCTTTATTGTGTTCATCGAAATACCGCTATGCAGCTTAAGTGCCCCATACAAGTTCTAACCAACAACAACAGTGATGGCACTTCTCAGGTCACAATTAAGCATTTAACTTTCTTTGCGAATAAATCACACCTGGGCTAAGTTGCATTTAAGTGTGTATGTACTTTACCCCATGGATTAATAAAACCGACCACATTGATTATTGAACTAACGGCAGTATTATGCAGCAGAACTTTATCGTTCTCCAGTTCTTCCACAAGGCTGTCACATCTAAAAAATTTTATTAAATGAAAGGAGAAAAATCAAAGGATTTGCCACTCAATCACATTCAACCGCTGTGATTGCTACAACATATCAGAATGAACGCCTGTGTACAAGTAAATTACTTAGCATGTTAAAATGCAACAAAGATGGTGGGGTATTAGAAGCAGCTTCCAAAATTATCCTCCTGATCATGCAACGTTTCAATGATTATGTAGCGAGTTGCGGGTATAGAATTCAATAGAAATCCTGCGTGAATCACCGGACTTCAATGCCTCTTCGACCTCTACGTCTGACATAGGTATTGCTTTGCAGGATAGCCTGGGTTCTGTTAGCCTGTTGCTCCTTTTCGTTTACCCCAGGGAAGGCATAGAACGCCGGATAAAGTTGGAGTAGTCGAAGTCGTGGTAAAGTGATGGCTAGATGCAGCAAGCTGTGGCTAACCTCTGTCGAAGGTGGAATAAAGTTTTGGATGCAAAGAACTCGGAGTGTGCATCTCGAGGAAAGGCACTCGGCATCTGACTCGTCAGAGGAAATCGGCCAGTTTTGCGCAGCCGCCGACATAGTTTTAGTTGACGTATCCTATCATTAAAATAAAGACCCAATGATGCTTCCTGGTAATGTTCAAGGAAGCATTAGTTGATAAAAGAAGGCTGTTATGTTTTGGTAAGTCCATAAACTTTATTGAATGTATTGGCGGCGAAGAAGTACCGAAGGTAATATTCGAAACTTCCTATTTAAAGTATTGTATTATCAAAGCTTCTGTTGACGTGCACCAGCAGTGTCGAAGATTGACTATTTGAGGCAACCAGATTGGGATGGTGCGGTCTTTTTAACTGGTTAGTCCGACTTTCGACTGCGCATAGCAGCAGTCGTTTTACAAACCACTTCATGCGTAAACAAATACTTATGTGGTGGACAAATAAGTCCAGTTTTGCCAATATTATGTAGTTTACCTGAATGTGGTTGTTTCTGTGACTTAAAATTCTTATGTCAAAAGTTCAGGCACTTTATGTATGGCCTAAAAAGGCAATTTCCCTGTTCCCAAGGGGGGGGGGGGGTAGCTGAAAAGACTCATTCCTCTGCTTTAAGTTCACCCATAATGAGACGAATTTTCTCAGTAAAGAATAAACAACTAAAAAAGAGCCCCAAAATATTTTGCTTGTTGAAATTACCAATATTTTTCCTTAAAGTGACACAAGCTCACGAGTACCAATTTTGCAAGGTGTTTTGCCTCTACGGGCATACAACTTGGCTCTATTTCGCATGAGCTCCTATTTTCAAGGGATTGTTAGTCACCAGTTAGAGAAATATCTAGTTGGACTGCAAATTTCACGTAGAGGTTTCGCGGTTTGAGGTCGCTTGCCACCTTGGCTGATTTACCAGTCTTGACCACCTTAAAGAAGATAATCTTGCGCACCTTCGAAATGAATCGAGCTGAATTTAGCTATAATTGTTTTGTCTCCAGCAAGGAATTCAGTGAACCATCTCGTTATCATAGTCCTACCTTTTGATTAAAGAAGCATGTGGAGAATCCCCAACATAGGCTTGAATAACTAATAAACCAAGTCTAGGCCCGTTTACTTACAGAAGCCTTGATTTCTCTAGCGAAGAGGCGAAGAGTCCATAGTAGACGATCGAAAGAGAGACATGTGTAGGCGAGAGAGAGACAGGTAAGATGGCCGATGTGACTGAAACACGTTTTGCAAAAGAGCTGCGCGAGTGTTGTCTCGGGCACACGCGCGAGATTGTTTCGGGATATGTTCAATTCATAAAGACCGGATAGAGGCCGCCAGCTGAAAGCCAGAAATTCGACGTCCTCTACACATAGGCAGCAATCCTAAAAATGCAAATCGATCAGATGTAATGAAAAATCCTCGTCAATGCATGACAAGCAACCCACTCAATTGCAGTATTATGTTCCCCTTAATACATATAAAATTTTGCAATGTGAATCAAATTATTTGGTAAAGAATAAGGAATAATTATGCTTAATGTGAAAATAAGGTAGTAATGCATCGATGCCGAATTATACAAGAACTGCTTAAACTGGTGATGGTGTTTTGCATGAATAGAACTTCGTCAAGGGACGACCTAGTACCTGTAGATTGAGATACTCCAGTGGCTGGTTGAGTGCACCGAGAAGGAGCTGGAGTTGTCCCTGAAGGTAGCACCGAGCCAAACTGAGGCGCTGCAAGTGGCGTAGCGAGATGAGTGATCGGTTAAGCAGACGGCAGGGACCCAAATTTGAGGGCTTGGCGATAGCGGCGGCAGATGACGAGGTGGTGGTGGTGTTGAGGGGTGGAGGAATGCATGCTGGCAGTGAACAGGCTCGGAGATTGCGCAGGCTGGCTAACCAACCGAGCGCGGAGGGCAGGCCTCCCATTGAACCAGCACCAAGTTCTGGGTCCTCCAACTCAAACTGTGTTATCGACTGAATTACATGCACATGTACGGAGAGATAGTCCATTCAACTACTCACTAGTGTGGTTATCCATATAAAAATTTAAAAACAATCCCATGAGCATAAATCTGTCCTGAAAAGTATATGCAGAATATCTGACAAGATTATTCATGAGTGTTAGAAATAACGCTTGAAAGAGCCTACACACTCTTACAAGATCTTTAATTGGACTAATTAATGTTAAATGCATCAATTATAAACTAGATATCAAAATTGCCAGAGTGGATTCACTTGAGAAGAGTATAGCCGATTAAGGCTATAAACTTTTGGGCATTATGTTGAGACTCAAGTCCGCAAAAAAGTTGCGTGTGTAATTTTGTCGAGAGAAAGCTGTCTACTTTAGCAACAACTAACCACATCTTGAAGATCGAGTAAAAATCTACTAACCCTTAAAGGCTAAATTAGACAAGCTTCCAGGTTGGAAGATTAGGCAACAGGAATATAAAAATGAATATTTGTTTACATGACTATGAATGGTCAGCATGCAAATTATGATCCTACAGATGATGTTTCAGGTAAGCTGGTGAATATGAAAATGGTAATACTGAAATGTCTATCTTGATAACGAAGTCACTAAAATTTGAATAGATAATTTCCTGTTCTTGAGTCATAGAAATTGTGAAGAGGAATTTGCAATGCGTCACAGGAGTGCATGCACAGAGAGTATATGAGAAAAGGCAACTGGCAACATGCAATAGCGAATTACCAGGGGGTCGAGTAATCGAATGAGGTTGAAGACGGGAAGTTGAAGCTCGGGCAAGCGTCGCATGAGCAGACGATTGCAAGAAAAGCGAAAGGGAGTCATTGACTGTAGAGCTAGGCCGAACGCTACTTCATCGACTGACATATTACAGTCCAAGCATATTGTCAGCGGTTCTATTTATGCAAAATACAAGATATATTCCACAATGAGTACATGAAAACTTGACTCAAATTCTAGAAATGCATTCATCCAGCGAGCAGCGCATAAACCAAGAAAACGACTATCAAAGCCTGACCCCATGCCTACTTAAGTTACTTCGTTTAATAACAACTTCAAAACGTGTGTAATTTATTTTAGGCGCTATTGTTCCCTCATTTTATTATTATTTCAAGAGTGAAGGTAACACCCATCCAGGAAAGGTTTTCCGATTTATCACTAAATTGTCATGACCTATTAAGTGAACACGCTGTAAAAACATTAATTTGGGTTTCTATGTTAAAGTTTCGTTCAGAAAACAAAGTTCTAAGAAAACTAACGTTACACAAACATTCACGACTTACCGAAATTCTGCTCATGGCAGAAGTCTCCCTCATGAAGGTTGTAAATAGTAGAAATCCGCGTAAAATATCGGTCAAAACGTTGATCCTGAATGGCCAGCTGCAGACTGCCGCGAATTTGCTGTCGCACGTCCTCTGAACCGCGTCTCTCCGGGCTCATCCAGAGCAGTGGCAGCCTCGACAACTCGATGCTCACACGTTGATCTAAAGAAATATGTAAGCACCATACTTACTAGTGAGGATTTCGCAAAGGAGCTCTATGCCATTCTCACCTCATAAATACTATATTCATTTAATCTATTGATTGGAGACCACTCTCATGCAGTGGTCGGAAAGATATTTTAATCGACCACTTTAAATACCGGAGAAGGTTGATTCTACTTTCACATGCACTATTTTAGATCAGTTGGTAGGCTGCCTATGCGTGCATAGATGACACACCGACTGATAATGAATAAATACAGCTTAGTATTGATGCTTAAGGAAAGGAAAAAAATATAACGGGCTTTTAAGAAAAGAAAGTAGCAAAAAGTGGACTTTTATAATGTCATGATTTGTGACACCGCGATCATTCTAATCTGGTATCTCAGCCATATTTAAACTGAATCTAGCATGAAAACCAAAAACTATGGAAATTAACCCGACAGATCGCTAAGTTAATGAAAATGAGGAGTTGAAAACGTTTGTATCAAAACCAAGAATTGTTAAGCTGCATCGGTGAAAAAGAGCTTTCTTTGGGGTGCCAATGTACAAAAAATCATAGGAAGCATAATTGCATATGAACGCCACTTTTATCCTGGGATTGACTCTCGTCAGCGTGCAACGTCTTAGCCAACACATCACATTGCTGCTTGTTGGGATTTGGAACAGTGGCAACATAGAGGTCGCAATTAAAATGGGGAAACGCAACCAATTCACCCATTGTTGATACGAAAGCAAATTCTGAAGTTTCGAAATTAGAATACGAATATGTAGTCTTGGGTAAACGGAGCATTTTAAATTTTATCCATGGTATCTACTCTCTGCCGTGCTTCGCAAACCAGATTCTGGACTCCATGTTTTCTACATCACCACAACTCTATGAAATATTTAAGTGTTATTGACGTTTCTATGTTTATTTAAAAAAGAGTATGCACGAAAAGAAACTACCCTATTAGTGGGTTGTCTGCGAAGTACAAAAATATCGAATATGGAGACATCGGTGATGGCTTGTTGCTAAAGCTCCCGAAAAGCAGAGTTTAAGATGTATTCCTGTAAGTATTTCGACCACTCGAGCGCATCGAGCCTCGAACTTTGGTAAGAGTGCAGAATTAGATCAGTTGAAGGGTGCTTCATTAAAGTCATATTGATGTATTCGTCAACCTACTTAAAAAGGAACAAAGTTCTTTTATGATCAGTTTGCTATAGCAGTACAGGAAGCACAATCAGGTATCGTGAATTATCGCAATGACTCCGACTATTAAAATAAACTTCCAAACCAATTTCTTTCAAGCCATTATGTGGTAGCAGCGTCATTTTGTGCTACTTTGTCTCCTTCTACCTAGACTAAGCAAAATCTAAAAGAAAGATAACTTTGATGAAGGTGCGTGGGATTGCTTTGGGTAGGTTTTATGAAGGGTATGATATGATTCACTCTATTCCACCCACCCTAACACCAGAACTTTAAATTCTAGACGACCCATTAGGAATGTGATTGTAATGACGGTACTGCGTGCTCGCTGTAGCCTGTGAGTATGTTACTCGGTTAAGTAAATGCATATTACCTTTAATCTAAGCTAGATAATCTTTTCGATATCCACAGGTAAATCCATGAATTAACGCCACTACAAATTTTAACAAATTTTCAAGCAAATCCATCCCAGTAAAATGAATTTTCTTATGATTACAAACCATTAACTTTGAAGTTAGGCGAACGACGGACTATTTGTGTGAATTCGATCACTTATATTGTCTACATCTTCGACTCAGTGAAAAAAACGAACCCGAATAACAGAAGAACAACTAGCTTACCCTCTTCAAAACCATTGACATCAATCACCTGAAGCGCACAATTTGGATTCCTAGACAGTACCCCAATAATGAGGGCATCCAAGAGACTTGGTCCTTTGAGAACGCTGTTAAAGATGGAATCAAGAGAGTCAGAATTTGAAGTGACAAAGACGGGCTTTGTGAGGTAGCCTCGAGTTAGAGGAAAGTCCTCCTTCGGTAGAATCTGCCGAACGTTTAAGTAAACACCAGGCCAGTTTGCAATGAGACCAGAAATGGCCGCACAGTCACGTTGTACAATCGCCTCGGTGAGAAGCTTCTCGAAAAGATGCACAGAAAGGTGTTTGTAGTCGGAACTCGAGGCTGATAGGGTGTCCTTGATTCCAGAACATACAGGCTCAGGCGATATCGTTGTCTGCTGACCGCGTGGCGGCAAACTGCAAGGCCAGTCGCGAATCAGGTAAGCAATACAAATTTCTGTCAAAGTCCTACAACGATAAAAAGGTATTTCTTAGAGGAATCAAGGGTTCCATCTAAACACAGGCATATAAATGTTGGGCATTGGCAGGAGAAGGGACATGATGCGGGATAAATGCTTGCCA
This sequence comes from Echinococcus granulosus, assembly GCF_000524195.1. Classification (NCBI taxonomy): domain Eukaryota; kingdom Metazoa; phylum Platyhelminthes; class Cestoda; order Cyclophyllidea; family Taeniidae; genus Echinococcus; species Echinococcus granulosus. Next base: position 1,568,909 of record NW_020170385.1, on the reverse strand, counting down.
AAAATCCTTCTTATCTACCAATTACCACGATTTCTCTCTGTAAGCTAAAATCAAACTAGTTTATTATGGACTTGATAGATCCATTAATTAGTGACAAAGGGAGCTACTTTGTTAGAAATTGGTCTTACCACATTCGTGTATCATATTGCATATTCTAAAATTCTCCCAAAAAACAAGATTTACGCCTAGCAAACTTCCACATATAAGCTTGCGTTTTAGCCTTTGATTCATACCTTCATAATACTTAGAGCAAGGGGTCTTTAATATTTCGATGATGCTTTATTTTCGCATAATTTCGACAAACGTGGGCAGGTTCTCAAGTTGCGTTCAAAAATAGTGTCCGGAGATATTTCCTGTTACCCTGGCCACAGAAATGATAATCTGCAACTGCACTTAGTTTTAAATGTATGAGAAGGTAGACTTCAAATTAATCCAACCTCTGCCATTTTGTTGAAGTACACTAACCGTGATCGAGAATGTGAAAATAAGTGCTATCGTTGAGGGGAAGGAGCGGGTAACTTAAATAGCTTTGCAGTTAAGCAATTTTCCCTATAATTCCTCGATAAAACTTAAGCAAATTGGGCGATTCGCTTATGGCCGAATATGACCCTTTTAATTATTTTAGCGACAATTTTTCACAATTTAAGCCGTCCTTGATAAGGAAGGAAGACGAAAATACAGTTATATTGAATCGGATTACAAGTGAAAATTGAGAATTGAAGAGCTTACCGAGGAGTACAAAATAATGTATTTGAGTCCGAATTCCACTGTATTGCTCCGGTGTTTGGGTCCCTTTGAAGTCTATATCGGCAATGAACAAAGGGATACCAAACCGAAGCAAACTCAGGCCTGTGCATGCGTACCCACGACGCGTAGGTCGGTGCCTGCCTGGGTGGGTAGACATCGACCACGGTGAGAGTGCGTCTAACTCTTGCCCTCTCTGCTGGACTCGTCGGCTTCCTACCGTACTTTCCCAAGTGCTTGCTACGATCTTCGCAAGTAGCCAGTGTGGCAGCTCGTTGAAATCGGATGGCACTACGCTCTAGCCGACGCTTTGAGTGAGCACCTTCGCGATGCCTTGGTGAGGTGCACTCACTGTCGTCGCTCTCCTTCCAAGTGTAATCGATCAGTGTCAAGCAGCCATGCATCTTGGGCTGGTTCCTTCTTCGCCTTTCGGTCCGATCAGCTGGGTATGCGTATGCGCACATCAGGTTTGGGCACGCCTACACTGGATGTCTGACCAATAGGGAAGGCGCTCTCGGCCAATCGGTGGGGTGCACGACTGCCCACCGGATTCACACGTCCCACAAACAGTCTATCCACGTAGGCGAAAGACAGCACAAGCACACACACAGGTCGTCCGTCCATTCGCCAATAGCCCATTGCATGAAGTAATTCCGGTGCAAACGCTATCCTTGGGAAATATGGGGACGCTAATTTTAGTAGGTATGGCTCAGTTAAGAATACCTGCCTACAGTACTATGAGTGTTACTGTTCACTAATCCATCCATCAGTGTACGTAATTGAGACTAAAGTCTGCGAAGTGAATAAGGTTCTTATTTATTGTAATTTTTTTTTCTAAATTTCGTTAACAAGTTTCTAGACTGTCGTAAGCAAAGCAATAAATTGCACACCTTAAGGTGAGATTATCATGAAATCAATAAGATAAAGGTGTGATCTGCAACCCTTTGAAATTTTCATATTTCGAGTCGGTGTCAACGGTAGCCGGTGTTTTCCAAATGCTTTAAAATGGTTACTAGGGCGTTATAGCTTTGTTAATAGCACTGTACGCCTTCCAGTGTTATTCTCAAAACAAACTATTGGCAAGTGCAGGCGTTTGCGGTAGCGTCTCCATTCATTCATTTATTTTTTATTAGATAATACAATTCTACGTGGGTACTGCTTTAGTTTAAGGCAATGACGTGTCCGTCGTGAACTATGTTAGGATCATATTATGCATGCGTATACATTGAACAAAGGGTGGGATATATAAAATCTCACGCAAAATATTGACACAGAAAATATGCAAGCTTAAAACAATTTGAAATATTTTTTTAACTCAAGTTTTGTGGGAATTGCCAGCAGGTTCAGCTCAATGGTATGATTATGAAAGAGAGCGATAGTTCCGTTGAGGTGGCAAAAAGATGTAAATTTACGTATTCGTTTGAGAAACGCTGCTCTCAGTCTCTAAGGGAAGAAAAGTAAGTACCCCAGAGGCGTTAATTTCGTTGAGATTGGTTGCAATGCTCACAAGCCAATAGCGAACTTTAAATGACAGCTTTTGATTTTCACATAAAACAGCTCAGCATACTTCCATTTTCAAATCAATTCTCATAGCAATGCGTGGGGTATTAGGTAGATTTCACCTGCAGCTTCCATTTCCGAAGTCGAGCAAATGCGACCCTTTGCTGGAAGACACTGCAAATGCCTGCAACAATGATGATGGCTGCGCATCCGATCATTCCTCTTCCACTATCTCATCCACAAAGCTGCAATCTTTGCCACGAATGACATCTATTGGATTCAAATCAATTGGAATTTTGGAAAAAATGAAAATGAGGAATCGTGGAAACACAGTTGATTTGTTCAGCTATGTTATGCGAGCTTCCACAAAAGGAAAAAATATGAATATACAGGAAACTACAGAGGACGATTTCAAAGAAAACTATGTCACTATATCAACTGTCTGCGCTTCTGATTCGGACAAAGCACCATGTGAAACTGAGGATCACTTCATTGAATTAAAGTTTTCTCCGTTGTTTCGGCACTTTGAAAGGTAAGCTTTGATGATGCCAAATAACTTTAATGTGCCTCACTCTAGGTTTTGCCGTTTTAAAGGCTGGGGGCACATGTTTAAGATGTAAAATGGAGGTTAGTATCCATTTATTTATAGTGAATTAAAACGCAAGTAAAGCTGTTTAGTATAAAAGCTCTTTTCGTTAAGTAAACATACTAGTAAATGGTCACATATAGGAAAGTAGTTTCATAATAGCTAAGGAAACAAATATTTGTTTTGCTTGCCTTGACTGTCACGTTAAAATTTGACCACATTTGTGTTGGAGGCAATTAACAATAATTCAACTAGGCACAGTTTTAAAATATCATTACGAAATTCCGAAATCGTAAGATGGGCTGAATACAACTTGTCATTAATTGTGTTGGGTTGCTCAAATTTGTACAATGGATATGGTTATAGAATGCCAGATTTAAAGTGATCATGCAAATCAAGGCGTTTTTTGAATCACCTGTTTTATAAGTTAAGGTAAATCAGTTAATAACATTGACAAGCTCTACGAAAATGCGTGTCTTTAAAATGAGCCCATGAGTAAGCATATGTGAGGCGCAGAGAACATTTGACAAAACTTTTAATGTAGAAAAAATGACTGACTGGCTGGTTGACTAAATGAGTAAATGAATGCATGTGATACTTTACAGATTTATGCAAACTGACAAGCTTTGACACACCTAAGTAACTTCAAACGAGTGCATTACGCACAAACCACAACCTCAGTCTAGTTAAGATATTTTCGCATAAAATTGATGGGTAAGTCTGGATGATGAAGGGTTGAAACCACGAATGCTGAATGAAGTGCATCAATAGTCATTCTGAAGTGCCAATATATTTATATACGCTACGTCAAACCAACTTGTGTTCTACACTGAGCGATTATCGCCAGGACGTTTGCAGTCTAAACCTCAAATGAAGTAAATTTTTTACAAACCCATCTACGTCTTTCACGAAAAACGCCGATGGAGAACATGTGATACATTCTTGGGGAGAATATCCAATGGACATTTTACAATGTTGTATTTAGTTAAATAAAATTGGATAATGAATGTGTTACTGATACATATTGAGGCTTATAAGAGGCATTTTTCACAAAACAATGAGGCGTATAATGTACCCACAATGGTTCTTTCGTGCTAAACCATAAAATGTCTAACGTAGAATGATGTGCTGAACTTTCTGAAATTGTAGCAGTGACCAGTCACCAAATCAAGCCACAAGTCGTTCCCCCTCCCATTTAAAATCAAAAGTTCCGCTCGCTATCCATAAAACAAGTGTAACAAATCACAGTGCCAGTTCATGCCTGACGGGAACGCTCGTTATACTACCAATCATTCAAAAGAGGAACATTTTGCGAATTTTCGTATCAGCAAAGATAGGAATTGTTTAAAAGTTAGTTGCTACTTTTAATCATATTTCCGCTTTTTGATAAATCAAAGGATGCCTCGTGGAGCCTGTCATTGTTACAGAAGAAACTTAAAGCCACGTTTGTGATCCATACTTAGCGGTTGGCGTAACTGATGTAGGTATGTATCATCCATTGCAATATTTAGCGTTCAATGCTAAAAAGGTGAATTGACTGAGTAGACTTGCCTCAGATACGATGGAAAATTTCAGAATAAATTCATTTATCGACATCCACTGCTAGTATCAGCTCTGGACATTACAAAGATACGCCAACAGTTTTAATGCTCATCAGCACAATTGACATGAAAAATTTTTGAACCGGAAGCTTATAAGAGGTTTTGAAAAAATAATTTTATGCAACTGAAGGGCATAAGTGCAGGTGTGCGCCGCGCGTAATGGCGAGGATCGTTGCGTCTGGGCCATTGTTCTGTGCAATCAGTCAGTGTCACGATCAGGAATCTATGCCTTCGGACCAGTGCTCAAGTACACAACTTAGATCCAAATGTAATGCATTGCTAGAAGATATGAATTTTCACCAGAGCTGAAATTGCCTTTATTCGCATGACGGGTAATTTAAATGATTGGAAATACATAGGTAAATAGTTTCAAAATACCTCATAGTCAATTTACACTGAATTGGAACGAGTGAAATGCATGCATGCAACCCTCCGTGAAGTGACACGTAGCACACTTTCAAATAATGTGGGAAACTAAAGCGACTCAAACTTAAAAGAGCTATTCTAAAAACGATAAATCAACGAACAAAATCCCACAGCGTTTGACGCCACTCTGACATCACCTGTTAGCTGGCCATTTGAGCTGTCTGTGCATCCCAGAGTTAGCTGTGGTGTTTTACCCATGTTATAGGGAAGTATTGATGCGCTAGTGTGTTAGCGGTTTGCTTAGTCAATCTCGTAATGCAATTATGAATTTAAAAGCATCAGAAGAGAATCCATTTTCACACCCTGAACATCCACACTTTTAATCTCATTCAATAGCCACACTCGCTCTGCTTTACTTTCAGAATATGCTACTCAATGGGCTCTATAAAACGAAAAGGGAAGAAGCTTGGCAATTCTCTTAATTGCACAAATACGGGGCATAGACGGTTAACGGAAGAAGATTTTTACGACCAATGTTTAGATCGACACTGCACTACCCCCGACTACTTACAAGCAAAATTTGCTCTCTACGACTCTCGTATGTCTTCATAGACGGCTCCATTTAGCATTATACATTCATCAACTCACAAATACCAAGTTAGTACTGACCTTGGACTACCGGTGCGTACAGGGTTTTGGCTGCGCGCTGCTGCAATACGTGCCTACCCATCCCACATCTTCGTGATATACGTTAACTACGAACCCCTCATTAAAGTACATGCGCTAAAGGGCCTCCTTGTGCGAGGCATTATAATTATTTGATTGGTTCTGCAAGTCGCATCAATGACTTTTGCATGGGAAATCTAGGGAGCGCAATTGACGCAAATTCAAGTCCTCAAGCTCGAGGCAATTTCACCATTTAGACCTCCAGGAGATGTCCTAGTTTTATCTTTTAATATGGGGTAGTCGATACGCACAAAAGACATGGATGCAGAGACGAATTTGAAGCACTGAATCAACATTGGAATTTGGGCATGAAAACCAGAATGCTAAGTATCTAGGAGCACAAACAGGCACAAAATCCCGACATTTACTAAACTTGCTAAAAAGTGATTTTTCCAGTCGTAGGGTTCAACCATTTCACCTCACATTTCTTACTGAACGAAAATGGTGAAAGATAAAAATTTTGGCATTTATTTATGTCTCATCAGAATTGGGAACTGTACTATGAAAGGACGCCACAAGCTATCAGGCCAAGGGGGAGCTTATGAACGATCCTAACGTTTCTTTTTGCCAACCGGTGCCACATCTATGGAAAATATATTATTTTTTGCTCCCGTTCAGGGGGCTTGGGAGGAATGGAAAATTTTGGAACCAAAGGCTCAACTGACATTTCGAATACGTGTGCGGGGTCCGGAGGAATCCCCTGCTCCGCTAGCTCTAAAACTTTGCGCAGCCTGCTTCCACTGGGCGCGTACTCGCGGGGCGTACAGAGGGACCACGTCGGCTTGCCCGCGGCCGCACCGGACAGCAGCAACAGTTGGGCACACTTCAAGTGATTGTTCTTTGCTGCCAAGTGCAGTGGCGTGACGCCGATCGCATTCTCCAGATCAACTATCGCCCTGTTGCACACCAGAATCTTCGCTACCTCGAAATTGCCATTCTTGCAAGCTATGTGAAGAGGTGAGAGCCCAAAACCATTGATCCAATTGGGGTCTACACGCTCCATCAAGATGCGTCGTGCCCTGTTCAAATCATTAGTACACGCTGCCTCGCACAAGGCTTCTTCCAAGTAGAAATGAGCCCGCGGGTAAACAATTCTCGGCAGCCCTTCCTCACCTCCCATTTGTCGTAAAGGTCTGTTAATCAACTGGCGCGCATAGTTCTGCGTATTTGAAATAAGGATCAATACAACGACTGCTCGGATCATACTACTACTTTTTACCCAGGAAAAGTCACTGAGTGAAATGTTGAATCGCACCAAAAACACTTATTAGAGCAGTAGTTTTATAACTCATATTTAACATTCCCATGGCATTACTGAAGGCTTCCAAATGACGCCAAATCTTCCAGTCTTTTGCGAACTCCCTCACTCCACTTGAAACACAGAAGGGACATATCGACCGCTGACAGCACTAGAACGGAATAGTGAAGCATGATCCCAGTTACCGGGATTTAGCGAGCATTGTAAGCAGTGACGAATATCGAACGAGGTTATCCATCACCATTACTAATGTAAAACATTGAGGTAAGAAGTGTATGATCAACCAAGGTATACAAACCCTCAGTTGACAACAAAATCTGCATACAATCAAAAATTATGCACAAACACCGAGCCATACTGAATGCACCTCAAATTAGCCAGTGAGGTACAATTGCATGCAACACCTCAAACTGAAGATTTCTTGAGCTTCTCACCTAGATACCAGTTGCGGTAAAATGCCATGGTGCATTCAAAAGTTGACAGCACTGTTTCAAGATTAATTAGATTAGAATGCAATAGTGCAGCACCTGAAATCGTTGCCAACGCAATATACCTTCTACTCTAGCTATTAAAGTACAAACTTTAGGAAAACAGGTTCTGGCCCGGAAAAAAAAAATTTGCAACTAGAGACACAACCACCATCGTTAGGTGAAATGGAAACTTCTACAACAGGAAACCCAAGAAGTGGATAGGACTTTAAATCCTTTTACCCAGTTGTGAATTGTCTACGGAGCTCAAGAGCGAACTGAGCAGAGTAACTAAGACAAACATCACTTGAGTCATCGTTGAATTGAATAAACGGTTGTTCACAGAAACCATGTAAGCAAGATGGACGACCGCATGTGTATGCGATTGCATCATCCGCGTTTCCAAGGGCTGAGCTCGAAGAACGAAATACAAAATATTGAAGTCTGCCTGAGAGAGAAGCAGTAGAAAAGTTAGAAGCCGAGAAGAGGTCAGTACCCATTGATGGTCTCAGGGCTCGTAGAAATCGAACTCAACATGTACACGAGGATGTATGCATCACCAGTCTAAAGCAAGAGAGGAGAGAAATAAGTGCGAGAAAAAGGCACCCCCAACTGCCACCCTATTACGTTAGAATTTAAATAGGAAGAAAAGAGCAATGCGACGTTAAATGCACCTCCATTTAATATCGCGAGCAGGTAAGTTACGAGTCACAGTGAATTAACGCTAGTACCCTGACTAGAACTTACCACAACAGAACTACGCAGCACGTCGACAAAACTGTCATTGAAGCTGTACCATGTTTTCCCGTTTTTAGCGTATGCGGTGTAGTGACCGCCACCAACAAAACCCATGTGATTGCTCACTGCCACAAGGTCGTACACCTTGGTACCTTCGACGCAGGTCACCTTCAAATTCCTATCACAAGAAAAAAGTCGAGAAATTGTAGTAATTTCACCACTGCCACCACCACAAATGTATGGGCTTACTGAAGATACTTTAACAACTCCAGTCAGTGGAAGTAGGTTGAGTTAAACTCTGAGAAGTTTATATTAGATTAAACATCGCAGTAAAGTGTAACGCGGCTGAGTTTCAATGTTAAAGCATAATCAACCAGTTTGAAAACTTCTACAAGAACCTCAGGGCATTAAAATTGCGGTTAAGGCGAAGATACCATACAACTTACGTCTCAGGATAATCGACAAATGCTTTATTTTTGACCATCCGATAGACACTTCTATAGCGCTTTAGATGAATTACGAGGACCTGGGGAAGAGACCAAATATCGAATTTCTTGAAAGCCTGTCGATGTTGCTGACACTTTTTGCAATACCAAAGATCCTGATCACCAAGTTGTTCAGACGCAAGGAAGAGGTCAATGCAGTCGTCCAGTTTTATATCAAGTCGAGCAGGCGATCCGTTGAGTTCAATTCCCAGACTTTCGGGAAGCCCGATCAATATGCAACTTTCGTCTTGGGTGAGATTACGAAATGGTAACAAATATAAATAATAGCATTAGCGACCTTCGCAAAATAATCTACAGTACTCAAAAAATATTCCGATCTATTGGGACACCGAAAAAAATCATAGTAAAACCTGCAAAACTACTCATATCTTCACAGTTCAATAACAGTCGAAACAAATAGGCAAATTTTAAACTTTAATAAAAATTGAAGCTTAAAATAAAACTAAAATGGGGATTAAACGTGGAAACAAGAAAATAGGTCTCATAAAAAGACTGAGAGTAAAGGGAATTGCGTTTTACCAACTACTACAAGATGCCAACATGATGATGAATCATTCTAGTGCCAACTTAGTTTATAAGCCCATATAAGTAAATAAGGCGTTAAAAAAACGCCTAACGTACTTTATGATGAAAGTTCGAAATGGAACATTTAGCATTTTACTGTTAAAATACACCAGGTATCTAAGATCGAAGATCAACAGGAAAAATTAGCTTTGTAGCAAAAAAACCTTGAAATAACGGAAAGAAAATCACAAATAGGAAACTGGAAACCAATCAAATAGTAAGTCATTTTCTATTCTCTCCATTTAGACACCTTTTATGAACAAAAAGGACGACGTTTTCTTTCACTGCACCGGCTGGTTCCGCAATACAATGGATCAACAAAGGAGAGTACGCGGTGGTTTCTCGTAACTAGACTGTTTTTAGTATTATTGAAGCTCTTCAAGATACGTTCACAGGCTCAGATCTTTGTTAGAGATGGTAAGTCTGCCAAAAAAAGTTCCTCCAAGCCTCGTGGAAGCCACCATGACCAACAAAGTATGATGCGCTTGTTTCAAGATAAATGGGACTTGCAAGAAATGCTTCATCGTGATCCCACGGAACCTCGTTAACCCCTCCCTCCAATGAACAGAAATACTACACTACTTCGAAACAGTGAAAAAAAGGCATGTAACCTAGAGTTCTACAGTGGCCAATTCTCATTAATTAAAACAATGCCGTTGAATGTGTGCGCATGCAATAACTTACCATTGAGGTCAAATACTTCACTGTCCGGGCTGAACTTGAGCTTCTCCAAATTAGCAAAGCGCTCGAACATTTCACCATACTTTGCAGAAATAGAAGAGAGCTCCACCTTGACGGCAAGAATAAGGTCTTTTTTTGTAAACCGCCTTTGACTGATTCTGAGATTTGCCAAGAATGGCGGCAACTCTGCCTCTCTAAGGGTAGAATCCAAATAAAAGTTTATGAACGGGAAACAATGAAGCAACACACCCCAAGGACGCTACTTACCCATCTACATGAAGGAAAATTTGGACGTAAGAACTCTTGGTAAGGTTAAAGATGCAAACTTCTTCAAAACGTAGACTTTCTTCCGATGTGAGTGGAATCACCTTCAAGTGATTGCCATAGACAGTCGTCACCACATACTACATGTAAATCAACTTAACATTGTTAAATGGACAAAAAATAGCCTATTGGAAAGCGATCTTCGGAAATCAAATGTGAACACATTACAAGCTGTATCCACCATGAATAAGTGGAACTATAAACATTGCAAACATTGCTCGAATAAATACCTAATTAGATTGTGTTTATTTGAACATCTCGTGTCGGTCACTACTCCACTGTAAATATGCAAAACACAACACAAATAAGGGATTATCAGATCAGTCTCCCAAGTACAAACGACTTACCTCACATCTATCTTGATGAGGTAGATGTCGTTCAAAAGAAGTGAGGATGTCTTTGGCCCGACAGCTGGGTACTACGGGTAGAAGATACTTCTTGCTGGGCCAAAACCTGACAACTACGTCGACATTAGTTAAGGGGAGGCTTAATGAGTTGAATGGATCAAAAGTTATGGAGACGAGCTTGCACTCAGGACAGGTAACAGTGGACTTGAGAAGACCGTAAAAGAGATCCACAATAATCGAGTCATTACGTTTCTTGAAGTTGGACCAGGCTTCTTCCGCCAACACCTAAAATGAAGACGATCAGAAAAAAGCGCACATGCTTGATTACAATTGAAAGCAGACTGGTATTTAAAGAGAAATAAATCATGAAACCAAAAAACTTTGATGCAGAGACATGTGCCTTCGCCAAAGGGTAGAGTGAAGAGAGGACTGATAGGGTAATAACATTAGAAGAATTCAAAATGTAGACAATTTACACAAACACTGTACCAAACACCTGCAGTATTGCATCAAATGAAAAACAGTTGAAGCTCACTTTGTCTGGACGCCTGTCCGCATCTTTGGCCTCGATAGGGGGCTTCTGTTTGACTTTGTTCAAATCCTCGTGAAGGAAATCCAATAGAAAATTCATCAACTCCTGAGCATCTTGCTGCTGGTAACCAGCAAACTGGGGAGCGATTTTCGCTATTTGTATCTAGATAGTAAAAAAAATTAATTGCCCGCAAAGGGTAAGACAAAACAAATGAAATTCAATTACTTTTAGTTCTCGCGGCACACAGGTGCCTCCCCGATTACATTCACTCCACATCTGACGCATTAGACATGCAAACGCTCGAGCAATATTTCCACCTGAGCCAAGCTTATTTTCCGAATTGATATGATCTTCGAAGTGGTTGGCGATGACATAACTACGGAGCGGAGCAACGCTCGCAATGCATTGAATTGCACTGTTCATAAAGCAGGTGTTCCCGAGATTACTTAAACCACATACTCCAAGAGGATAAGATGAATCAAAATTTTTGTAAGAATATAATCCATGGAGTCCATTGCCATTCGCCATACTAAAAGGAAGGCAGCGCATCAACAGTGCTACCACATCCATGTACTGGACGATACTGCATGAAATGTGTCAGAGGCTCAAATTTATCAGTCTGTTTGTAACGAAATAAAGTATCAAAAAGTACTTGAAAGGGGATGGATAAAGTATTATAAAGATTAACCATGAAAACCCCATTTCAGGAAGCATCTATTTATGATCGCAATAAAAGTGCAAACTATACCTCTTAGACACTACCGCATACTCAATATCCTGCAAGAATAAAAAAAGTTAGGGTAAGTAGCGATGAACCTCCAGTAATAAATGAGCCTGGTTTTTACTTCAGAAAGATACAAAAAACTCATGATATAATGTTAGTTAATCAAACGAGACTATGCGTGCACCTTTTCACCGTCGAGGCTGCACTCCTTGAGGGTAGCCTTTTCATCATCGGGTAGCTTATCTCCATTTTTGGCGTCAAAAAGGTGGATATCCACATCCGATTTAAGACCATTTTTGTTTCTTATGTAGTTCTTGACATAACCTAGGGTAATAACGCCAAAGTAAGTACAACCTACCAATCGTTTCCTTAGAGTCGCACTCCAAATCAAGTTCTTTGTGTTCTCTGCGCGGACGCAAATGAAGGAAAGGTGGATATAAGTCAAAGGACGGTTCTTTGTCATTCGTGACGTAAACCTTGCGATAAGGAATAGCCCTTTCATCACCTTCGAAGCCATACCAATTAGTAAGCTTCTCAAACAATGCTTCAGGAATACACATTACATCAACTCTCAAAGCAAGATTGATTTTTAGCTTCCCATCACCTATATGAAAAGTGCAGGATAAAGACGGTATACTTGTTATAGAAGAGATGTCTAGGGGGCCAGGTGGATCACCTTTTCCCGTAATATCAGCCTTGTTATCGCTCTCCGTTCGCGAGCGACGTATGTATGTCTTCCATTTATCAAACCAATCCTTAGAAATAATTACACTACATATCTAGTATGCAGTAGATCAAATTCTTTACCATCGCTCATCATCAACAGCTTCCAGCTTTGGTATATCGCCATCGTAAAAATACTCATCATATTTCCGCTGTTGTTCGCCAATATTATGGAAGCAATCGTCCATCTTCCCCATTAAGCAAACGGTGGGTGCAAGTCACGAAATTCCAATGAAGCGCAACGTACAAAAAAGGCTCGAACAAATTTAACATAATATAAAACTAGAAACAAATAAGAAGTTAAAAACTTCAGCGAAGATAATCAACCAAATACACTGAAAGTTAAAATATAAGGCGCACACATACAACGCTTAACCAAAGTATCAATTAATATATCCATGGTCAAATTTAAAGTACATTGGGAAACTAGGGAGCGAAGCATATATTGTGCTCTAAGCAAAACTTGCATACTATAGTTTTTACGTATAGGGTTTCAGTTGGCATAGATCTGGAGCTCGATTTTTGGAAATACCTACCTATTAGCCATGCCATCAAGCATAATTAGTTGCACACTAGCGCATTTTTATCCAAAGGTGGATGCGATAAACCGTAAACACGAGAAGATTAGATATCTTAGTGACCACCAGCCGAAATGATGGGTCAACTTTCGCAATATGATGCAAATTGTGGGTTAATTTATCGCAACACAGAACAAGTAAACATCAATCAAATTCTGTTTTGGCATGCTTGGAATTTTGCAACAATTCGCTGGTGCCTTCTTGATGATTTTAGAGCTTAAAATCTTCCTGCTGTTTTTGGTGGCACAAATTTCATAATTCGTGTTGTTTTATTGTGCTTGCATGTTTGTATACATTCATGGATTTGTTGGTATAGCCTAATGGTCATCTGCTGGTTTTCTGTTTCGCGGCATGGCACCGGGGCAGGTTGATGATGCTGCTTTCGAAGGTAGTCCTTGTCTTGACATTGCTACGTTGAAGGCTCTTCTTTTCTTCGTCATTTTAATTTTGACTACCTAAGATTGGACACACTACCTGCCATTGAATGCAAGTCAATACTGGTTCGTGCTTTCATCGCTGTTATTTGTCAATATTCCCTTAGAGCCCTACTAGTGGATACTACCGATCAACATCACAGTCGGATGTGTTTCCTTTTTTGGACAATAAAAATGTTGAACTTTGTTTCTTTACTGACGTGATTTTAGCCTATATCTCCGACCCAGATAACAAGTCTGAATGATATATTTCGAATTATTGACAACTATGAAGACCTTTGTTATTGTCTTCGCAATCCAGAAATGGAGTCAGTCCGAGAACTTTACTGTGTGCATGCCTTAAACCATATTCTAAAGTAACTTTGTTTTTCTCGTCAATTGTCTTAAGGTCTCGTAAAATTATGCTGAAGAATACTGCTCGTGTTGTGAAGTTGGGTCTGGATGAGTGAGTTTCGCAATATTTCTCAATTGATTCTTACGTCTGCAACTCTAGTTCTATTCGGGACCAGGGATTTCATCGGGCCAGGGTTATGGTTATTCTACCAACTCGCGAAGCGGCTAGGAGAACCGTGCATCAAATGTTGCGTCTCATGCCGAAAGGTTCTACAGTCAGTCATAGAAAGCGTTTCGAGCGTGATTTCGGTCCTCAGGAGGGTCAAGCCGATCGCGACAAGCGGAAAGGAAAAAAGCCACCTGATTTTGAGGAGTGGTTCTCATGTATGATAGTCTCCTTATTGCATGTTTGCTGTGATGTGTCTGTGTTGCTCATAAATTTTCAGATTCTCAGCAACTAATGTATTTATTTGTGTGGTTGAAGCTCTTTACGTTAATGTTTTAGCCTCCGGTAGATATCGCCTAACTTTTTCTCGGCTTAGGCAACTCCGATGATCGTTTTCGAATTGGTATTGCGGTAGCGAAGAAGTCCGTAAAACTCTACTCCGCTTTTTCGGAATCTGATATTATATTGGCCTCTCCACTAGGTCTGGAAACGCTTATGAATAACAAGGAGTAGGTTACATCGCCTTACACCTTGATTTATCCTTGGAATTGCTAGGAAATGATTTGTTTATTTTACAGAAATGAATCTTCGGACGTACAATACATAACTGCTTCAATTGAGGTCTTAGTTATTGATCAAGCGGAGCATTTACTAATGCAGAATTGGGCAACAGTTCAGGACTTCGTCAGTCGATTAAATCAGAGACCGAAGAAACCGTCGTTTTCTTTTCCTGCACGCATTCGTCTCGCCTATTTAGCAGGCTTTGCCGCGCGATATCGCCAAACGCTGATCTTTTCTGCAGTGAATAATCACTTGATTAACGCCTTATTAGGCAAGTGTGAAAGTAAGTAAATGTTTTTGTATGTGTAGAATGCTCTTGTGCACTTATTGTAATTAATTTTAGAAGTCCTACCTACATCCTTACATTTCATTAAGTTAGCTAGAATAGGCTGAATATTTCAATCCCTTCCCATTGAATTCCACTTTCACAACATTATATGTAATATTCATGATGGTTTACATTCATTTATTCTGACACAGACTTCCAAGGCATGAACCTGTTCCTCTCTATTCCGCAATATCAAGCTGGCAGTTTGTTTTCCGGTTTTTTGCCGGAAAATCACCGTGTACCTGGACTCAAACGGTCGGCTAAAGAGGCTTTGGAGGCATCGGTGCGCTTAACGGCTTTTGATAACTTCAAGCTGCAGTTAATCACCTTCGGTGTAGCAGGATCTTTCCGCACCTCAAATCCTTTGTTTGAGTCGACAAAGAGTGTCGACTCCCCTGACAGTAGTGGTGAGGAGGAATTATGTATAAAAACCGCGCGCCTGGGAGAGACAAATAATGCAGTGGTGTCAAAAAAGAGTCTGTCTGCCTACAATCTGTCAGATACAGGTGGGCTTGCCCAGAAAAAGGATTATTATCTGATAGTCATAATATATGAATCTACATGCACTTGCTCTGTAATTGTTCCAACCTTAGGTGGACGTACAGTACCACTTGCCCGACTTGCCGCTTTCAAACAGCGTCTGCTCCCACGTCTTCGGAAAGGTGTTGACGAGCGCGTGCTTATCTATGTTCCTGACTACTATGATTTGGAGGAATTACGGAAATTGCTACGCGAAGAAGCTCTTTCGTTCTGCTGCGTACACGAGTGTGTTTCATGTTTTTCTACTGTATTTCGAGGGATATTTCTGCAGCCAGACCCCGTTATCATCGTATTTTTCGTTTTTCGAAGTCCTGTTTTTACAACTCCTTATGCATTTTTACATGTTACCTTAAAACCATCCTCCTACCTTTGAAAATTATTTCTACTTTCTGTTTGTGGCTTATTTTGCAGGAATACTTGGTCCCTCAGTTTTTCATCCTATTTCAGGTATTTAGAGGATAATGAAGCTGAAAGGTACAGGAATCTCTTTGACCAAGGCCGTATTCGTATCATGCTCCTTAGCGAACGATATTACTTTTACCGAAGGTATGCTCCCTTCACGCTCACTTTTCTGAAGTGATTTACCCTATTTCGCCTCATTTTTAAAATCCAAAGTGGGGTTGTTATTCTCCAGTGTACGTTTATTCTAGGTATGTTAACTTTGCTTGGGGTGAAGTGACAACCCTTGCTGTCATGATTTCAGGCCTAGGTTGGTATGTTTTACTTTCAACACCAGCTGTTGTGGAAAAAAAATTGTACAAAATTGCCTAAGGTCCTTCTGTGACTTTTAGAATTCATCTTTTAACAGGACCGCTTCAGTTTACTATCTTCAATTTATCTTGGATCTTGACAGCTTTTTACGGTTACTTTTACGGTCAGTTTTTTGACATAGGACCAATGAACTACCTTTGTTTATTTGAGTTGTATTTTTCAACAGCAGGGCCAAGTGCGTGGTTATTTCTCCTAGTTCCTTATTTTACTCTAAATTTTTTAAGTAAACGGATGCTTCACTACTGTATACATACATGTCCATTGTGGGGCCCTAAGTGGTGATTGCTAATAGCCAACTGAGTGGTGGTGTTTAGGCGAAAAATTCGGGGAGCTCGCAATTTCATTTTCTATGGGGCACCTACTTTCCCGTGGTTCGTGCGTGAACTCCTCTCAAGTTGTGATGTGGCGCCAGCGGTGGCGACGACGGCGTCAGGTGAAGTTCTCTTTCTCGGCGCCACCAACTCCTCTACCATCCTTTCTACTTCTCTCACCATCCTCTACTTCCCCCCTTGGGAGTCCAGTCAAGTCAGCATGATCACTGCTTCCATTGACGTTTGAACTGTGCTTGCCTCTCACCTCCGTCCCTTCCTTTTTCCTGTGTATGTGTGTATTGGATCCCTTTTGGTATTGGACTACTACAAATGTTTTGCCGGTAGCAAAATTAGTGTTGTCTCAGGCTTACTAGCACAAGTTCGTCTCCACTTTTGAATTTAATCTAGTTTTATAAAGTTGCAATAATAATTGGCTAGCGAAACAATGTTATTCGCATTCCAGCTGTAGTCTATCGCAGCAAGCGGGTAGGCATTATAAAAAACCAAGGTCGGGTTTGCTTATTACTTTGATTCTCCAAGTGTTTCCGAAAGTTTGTTGATTTTTTTTAGCGTTCAGTCAGGATTCCTGTTTAGTAGTCTCAATGGTTTCCTTTTACTATCTACAGGCAATGGCAATGCGGAAGGAGGTTCCGCACAGCGCATCCGTAGTATCGTAAAAGCATAAATACCGGCTTAAGGTCGTGTTAATACATACATGGATGGTAGATAGGGGATGCCATCTATGCTTCATAGGTGGCATTCGTTTCTGGCTGTCGCAGTGGATTTAAACCCTGTTAACATGAGGCGCGACTGGTTTCTAGTGTATCAGGTTGTGATCAAATCAGGCATTTACACCAGTTGGTCGATTAGTGTGGAGAGATTGGACTGATTGCAATTGATCACTTTCCGGAACAGTAGTGAACCTGAGATGGACCCCTGTGACGAGGCGGATTCTAACCTCGAAGTTAATGGTCAGGAGGGGAGGGAAAGGGGCATGTGTGGGAGTGTCGGCAACTGGTATACGCCCGTCGCCTTTGTTGAAGCTGAGGCTTGGAATGATCTTCGGTGTTAGACGCACTAAACCTGCTTAAAAAATCGCCACGTGGGTCAGTGAGCTGGATGTATTGTAGGTTTTGCTCAAGTGATTCCTCGTGTGCCCAGAGTTTTGAAGACAAACAGATATCGTAAGTTCTGGGTCGTTTTTTATGTACAATCACACTATGCATCTATTAAATGCTTAATTATATTGTCAAAATTCCCGTTACCATCCCTCCTCAGGGGAACTTCGCTCTGTCTGGCTACTTGGTGTTCAGATCCGCAGTAAAGTGCTGCCTTATTCCCCTGGCAGTATCGAGCAAAATATGAAATAAAATTATTTTCGGTGGCGGCAACTTAGGTAAAATTAAAATTTGCTATTTTATTTGTAAGCAATTTTGAAATACTCCGCCCTTGTTGAATTATACAACTAGTTCAAATTCACTAATAGCTTTGAAACCACTTTTATGAAACAGTCTCGCGAAATAGGAGGGAGGATTTTCATGCCGCGATTTCAATGACACTGACTTTTGGACAATGTAATTGAAAAATTGCGGCTGTTTTCATTGTCGTTGGTCGTTGCAACCATATTTATTGTTTGTTAGTAAATGTCAGTCATTTACCCAACTGCATTCACTGTCAAATATTAATGGTGTTTTGAAAGGTCATTCGGAACCAATGGGTGCATCCATAAATTCACCATTCGGTTAAACGTGTATCTCGTATCAATCTGTTGAATTGTGGGAAATTCATTGCTTAATTTTTCTACTTTTATTTCAGTGTGCTCACCCCGATGGCTGCTTATTTCGTACTTCTATTAGGGTGGATCAAACCACAATTATGCAGAATTTGGTTTTGACTAACCTGCTGAATGGCGTAAAAGTTTGATCCAACTAACGTCCCGGACTCTACATAGATAGTGGAGAAAAAGTGACAAAGCGTCTTTACTATAAACGGGTTTACTGGTAGATTGAATGGTAATAATTGCAGTATTTCTAGATCCTAGTTTTGGTGTTTAAAGTTTGGTAAACGGATTGGTTTTAATGTATCCGTTGAAAATCAGGTTGGTTATTACGATCACAGTCGTTATCACAAATAAAGGAACGTGCATTTGTGGACGATTGATTCCTCATGCTGTTTCGCATTTGCACGTTCGTAGCCAATTTGGAGCCTAACTGGAATTCCAGGGTCAACATTACAGGCGTTCCCTACATTGTGAGTGCGGACCTGATCAGGAGTCTCATTGGAGCAGCCCATACGGTAGTCATTCAGCCACGTGATCTGGCGAATTCATCATTCAATTACTTTCATGCTTTACCAATAATTGTTTCATTGAGTTGATTCTTCCCACTCTGGACTGAGTCGTTTTGCCAACAATGGAAATTTCTTGAAAGTTTATTTTCGTAGATGTTAATGAACTGTTGTTTTACTGATTGGAATCTACGATTACATGTTGTGAGCTGCTTCATGATTCGTAGTTATTCGCATCCCCGACAAGCGTTTCGACAGATCGTATTTCATCTGGATGCGTATGAGCACTCAAGTTCAGTTATCATTATTGTTATTCACGTCCAATTGTTCTGCAAGAGTGGACATCCACTTTGGGTCCACGAGTGCTTACTAACAGAAGCATGCCCAATATGATCATCGATGGGAGTGACTTTTCTACCACCGATATATCCAGGGGAATATTTATGTAGGGTTCCACCTCTTAACCTTCAACCAGATCTCCTTAAGGCATAATCACTGTATTTAAATACAAAAGCGTATACTTTTGGGACTATTTTACTAATCTACACCTACTTAAATCCCCTCTTTTTCACCGTTGCAGGTTTTGACCTCCCAATGTATACTAACTTAGGGGTAGAATAAATACGTAGAGTGCCGTGATGGCTGTCGCTTGCGAGTGATTACAATCTGCCCATGCATTTCATTAAACTTTATCAAATCATAGTGAGATTTGACTGCTGATTAGGCGCAACCTGAGTGGCCTCCCTCAGAAAACATCGTGAGTATCACAATTTTTCAGTTTCAAAGGGAGGTCGTAAACTGGAAAACAGATGCCGAAACCGATTATTTAACCAAGCACAGAACCAGTATACCTGGTAATCTGTTCTTAATTTTTAATAATAACAGTAGATCACTTGTGAATTGTGATAACATGTGTTCACAATATGTTCTTGAATTCGCAGGACCCATCTCGACGTTTGTCACAATCCAACAATTCTGACATTTGTTACGATAATTTAAACTTATGCATCAATCTGTACAGATGTGAGCACTCTATCGTGCAGAACAAAGTTACGCATCCATGGAAGAATTGGATGTGTTGAAGGCTTTGTGCACTGAGAGACTTCGGTGTCATTTCCCCATCGCTATTAATTCAGTTGACACAACATCAACTGAGGTAATCGATTAAACAAACGAATCGCCAAAGGATTTAGGCACGATGAACTCAGACTGTGTGGATCTTAGTGATCAAATGACCTCCCGACCGTTCTATCTGTGATCCGCAGTCACGATCGCATAATACTTGGAAGGGGACGAAAGTTTGATCTTTCGTCAACGTTTCTCAAAGTACGGAAGGATTATACACGTGTGCAATTGAACTGCCGAACAGGAAATCATTTCTTACCATTGATCCACAACTCAATTAATCAAGTTCAGGTTTGTTTATTCCATGCAGTGCTATACTTGGCAGCATTTGACGCAGTGGTTTGGTGACAAAATCGTTCATGAACTTCTTTGAGACACTTTCAGTAATTTTAACTGAACTCAAGAGTACCTTTTTTTGTAAACTAAGTTACCATGTCATCAAAGCTGACTGGATTTTAACCATCAGAGGGTAGGTACCTGACTTCAGAATAAGGCAATAAATCGGTAAAATCGGGAGCGCTAGGTTGTTAATTACGTGAAATAATGACTTATAATAGTGCCGAAATCTGCACTCTTTCTTGCACTTGTGTCAGCAGTTTTTTAATCAAAAATGAGGTTTTGCTTGTATTTAAAAGTAGCGATCGGATTTGCTAGTTCATTAGGACCGCGTCTACTTATTTTAAACGATGGATGTCTGCTTTATAATGACCGTATCATTTGTCACTTCATATTGAGTGTTCTTGTACCATGGGCTTTCAGTGGCGAAAACCCACTTTGACTCCTTAAACACAGTTTACAGACATTCTTGAGAGCCTTTGCAACAACCAGCCCCTGTGGCTACTATGCCTTATTTAAACAACAAACATAAAATTCCATGTAGAGACCCTTCGCTCCTACTATTTCTAACCAACAAATGAAATTGAAGAAATATTCATAAGTTTGTTCTCCTTTTAAATGCTCCTGATCATTTTGATTCTTAGGAAAACTTGTAGCCTTCACTTGACATGTAGCACAAGTAAATGTAGGCAAACAACTGCTAAATAGCTGTCAGTATCAGAAAGGCTTTAGGTTCCCGAATCTGCCCCTCCAAATAAAATACCCCATTCTAGAAACATTACTGTTTTGCGTTAGTATATAGAGCTACCACAGTTAGAGATGCATTCTGTACTTGACAAATATGGGTGTAACAAATTGGCTCCTCAATTTGCTGTTCCACTTAGTGTCGCAATAATAGTGCTGCCAGTACTTCAAATTTTGCTTTTCGTTCCTTAATGGTTGCCCATCTTCACTCCCACTCTCGCTGTTCTAATCGTTTTCAGTACGATTAGGACCTGAGTGCTAGGTACTTTTCCTCTATCGGGGCTCCTGGTTATATTGAATTTAGTCTATTATCAATGTAATGGTTAATGCAGCTTGACCCCCCTGATAAATCATCACCCGACCTTGAATATACTGCACACCTATTAAAATTTGAAATTAAAGTGCATGTCTTCGACTTCTTTTGCTATTTCAGTTACATCCTGGATAGCCATTTATGGAGAAGTTGCATCTATAAGCCATTTTACCACTAGCCTCGATTGCTCTCTAGCCCAATTGTCAAAGAGCCGATAGGAATTTTCGTTCCTTTGGAAACCGTCACCGTCCGGGAGCCAGTGGATGATGTACAATTTGGCCACTGTATCAGAACCTTGTGAATGCGTAAGGAAGAAACGAAAAGGATTATCTCAGGCCAAGGTGTTGAATGATAATGTGAAGAACATTTACTCGTCTTCATCGTCCCCTAATTCGAAAGAAAGACCAGCAACGTATTTTTTCGAATGTTTAATCTAGGATATTTTATGATTAAGCTAAAAAGCTTTGGCTTTGTCTTAAAACCGTGACATAGGTTTTCAACCCTAACCACAATCGCTTCATTTTAATTTGTGCAATGTCATTTAACAAAATGCTATTCTGTTGAAGCCACTATTTCGGTTAGAGATCAAAGCTCGTAACGCCCTCTTCAAACTATGCGTTACTTTGGTGTTTCGCAGTAATCTTCGAGAGCACAAGGGTGCTCTTTGTGAAAGTCGCTAAATCATGGAAAATGAATCAATCAAATTTATGTGCTCTTCCAAATTTGTATAAGTCAGTACTAAAAATGCAAGTCTTGTTTAGCCAAACATGTTAGTTAAACTCTGTAGCAGTGAAGTAGTAATGCAAGGTGGAGATGGTTGCGTAAGGCATTCCAAAATATCTATAATTTGCTTGATAAAAGCAGCTATTTATCCCTTTCCTCATGTAATTGAAGACATTTATTTGCTAGCGCGGACTATGTGAATCAGCATTTACTGTTCACTCAAAATCTCTTAAAATTTGTACCATCTCCGTTTGGAAGATTGATAGGTCTGATTGCTCATTTATTGCTCCGAACGTCAAGAAGTGTACAGCATTGGGATATTTACTTTTATTCTCGGATTCGACCTTTGCACTTGTAATATGGAGCTCTGATCCTAGCATCTGCGCTACCACTTTTTCAGCCCCTGTGCATGTTCTGGCACCGTTCCAATAACTCCACAGATAATCATAGTATTAAAGCCTGCATTGTGAAGCATGTGCTGATGTCAAGCAAAGAGAGACTTAGAGGAAAAATGGAGCCTTGGCCGAAGTTCATTCCTGATTAATTGATAACCTATAAAGCAAATTAGCAAACTCATTAAGCTAAACGTGATTAAAACGGTCATCTCGCCCTAATGTGACCATTTGCTTTGCGTTGCGTCTTGATACCGTTGCCTGGTGAGCAAATGTCTTTGCCTCTGCGTAAATGCTTCATTAAATCACGAATTTGTAGCATAGAATGGTAGGACTGGTCAAATCGCATTTTTGAAAATGGTGTACTCTAGTCACATCAACCATAGGTAGTACAGAATCTTATTGTATGAATTTTAATGCAGTTAGCATCCAAATTCTTAACATGATTTGAGAAGATAAAAACGATCAATGAATTGCGTGTCCATATAAAAATGCCTCTCGAATAATTAATATCAGCAGTATTTTGAAAGTCTGAAGTATGCTAAAAGTTCCAATACTGGTGGGATGCCTACCTTATAGTTCCTAGGCTGAAACATACTTTTCCTCTTAAGTTCCGAAGTCAAGATACCCCTCTATTTCAGCTCATGAGAACTTTATCACATCAACTGTTTTACAAGGTGAAGTGAAAGTATTAATGGATATTACATTATAAAAACCCAAAAGTTTATTCCAGTACCTCTATGATCCTTCGAGCTCATGTTCGAATGAATCCTCTATGACTTTGATAGACCCTGTTTTCTCAGTGATATCACTCAATGTGACCGACTTTTATTACTCACGCCTCAAAATCACCAGATAGATCAAGCATTATTTGCTATACCCCAGTTAAAGATGAATTATTTCTCTGAAATCATTCTCACTAATAACTGAGGGTCACCACCAATCGAGTAGAGCTAATGTGATCTATACCGAATCAGATATTGCAGTTTCATTGTGCCACGCAACCGAATGTTAGCATCCCCACCTTAGAATGGGACGATTTATCACATTTGTTTTGCGGTCATGCCAATCTACCTTTAATTCCTCAGTTAAAGGTCAACCATTTTGCCTTAAAGTTCTAGTAATCACAAAAACGAAAAATGTAATTAATTTAAAAAAAGTCCCAGAATCAAGCCTTGGACACTGAACAAACCGAAAGTTGAGTTTGGTTTGAGGCATGATAAGGTAATCACTAAAATCCCCACACTTACTTAATTGTTTTCGAATGAATTATAAGTGGGGTCCCTATTCACAATTCGATAACTCTGCCTCGTATCGTAATAAAGCAATGACACGTTGTATTTCATTGAGTAATCCCACTGTCCCAAACTGAGGCGGAGAAATTAGTTGTAACGCATTGAAATGGGGAATCCCGGGCTCTTGTGCTCATCGTCAAACCCTTGACTGGTGCAATTAATCATCCTACTAATTA
>NW_020170385.1:1540132-1545010 GCF_000524195.1 Echinococcus granulosus | reverse complement strand
TTTGGTTAATGTCGATACTTTAAGTGTTTATTTAACTCGCTGTTTTGGTTACGTGGGCACTTAAGGCTCTGCGATTGCACTTCTGCTGGGCGTCATGGCCTCAGTGGCATGCTAGTGGCTGCCCAGCCTTCTGTACGTTGACAATACATTTTTGCCCTAGTGGCATGAATTCCTTCGACTTTAGGGAATACTGAGGGCACTACAATCCAACTTTATTAGTACGCTGAATTTTTAGTAATATCAATATTCAAAGCAAAGCATTATGAGACTCATGCCAATGTTTCCTGCCCTTATTTGGACACTTAACAAACCATAAGTTAAAAGCTTCTTTAGTTTATCATATGAATAACGCAATGTCTGAACAAAGTAAAAAAAAAGCATTTGCTGAATTTTATAAGTCCTAGTGTTCTGCCCCTACCCATACAAGCCTAGTCTTTAGTGAAACCAATGACATTATTTCGAAACCCTTACCCTTCTAGCAATACTTTGATTGATGCAAAATAATTTGTTTTTGCTAGTATACTAAATTGTTCATTGAATGTCAGAAAAATAATAAAGTAACAGCTGTTTTTTCATCGTGAAAAAAAAAACTTTGCAGACTTGTATATTTTTCGAAAAATATAATGTATGCCTTCCATAAACACCATGCATTATGCAAGATAGACCAATCACAACCTGCGGTCAGTTGGTGACGGTTGACTTGTTTATCAAACCGGACTGAGATTATTTAAACCCTTTTTTGTCGACGAACTGGCTCTCTACTTCACCCTTCATGTCGCGGTAGTGATCCATTCATGACTGTTACAGAAGTTCGAGATCTTGATGGCAAGGAAATGGAAGAAACAAGACATAAGTGTGTGGTGTTCCTCATTAACGACTGGTTTATGCTCGCCACTACCGTTGGTATTGCTGCGAGATTCGAGATTGCCCTCTGTGTAAGAGCTTTTAAGCCTGCTGAAGTTACCATCACGTAGATTAGTAAGCTGTACACTTTTGTTATGCTTGGTATCTTTGTATCAAAATCTAAATCCTTCTCAATTGACCGCTTACACTTTTGAGCAGATAAGTTCAACGTCGTGACCTTTGTCACGAATAAAATAGCGTAAACGACTGATTATAAACTTATTTAGCTAAACAATTCATGCACCTGGAGCCTATCTCTGTATCCGTAGTTCCAGAGTAGTATTTATATGGAAACATCATTTAACCTACTATCCCCTGGAAACATGTGACTCAAACAAACACACTTAAGGTGCGGTAACATTAAAAAAAACCTAAATTTAAATATTTTTAATGTCTTTCTCTGTGACTGGTGACATACACTCGAATACTTCATTTAAAGATATTGCTACTAATTACTCCTATTATCCTAGTCAATAAGTTGTAAATACCAATTTTGCAGTGCCTACATCAGTCGATCTTATGAAAAAGTGAGTGCGATTACAATATAATCTTTATTTTTCATAACCACGTCTCCCTTGGAACCAAAGGAGAACGGAAAGGTAAGTCTCATCGGCTGTTCCTGTATTGTATGCATTGACCTAGGAGAAAGTCTCATTGGAACTGCCTGTGTGACCATCATTTAACCAGGTGCCCTTCGAAATTCATATTCTTATTGTTACCCTTACACCTACTTTGCCACTTTCGATTTTGTTAGGTTGCCTTGTAAAGTAACATCCACCTCCTGGATAACCTAATTATTTTATGGTCCTACAGCACTTTCATTCCACTTTGTTTCACTCAGTCTGCAGTGCCCTTGACGTGTACGAGACTACTAAGCTTTCACTAAATCTAATCATTTTGAGGAAAGAAACTCCAATCACGACTTCAAATAGGTTCCATTGAGTGTCAAGAGGCGTAAAGAACTTTGCCATCTCACGCCATCGGTAGCATATGGAATTGTGTAGATCCAGGTTTGTAAGGCGTCAGAACCAAACTCCATTTTTAAATTTAATTTGAGTTTCTAGTACGTTTGCTGCCCTAAAATGCACGTTAAACATGTGAGAACAGGTTTATGCATTTCTTTGATTCCTTATTTGTTCGAAGCAACTAAGAATCAGGAGCAGTCAGTTCGATGCCCAGGGAATTTGTCCGTTGAATTACATTAAAGGAGCAAATGATTAGACATGCATTCAGTCCCACAAAATGATCATTTTTCTTTAAGAATTAGACCATTTCATGTTAATTACACCCATGATGACTATATCTAATAGCCCCTTCAGGGGTAATATCGTGGGTGTTGCCGTTTTTCAGGTAATTTACATTCTTACACCCTAGAGTAAAATTGCATTTTTTAGTCGAATCTAATTGCGTCTTACTTTTGGTACCGCAATGAAATTGTTAATTATACCGCAAATGGGAAGATAGGGAACCCGACAAGGCGTGGAACAAACATGATTGTCACTGGCATCCCCCTATTAAGTTTGATCGAATGGTGGAGGCTCCATCATGATCTCTCTTAAACGCCTATTTTCGATGCGGCAGCAAGCACGGTGGGTGAGGTTGCAAAGTTCCTAGTAAAGTTCTTCGAGGCCCTCTCTGTCACCATAGCAAGGCTGACAATGTCTAAGGTTGACCTCTAGTCTGGCAAGCCAATTCTATGCTAGCACACTTTGCTGTCAGAGCTTTGCCTAACCCTCTCCCATGGCTAATTCATATTATTTATACGTTGGAAATGCTGCTAGCTTATGAGCGTTTTAAGCGCCATCGTTTTCTTGATAGAAGTCCCCACTTGACTCGCAAGTCAACTAGTTACGATCTTGAGTTTTAAATTTAAATGCACCAAACAGGTTTGAACTAATTACATTGCATCGGTAATGGGAAAACGAAGTGGTTTATTGTTCCAGTTTAAGGAAATGATTGAAATGTGGGAAATATCTAATCTAGGAACCTGATAATTGGGAAGGTACTATCAAGGTTTGACTTTTAATGATTTACCAGAACCGACTTTTCAAATCCCGCAAATAGCATATGATTAAAACGACTTGTCAATCCGTTTGTTTTTGAGTATCTTTGTTCAAAATATACCTAACAAATCTTGTGCCATTGGTGTTAGGTTGTTAGGAAAATCACGCTCGTTGAAATTGTAATCTGCTTCCACGTCTGAACGACCGCTTGAGTGGATATAAGAGGCAAGGATCAACCATCCAGGTGTTATCACCATCCTCAAATAGATTAAATGCAAGCTATGCATCAGTCGACGATTTCTAATACGACTTTTTATATACGAATTAGTGATTAGTCATCGGATTTTCAGTGCCACCTGATATAAACTAACAATTGTTGGTGTCTACGTCAAGACGGTCGGATCCATTCTTGGACCGGTGAACATGCAGTCCGGCTTCATACAGCTCGGATTGTTCATCATGACCGTGGTTATAGGTCTGCTGATCCATTACATTATTGCCACCCTTGTGCTCTTAATTACTAGTGGCAAACACCCCTTTCGGCTTCTCAAGTACAGTTTGGATACGTTTTTGATCTCCTTTGCAACAATTAACATGTATGCGTGATTTTTGTGCTATTATAGGATTGTAGCCAAATCTTAAGTGACGAACTATCGAATGCATTTCCATTCTGAGGTAGTACTAAAGACATACTGAGATTTGTTGTAGTATTGGTAAAGTAGTGTCGAATTAATCTGACTAAATTTTAGTAGAATATTCTTTGTTGCTCCAATTTTGTTGAACAAGCTACACAAAGTGAATGCTGGTACTCTGAGATAGCGCAGTGGCAATCGACGAGATGTTAACCGGACTTGATAAATAGGGATGAAGGAGGATGATTTCGAGATTTGTTGTTCCGGTATCTGTAGCAGTGAAGGGAGATGGTCGTACAGCCTTGAACTCAATGCCGGGAAAGTGGTCTTTATAATGTAAGCTTGACATTTGATTCAAGTTTTTGGGACACGTTTCTCTAGCCTTTATTTACCCCATTTTGTGGTGGTCTTTTCAGTAGCTGAAGGTCTCGTGAAAAATTTAAGTGCGCTTTTGAAACGATTATCTCGTATATTCATTGTACCCAAGCTTTGAAATATCCTTAATTAAGTTTATAATAATAACGATGAAACCCTAATATGCAGAATATACAGGATTACAATTTCGAGTCATGGTTTAAAACAAATTTGCTTATGGGTGAGGGCTCAAATAGCATTGAAATATTCTCCTCAAATGCTCTTAACTTTTAAAAGATTGCTCACTTTCTCTTTCTCCCTGGCTGTTCCCAAAATTTATAGTACAAATATGGTTTTGGTTGTTGCAGTTCTTTCTTCCATTAGGGTACCTACTGATGCCACAGCTTTCCTTTTTGCCGTGGAATGGCTTCTGCAATTCCATTCATAAGTGCACTTAACCATCTTGATTTGTGTTTGATGTTGTTATTCAGTGATGATAGCCACAGCTGATACTTGTTGAATTTAGTGTGCTTAGTGCTGTAAATTGCATAAATGGCTTTTTGATCCTGCTCGTCAATGAGGTTGAAAGAAGTATTTTTGGTCTTAGGAGCCGTTGTGGCTCAGGTGTTACAGGTCTCGCAGCAATGCACGCGGCAGAGACGACCGCAGCAATATGCAGTCGCTTAAACAGTGGTGGCATTGATGAACCATTCAGCCCAACGAAGTCTGGTCAAACGTCTGATTCGGTCATGAGCATGGCCCGAAATCGTGTTCTTTAAAACCAGGTGGCTAAAATACAAGGATTGTGTGGTGGTGACTGCCATACGTGAAGAGTCATAAGGATCACGAAATTAATCATTGAAGTCTGTCATTTCTGCCTAATTTCATTGAATAATGGGTTTCTCATGTGTAGATACTGGTTTAATGTAGGTTTTTATGGCCTACATGAGATGGATTACACCATCACATGGTATCAAAGTCTTTGG
>NW_020170385.1:1512086-1540032 GCF_000524195.1 Echinococcus granulosus | reverse complement strand
TAGAAGCGATATGATCTATCTGCAACTTTAGCAAAAATTACCATGGCACTTCACACTCAATCCGTAATTCCAACTGGGATGTTGCCTAGGTTTTTTTCACTCTTTTCGTTTTGAATACGTATACTGGGGCCCACTGAGTGCTTCCGTCGATTTAAAATTGGAACCGAGTGAGACACTACGCTCCCAAGGGTGCAGTATGCCAAGAAAAAGCTTTCTAAACATGATTTGGCCTTATTTGTTAAAATAGGAAAGGGGACCTATGATTTAAGCTAAGGTTTATTTGAATTTGGAGACTCTGTCTACTGGTTTACTCAAGAGGATACGCAGACAATAGTGATAATCTCATTAAAAATGGAAGACCTAAGTTACTGAATTTCCTTGGATTTATTACTGTTTAAATTATGTAAAAAGAATGTTACCCTGAAACTTCTGCCATTTAGTTATGATACGTCATGGAGCTGTTTTATAAAATCAGAGCCTAAGGAGCAAATTCTTGCATTATTCCTTATGATTTTAAATGGAGGATTATGATTAGCTAGCTGTAATACGATAGTGATTTATCCCTCAGTATTGGTGAGGCGCCACTTTTGTACTTCGAATTAGCCCCCTTGTACCTTGCTGGGTGGGCTGACCTTATGGGCCATGCCAATAGCCCAGGCACCTTCTCTGCGCTGAATATATATCCTGCCCGAGTATTGTGCCTTCTTTCGTCTTCAGGGAAGTCTCGGGACGCTACATAACATTAGCGATTTTCAGTGTACTATGTTTTTTGATGCAGCAACCTCGTTCCTTTTGAAGGATTATACATAAATAATGAAAGTGGAAGAGTGGACCAGTATAAAACAGTGGGGGTGTTAAAATGACTATTAATTAAGAAACAAGAACCGTTTTGACATAGATTTGGTATGACGATTTAAAACAACTACACTCTGCTGGTGAGTCAAAAGCGCACAACCATATTCAATCTACCCAAATCGTAACGAGCCATAGCTGTTTTCGAATAGTCTAAATAGTTTAATCAGCTAAGAAATCTTAAAGTACAGGGGGTAAAGTACTGCTATTGTTACCGTTGAATTTACTTATTGAAAGTCAACACTGTCTCAGTAAAATGAGCCGTGAATATCAGGATTGTGGTTTTTATTTAACGACAGATTTAGCATCTCGTTAATGCAGATAGTGCGTGTGTATGTGTATGCGTTACGATGTTAAGTACCTCTAATGGGGCTTCAGTGCAAATGCCAAAGGATATTTTGCATAGGAAATTATCAGACATGCTTATAAAAGCACTATCAATCTTCTCTTTTTACGAAAATATAGAGAGCTCTAGCGGTTATCATTGCATACGTACATTTTTGAATGAAATTCTTTTATCAAGCTAGTACCATGGGGAATTGCGATTGTTCTGCATTGAGAAATGATCGCGATGCCCTTAATTTAAAGTAGAATTTCACCTGTATATGAAGCACTGAAACCAGGGTGAACGAGAAGGTATCCGAAGCTCCCATTGGCGTGGGTAGTAGTTAATTTGACTGTACTTTACCACTAAAATGCACATTTCGATTTGGATTTCTCATTGTTTGATCGTGTTTTTCTTTGTTTTACAAGAGTTTTCAGCATCAATATTGCATTTTAAAGTGATGAATATACCTTTTTTGAAGGCAATGATTTATACTTCTGAAGCTTTATATTCTGTACCAAACTCGGATGACTTATCAGTTGGAGTCGTTTTATACCTGGACAAAAATAAAAGCCTCAGCTTAGACATCTAAGTGAATTGATGTAGGGCATTTTTAAATTAAAGGAACAGATTTGTCGCGTCACCTACTGAACTAATGGCGCAACCAACAGTAGCTAGATTTTTTAAAGACCATTTTGTAAAGACGGGTCAAATGTAGAATTTTGTCGAAACAATCAATTTATGGCAACTGGGATCACAGAATCAACTTAATACATTGTAAGATTACTTTTAAAATAGGGTGTTTGCGCTAAAAACACCTGTAATTAGGTTCATTAACCAAACATCTACATGAACATAACCACCGCCAGTGCCTTAAAGTTCATTGTATGACTGCCATCTCTCCGCGGGCAACAAATTGACCCTCCGTAGTTGTGTGCATTCGCTCGTCGCGTATGCGTAAACTGCCAAAGAGACCTCTTCAATGCAAAAATTAAGCAGTAATAAAGCGGAATGGAAAGTCGCCAAAGTCGAGAGAGGGTTTGTGATTTTTATAACGAGTCCGAAGTTCCACCTTTATTGCTTCGGTAAATTACTGTCGCAGACCATATGGAGATGCAGCTAACACCTACTTGACTTGCTGGAATGGATTAATTCTACGCGTTAGCAGGCTAGCACATGTTCTCTTTGTGAAATTCCAAAAAGTGTCATGGACTACAAAGGTCATTTTTAACACTAAAGTAGCAGTTAGCTTAAGGTTGAGTTCTTAAAAGAACGGGAATTCTCCTATACCATACAAGATATTGGAAAACATCTGTGAACGGCAAAGCAGCAGCCAAATTTTCCCAAAACTTTTCTTGCGTAATTTACTGCTAACATGTTTAATCAATGCCGACATTTTGTGTTATCGATGAAAGTGCTGCGCCGATGTCTGGGTAACGGGAAAGTGGTTTTAAGTTACTGGTCCAGTCTGTCGACTCGAGTACGATCTCAGAAATATGAGTATTTTTTTGCTGATACAACTAATTTAGGGTTTCCTACCAGTTTATACTGCTTCACTTTTCTGCCCTATTAGGTTGTATGAACACCTAAATATTGCCTTCTGCTTTTTGACGCGCAATCGGTTTACCCAAGTCTCTGCTACATTTATCGAAGTAGCAGCGCAGCTGTCCTCATGCGATCTGCCAGTACACGCAAGTACTTACTTTTGAACATAAAAGTACTCGATGCACCACGATTTGACGCCATACACGCATATTGTTCAAAAACTCATACCTGCTTGGGTGATTGCAATAGTCATCAAGCACAATGTAGCGAGAGTTCATTCAAAATGGAACTTGGTTTGGTCTGCTGAATGGACTTTTTAGGCTGTCGTCACTCATTTTCGATAAATAATTAAACCACATCAACTTAACTAGATTACGGAGTTAAGTCAAGCCTAAAGCCTTAATAAAAACTTTTAGAGTGATCATTTGAGTTCTCTATATGCAAACCTTACTCACATGTTTTCGCATAAATACATGATTTTACTATTCTCCCCAGTGGACTTGATCCGATAAAGTCCCTACTGTTAAACATAACACGCATGCTATTGTATTTCCTTTTTTGTAAATTTTCTTAAATGTCATTTTTCAAATACTGAAACATAAATGCATGAGGAGGACACTTTAAAGGGAATTAGTGGGTTTGTGATATCTGCTGATTTTAAAAAGTTCGCCAATTATACGCAAATTAATTCAATGAAAATAATTTACAACATTTTTATGCGAATTACATAGACCTGGAGACTTGTAGTAAAAGGAAACTGTTTGATTCCGTATTGTAGAAATCCGCTTGTCAGTCACTTGATGGTGCATTATTCCATTTCCTGCATCCTGCCCTCGCACCAAGCATTGACATAGGCCAATCGGACCTACAATCACTGCAATGGCACTACCGATTGGCGAATGAACGCAGTAAAGGATGGCATCGCGAATGCAACTTGGGTTTCCCAACTCGGCTTATTTACCCTCACAAATTTCGCACAATTTAAATTCGCAAAAGAATAAAGTTTTCGGTTTGTGGGTAAAGAAACCGTTAAAACCGACTTATTAAAATGTCTTTTATTCTCATTCGTTAGTAGCCATGTTTTTGAAATTATAACTATATCTAGTTCAAAAGGCTTTCACTTCCCAAATTTTTTTTAGATGGGGCTTATTATTGACTTAGAGAACTCAATATCGTGTTCACTTTAATAGGTGCTTTTGGACAAAATTAATAGCAGTAGCTGTGATTCATTTCTGACTAGTTCTGCTTAATTAATAAAGAATCAGTTTTCCAACCTCTTCAATTTTTGCATACATTTCATTCGCCAGATATTGGATGATTCAGAGTAATTATTAACTGCAAATAGTGATTTCACTAAATAGCTATAAGATTGCTCAGGCCTAAGTCTACATTTGCTTAAGAGAAACACCGGAGTTGAGCTTCTTTTATGTAGAAAATTGGTGGTCAGGGACTTTACAGCAGCACGACTGTAAAAACAACGTATCGCGACCCTAATTTTATGGTGATAAAGTCCCCGAGCTACCACACGAAAAGACATTGAGGTAAGTGTTCTCGGTAGAAAAGCCCATGAAAAAGTTGACGATTCTTAATTTTGATCAATCGGTTATTGAGATCTGTTGCCACCAACCATAAGAATATGTATATCGAGTTTTCCCGGTTGAGATTGCATGGTGAAAAGGTGAATGAGGTGATGCCTGAATAAACACTAACACCGGCACTTCGTTGCAATATTTGTGCAATTTATCAGTGCTTTAATCTACCAGTACTTTGAACAGATGACAACTTGTTTTACAAGCCTGATCTTGTAAATCTCCCCGTAATACGTCAAAAATATCTGCTATAGTCTAGCCCTAATAATGAATGCTTAAATGAAATTTATATGTGAAACAATGCAGTTTCGATGAAACAGATCCGCACAGAAATGGTGCAAAGTCGCTGGGACAGCAGGACACAAAGGGGAATGGGCAGTATGGGTAACAGTCACATTAAATCGCGTTGCACGAGGTGGGGGCGTGGAGTAGTTGCCAGGGTCGACCAATCAGAAGACTAGGCAAACAGGCTGGAATGATCGAGTAGATAGGGCAGTGACTAAGGCAAACATGCGGAATTGGCTCGTCTAACACTTCCCCGTTTGAGCTTAATTGTCAAGGCTCACTCCATGGCCCAGTTTTTGCTTCCTCCAGTCTTGTGTCTCTGCTAGCGCGAAATAATCTGCATTGATTCTCCATAGCCAGGTGCGTTTGTTTGAAACTTCGAATCTTTGAGGAAAATCTCATGAATAATTTTGCTGTTTGATCCTCCTGTGACCAGTACCTCCGTGTATCTGAACTAGATTACACATCAGAAGAGACTTCTAGAGGATTTAAGCTGTCTTCCTTTCCCTTTCACCTTAAGCATTGACAACTAAAATTGGGTCAAACATTGTTCTATCAATCCATTCAAATGCGGGTATTAGGAAGAAAGTGTCACTGATTGTGCCTTATACCGTTTTCCTGGCATAATTATTAAGGAAATAGAAGTAGAATGCGTTCCATTGTCGACCGCTAGATCCTGGACCTTTCATAACATTGGATATTTATCTGAGCGCGGCAACTCTGGTACCGACTGTTGACGACATCTGAACAACCTCTGCCCATTTGTTATACACATCCACGAAAACTAATTCAAGATCATCCACGTAAATTATAGATCACAGTTGTTGGCGAGCCGACCAAGAATGGAGTTCAACTTGCATATGCGATTTGTACGTCTAAGCGTATTGTAAATAGGACTTAAGTAGGCATTTATTTTAAGTCAAGATATGATCAGCAAACATGGCGTTCTCGCCAACATTCTAATTTGGTTGGTTATAGGTTGCTCCGTAATGAAGTGGCTTAAGGATCCGTTCCTGCTGCTGTTTAGTTTGTTCAAATACCAGACCATCATCTATATATGACAACAATTGGCGCCGATTAAGCTGGTTCAGCTCCTTTTCGGTGATTTGGAGCAATCCTCTTAACTTTGGCTATTTTGCAGCCTTCTGTAGAAATGGGTTTTGTAAGGTTGTCCCTTTGATCATGGAGGGAGTTAGAGGGAATTCAAACTGCGACAGCTGATGCATCATCTAAGCTCGATATTCCAGTTCCTTCTAATACCTCTTCATCAACCGTGAGAGGGCACTAAGTTGAATAATTTTTTTCAGCTAGTTAACAACGGACAGTAGGATTTTAGCCGAGTAATATATTCACCCATTTTTGTGCCCTGATCTCCGGAATAGAAGGGGATATTCTTTTTACATCCAAAGGAAACCAAAAGAAGTTTCTTATCTTCAATCAGTATAAAACATGTTCCTAAAAATGCCTATTTGAACGTTTTGCTTGCTGTCAGTGAACGAGCATCAGGGATGACCTTCTCCTCTCAGGTAGAAAAGAAGTGACCTGTGCTTGTGTTCGACCCGAAGTTTGGTCTCGTTGGCTTTAGAGAGATAAAATCTGGGAATCGTGAAGAGTCTATAAGCATCAATCTGATCCTTTCGAAGGAATTTCGGCATTCTATTGTTCAATGTCATGGGGAATCCTTTGTAAGTAATCGATTAAATGGACCACGTATGCCCTATGTCATTTAGAGAAAAGCATTGCAGCGGCCCACTAGTCCTAGAAACAACCATATGAGTCGGAGGCATTCTATTAATAGTTTGATTTTTGATAAGTCAGGTCTCCTACCGTGTTTGCCGATTGGGAATCTCAAACAATTCACAGAACCCATAGCAAAGACACATTCATCCTGAAGTAGATGAAGGCCATATGTATTCATTCTATTAAGAAAAATCTCCTTTTTATGATAATTTGCTTTTAGTCTATACCTATTATAAAATATACCATCTAGATAGGCCGCTGTGCCTCCGACATGTGAAGTATGCTGTCTATGGTCTGCTAAATTATGATACATGTACCGACTTAGTTCATGGTGCGTATTGACCTCCGACAACCCCAAGTTTCTTCACCCTGGAGATAGGAATTTAAGAGTTCCATTTTTACAAGGGATGGATCTCTGTTCAGCTTGCTGAACTGATTTTCTGGGACTGAAAACGGTTATTGGCAATCGTTAAGCTCCGCGTTGAATCCGACCTGTAAGTCAGCATGTGCTCGAACCTTTCTCGTTGAGGTACTTGACGATCAATATTGGAACAACTCATGGTGAATGGTTGACAGACTTCTGAGAGCCTGTTCTTTGAAGCCTTGCTAGTTCCTGATCTGCGAAATAGCTGATAGCATCGAGAGCCGAGGTTTCGACTAGAACACGGGATTTACATCTAAATGCAGGGTCAAAATGATTTTGATTTTGTTACGAGTTCCTCATTGGAAAATCTAAGAGCGTTTTTGACACAAACAGTCAGAGGGGTCATTGCAACGAATATGGCTACATACTGAGATCAGGAGAACATTCATGATCCAAAATTTTTAATCCAATCCCAGTCAAGGAGATTCGAGCTAAACTAATTAGTCAAATAGCCCACATCACCAAAGCTGTAGCTATTGAATGAAATTGAGCAGCAATTCTTACCGACCATATTAAAGAAACTAGATGAAATTTTTCCGATGAATAATTATTCCCTTAGAATACCTGTTACTCCTGATTTACCGAGCTGCACTAATTTTTGTAAAATGAGATACTCCATGCTCCTAAAAGAAAAAAAGCAACTAAAAAACCCTCTGTTTTATCTTGTAAAAAGCAACTTTTAACCACTGGATGAGTGAAAACTATTATGGATTGCAACTGAACACCCTGTGTATGCCCATCAAATCAAGAGAAAATATACACCTCGCAAGTTTTCAGTCAAACCCAAGGTCTTTTATAGCCTCTTTATTTTCAAAATATAAGCTATTTTCAAGATGTGGATTTGTATTAACCTTTAATTAAAATTATTTGACCTAAATGCCACCGGTACGTCCTTGTTCAAACCGAGCTTGTAATAGCTTCAATGAAATCATTCTATGCATAAAGTCTTTTAGTGAGAGACGGCTTGAATTTGACTAATCAATTAGAGCAGAACAGACAGTGTCACTTTAAAAGTGCGGTTTGATGCATATCCTCTTTTGGAACGTGAACAAATCAGCACGCAATTTATGATGCCTCTAAGCGAGGTTTGGTATTGAACATAAACTTTCCCAACTATTTGTGGGAAGGAATACAATGCGGTAAAAGTCACAGTGTCATGATATGCAGCAAATGTATTTAAACAGGTCCTTATTTTGGGAATATTTTCTACTCTGAATTCACTTGGCATTTTTACTTACGGTACTACCCATTTGAGTGAAACGACACTTTCTTTTACCTAACATATGTCCAATTGCGATACTTGCTTGAGATGATGTGTGGCATGACTGATTTTCATTTGTCTGTGGTGTGTGTGTCCTTCCTTAAAAATAGGTGGCTAACTTTGCAAATGCTGACCGAAAAAGCACAGATACGAATGGGCATGCTCTCATCGTAAAAATATTTTGTAGAAAAACTTTAAAATATTCATTTGTCTTACAAATTTAATAATAAAAGGTGAAATACCCCGTGATAAAAAAGCAAATATGAGCTAATGGAGCTAAAACAGTAGAAATTTTACACCATGAAACACAGCTGAGCTAAATAGATGAAAAGATTTTTAGCAAATTACCTAAATAACAAATCTCACCGACTCTCTAACATTAGTATAAATAAAGGTTTAAGCTTTTTTATTAAGTAAAAGTAATAGATCCTGAGGCATATTTAAAAGAAGATGCTAAAACTTGATAAAAGTTAATAATATTTGCAACAGTTCATCAATTTCCTATGCTACTTTACGAGAAAAGGTATCCGGTTCTACTGGTGGGTGGAAATGAGCTAAAAGGAGGGGTATACGGAGATTGCAAATGACCTGCTAGGGGGTAGGGGGCGAACAGGTGGAATTTATGTCTTCTGGAAGGATGATCAAAAGAGGTCGAGGAAGTGTGATTTTCGGCAGAACACCTGCCTGTAACGAGGCCTCCCACTTCTATCTCCTTTATAATCTGAAGGTCAATCCCTTTTGCACAAGTTTATTACCATTAAGAGAATGTATACTTAACCTTAAATTCATCTTATTTAAATGACAGGCAGCGATACATTAGCGGAGCACCTCAGTGGCCCATTATCCAAATTAAAATTAACTCAATTAAAAAATAATTGAGTTATCATTGCAACGCAATTTGGTTACGACGAAGGCGGCCTGAGATGATAAACTAATTTTAACAAACAAGGTTTTTTAGACCATTCAACAGTTATTTTCATTTACCTGAGTTAAAGCGATGTCTCATTTTCCAAAATGAATTGACAAGGATATGGTAGAAAATCAAATGCGTGTTGCATGGAAAGGATTAAACTCTGATTCGGAATTCGCATTAGGGCTACACACGTGCAGTCGTGTTTGGGGCCGAGGGGGTGAATTACTGAAGAAGGCAGCGTTTGACCTCAATGACTTCATTACGGTCGCCTTGGGGAGGGGCAGTGGTGATCAAATTTGCTTCTGCCAAACCTGGAAGGAGCCACTCTCCCCACTTTTCCTCCCTACAGAACGCCACTTTACGAGTGTGCAACACCGTGTGTCAGTCAGCCTTTCCCTCCACCTCCCCCTCTTCCTCTTCTTTCATGACACACTTGACCTCATGGCTCACGAAACTCTTTCTTGATAATTTGGAACAACTAAAGGTGGGTTCGGTCACACATTCTTCCCTTTCGTAAAAATGAGCACAAACACAATCCCGTAATTTGTGAAATTTCTGGTATTCGAGAATGGTGTAATATTCTCGTTTAATTTGTCGATTGTAATCATGTTCACCCTAACATTCAAATGTTATATAATCGTTAGCACTAATTTAAAATGTCTATTAAATGTTTTGCCTAATCTTTAGGTGTTGATCGGTGAAAATGTCAAGCTCAGAATGAAGAAATGCCAATAAGTAGATGAGAAATAAAGGTGCTATCAAAGACGTTACTGACTCCAATATAAACGAAAATGTGTGCCGTTTTACCATTTAACTATGAATAAGCTTTCGGCGCCTAGAATTAAACATAAATAGTAAATTTTATGCATCATAGGCATGGTTTTCCTCGAAGTGAGTTACTTTCAATTTATAACTAACATGCCACGTCGTTTAAAATATTTTTGAGTAAAATGTAGTAATAACGGTCAACTTAAAACACCCAAAAGCCAAGTTTTTATCATCCCTAAGGTTACTAGTAAATATTTCAGAATATCAGGGAATCGTTATACATACTTCAAAATGGCAACCCACTTTAGATTTCATGTTTAGGGGTGATAACTGGTATTATTTTATTTTTCCCAAGACTTTTCTAACATTTTTTGAATTCTTTCCTTTAACAGATTAATTGCCGACTTAAAGTAAGAAAATCGAGACAGAATTTGCAATACTTCACTGCAGAATTACTACCACTTAATTGATTGAATGCTGCATCAACGGTCCGGTTGCGATTTCATCGACCTTTCGGATTAAATAGTTTTTCAAGCGTGTTTCAATGTCCATTCTAGCGAAAAATTGAGTAAGCAACAAGCTCTGTTGTCTGCGCTGCCTCAACACTGCCTCAGGAAGCTACTCCGATTTTGTCCTTAAAGTGCACCAATTGCCCGGTTGCTGGCCTTCTTTATCCTGTCTAAAGGAATCCCACACTGCCCTAGCAACTCAAATAGGGCTGCTCATCGGGCCACACACACTCGCTCTATTAGACTCAGTGTTTTTAATTTAGGACGTCCAGACACCTAATTATCATATCGGGGAAAGCGGTAGCATTGTAATGTGTCCATCTTAAGGGGCAGGTTTCCAAGTGAAAAGGGTGGAATAAGCGCGATAACATGCTTGAATATAATTTCTCGTCATTAATAAAGGTCAAAATTTTCGTTATGTACTTTTAGAGTTGCCTTGATAAGCAATTGTGTATTGTGAAATCAATACAAACTATGTAAATGGAAGTGATGAGGATGACATTGAAATTACACAACATCGAGCATGCAAATCCCATTAAGACTATAAATTTGCAATCTACAATAAATAATGTTATTTCTACAAAAATTGGGGAGTAATTTTTGAACCAGAAAACATCTAATTAGCAGGCAAACAATAATAATTTGTTCTTGGTAGTAAAGGCAAATGAGATTAAAAAAGCCTAAGTACAGCAATGCTGATCAGAGCTTTTGAACATCTGGTAAAATGAAAGTAACCATGCTTTTATCACCTATCACTGACGGCGTCTTCTTTGACACCTTCGAATTATAGTTACACATGGAATAATGAGATTGATCAAAAACCCAAGTTTTCAAATTAAGCACCTTTTTAAATTGGTGGATCTTTTTCTAATATTAAAATAACTATAGGAATTCTGGTACATTTTCATAATATACAGTCACTAAACGTTAAATTGCCAATGCGATGTTTTATTGGGTAAAAATCACGCTTTTATTGACCAATAGAATTTTCATGCGCACCTTCTCGCCCAATCAGTGGAAAAGTGGTACCCATCACCCATTGGTTACATGCCTTCCCCATAATGATTAAAACAACCGTGCAGCTGACTAATTGACGTAACGGTGCGGCGAAAGAGGATGAAAGTAAGTTCCTTCTGATGTTCTTGTGCAAGTATCAAAATCGAGCTAAAAAACATAGTCAATTTCCATATAATTTCCAAAAACATATGACTGGTTCTCATAAAACCGGTAAAGTTTTATTCTACAAGACAACCGCGAACTAAAACTCAAGCCTTATCCACCTAAGGATAGACAAACTTTGAAGTGATTTACAAAGTTTTACTTATTTAGTAATGACCATTGGTTTTCTTAATCTAAATAAATTAAATTTCAGGAAGTATCTACCATAAACAGCGCTGTAAGTCAGGAGGACATCAATCGCATCGTTAAAAAACTAATCACGATAGGAGATGATTTGGAATTGCACATGGAAATGCAGTTTGAGCTTTGTTTGAGAGTGGTAAGACGGAAAAATTGTTTATATTTATTTTTTCATGTGTATTAATAGAGAATGTAAGATTAGGTGATATAAGCTGCCAAGAAGATGAATTCTCTTTACCTTAATATAGATGGTCCCCTTCGTTGGGGTTGTAATCATACACGGTGTGTTGAGCCGCTCCTTACGTGAACGAGGTCTCAGGCGATTTTATCAGCATCTCTATGGATCAAACTGAGCCTGCAAGTACCCTAATCTCCACAGAAACAAAAGAACAGGGATGGGGAACCTCAGAAAACACTCAACAAATGACCGAACAGATATTATTTGCTGAGAGGACGACAGATGATTTCTAATTATAACTTCTAAGACAGTTTAAGTGGAACATGCTGTTTTTAAATAACCGGTTCCCACCTCTAGCATTTTATCAACTACCCTTTATAACATCGGAATGGGCTATGACACCATTTATCGGTAGGTCCGATTGTACAGTTCAAGTGAACAAACCAATCAAAATTCCCGTTATTTTTAAAGTGCTAAAGCGATGAATCGTTCTTGAGACATCAAAAAATGTTCCAATAAAACAGTAGAATACTCAGTGCAGATGAAATACAATGCTGATAGAAAGTTTCATTGATACATCAATTCTAATACCATAGGTAAACAAGAATTATGTATTTATTATGGATTTTGTGTCGGAAAAAATGAGCATTGTGCACTAGACTTTGCCATGATGTTGCAGCAACTCAATCAAAAGTGACTCATGGCTGGATCGCAGATTAATGGGTCCTTTAAAATCATACCAACGTGCTGACTCAACCTTTGAATCCTCCAGGAAGAGCTATAAAGGAAATCCATTGAAAAATGGGAGGTTTATTTCTTTCGGATAAAACAATGAATGACTGTACAACATAAGGTACTTCATAATTATTCTTAAAGTGCGGTATTTTTATCGGATAATATTTAAAGTTAATTTGCATCATCATTAGATCCAAAATAACATTATTAACTATAGCCTAGATACGCATCCAATCCTTAGAGCATACACGTATTTCAAGCTTTATAAAGCGCTTAATCGAGTTCGAAGGAAATTATGGTAGCCTAACCTTTGTTGCGTCTGTGTGAAAAGGAGCTTGGCCTTTGCTATGGAAGTTAATGCACACTGCTTCAATCCAAGCGTGATCTGCATTCAAATGGTCATCCAAGAAGTCATCACTAATCTAAAATGGCAAAATAAAGGCTTGTAAAACTAATGTAAATTTTTGACAATTACACCTCTTAAAGAATAGACAAAACAAAACATACCAGAGATATTTCCATTTCATTTATAGAGTAAATCAATGTATCTTTGATTGATTCAAGTTCGGAGTTTGCATTGCTATAAAGACTAGTGGTTCTTTGCAGCAAAAAGTCGCGCATAACTTTAGCAGCACAACCGCGAAAGTCGCATGATTCCCGATGGTCTACAAAAAACTGTCAAGAAAAATGTTTTTAACGCTTGCTGTACTGATTGGCAGTAAGTAGCTGAGGTAAAGTCATCACATGCCCACGGGAGGCAGGAGCACTGATGCCTGTCAAGAACTGCCACCTGGAAATCAGCCGGAGATGTACCAGATCGCGTAAAAGCGAGAATAATGACATGATTGGGACCCCAGTGCGGGAGCATGCCCTTTCCTCCCAGGCCCGAACGGCCTCGGGGATTGAGAGGGAGGCCGCGAGGTTCTGAAGGCCCACGCGACACACGCACCCGCCCCTTAAGACAGCAGCGCGACACACCCTGCGGTGCATCGTAGGTGTTGTAATGCAGTTTGGTTGGATCGCTGCCCATTGAGTGGCGATACCATAATTAAACAGAAGGCAGGAGTTACGCTTTCACATGCCGGATATAGTAATAAGGTATGAGGTAGAGCCACTTCCCACATCTTGTAAAGAACATTCACTTCTGCGTAGAATTAGACAAAGCAAAAAGTCGCAGTTGCACATGAGAAAAAATGTATGAAATACAAATGCACAAAGCCGTTAGTGAGACTTGTACTGGTTTTATCTAGAGGATCATAAATCGATGGCTTCAACTACATTTGCGAAAAAAATGGAGAATTACACTTCAGGACCGTCCTCGATCTCGGGATATGGATAGGCGATTCTATCAGCATTTGCAATAAAAGGCCTGTATTCTGGATAAGGAACCTAAAAAAGGAGTTAAAACTATGCAGTTGTCACCAAATTCATTGAACTTTGACAGTCGGTTTTTGTTTTATGTGAACTTGAATTTAAACTATATTTCTAAACAATAAATTGATATACCTAGTGTGTAAAGGGTGATAGTGATTTAGAAAAATTATGGAATCAACGCTTATGGACAAATTTACAGACAACGACAGAGAGCAAATACACAAGGGGAGGAGAGAGGAATTTGCAAAGGCCTACCTTCCAGTCGACCATGCCATCGGGAATGTTCACTCTCATGCCGGGGCGCCGTTCAAAGTTGAAGGGAACGAGGCGCCAGAGGCGATGGCTAGCGATGAGACGCTCGTAAATGCTCGCTGTCGGTGGCATCGCCTCAGGTCGTCGGGAAGGTGGG
Organism: Echinococcus granulosus; assembly: GCF_000524195.1. Taxonomy (NCBI): domain Eukaryota; kingdom Metazoa; phylum Platyhelminthes; class Cestoda; order Cyclophyllidea; family Taeniidae; genus Echinococcus; species Echinococcus granulosus. The sequence goes on along the minus strand of NW_020170385.1, from coordinate 1,525,766 downwards.
CCAGGCTGAACCAACGGTGGTACTGCCACGCTGTCAAACGGTATCTCTGAGGGGTCGGCATTAGTTAACACAGCCTTCACACAGAGACTTTCGATGCGCAATCTCAAAAGTAAAAGCAAACCACAAATGAAGTGTACGAACTGAGAAGTCTCTAAATGTGACTGCTGTAAAATGAAAGCCATCAGAGAAAAGAGTCAAATAAATGGTGGCATACAATGTGCTTAATTAACACCTTCTTCAAAATAGTTCTTCTAAAACACACCTTCACCCGGGATTTATCCAATCCTTGAAATAAACATTGGAGTAACTTTTGTTAGAATTCATTGTCATTGTGACTAATTCTTTCACTAGTGGGGTCGAACGGTGGGGAACGAGTAACTAAACTTCTGTGAAACCACAATGGAATTGCCAAAATTTTAACACTCTTGACTGAAATGATTGATTGTTATAAACTTGGTCACCACTAGTTGCAAACTCGGATTTTTAGTGGCTGAGGCCCTGTATCCTTCCGAAGCCTCCAACCAGATAAGTGATAAAGATTTTAGAGTAGACCCCTTTAACAACCGACGTAATAAGTACACAGAAGAGGCACGGTGAGCGTGTACATACCCGGTGGGTATAGACCAGAGGCTGCCATGGGGATGAGTCTACCTCTGATTTGTGTGTCAGTGATTTCATTTGCGCCTACTTATATCAATTGATCTTCAAGAAGTTATTAATAGAGTTAGAGTGCATCTGCTGGCATGGCCAATCGGGCAAGATTGAGCGAGAGAACTGCTCTCTAGAAAGTGCAGGTATTAGCCATCAACTAAAACGCATTTCTGGAGTTACAGACATCTCCACATTCACCATTTTATGTTAGCTAAGTACCAACCGAAAGCTTTTTAGTGGTTTATAAATCCGCGACATTCGGACAGAATTATAGGGTGAACCGGGGTTCAAGCTGTATGCACAAAAAACATGTACTTGTTTACAATTAAATAAATACAGTGCAGTGTTTTTTACACTTTACAAAAAAGTCCGATTTGATCGGGAATGCGCTTTGCTTTGTTGCATACGGTTTAAAGAAATTTTTAGTGATACTCCCTTTGTCAGGTTTGTACCTTAACGGATAAAACGGAGAAAACTGAAACGGCATACTCCCAAATCTGACTTCACATAATATGACATCGAGTAAAAACCATGCACCACAAACTAAAATGATAGTTTTTTAGCAACAATTTTTATCTGATTTTGTAGCATAAAAGGATTAAGGTTCCTGTGGTAACCGCTTCAAAGAGTGGGAAATATAACGTGGAGGAGGTATAAAAGAGACCCTTTACACTTCTATGAAAAATAGTCTTCTAAAAAATTAATGTTGGGTACTTTATTGCTATCATATCGGCGTTGACAGCATTTCGGACAAAGCAGAAAATGAAGAGGAATGGAAAGAATCCTTAATTACATAAATAATGAACCTACTTTCCCGAAAAAAATTGCCGAAATAATTCCACTTTAGCTAGAACAGCTTACACATGTGCGACTAAATCGCACATGAAAGGCTACTGGCTTACTTTTCCTTCATCTTTTCTTCAATATCCTGACAATGTTTAGACAGGCCTTCCACCGCTTCTTTTATTGCTTTGCCGATGCCACGGGAAGCAGACTGTAGTCTTGGGGTGGTGCTCTTCCGTGCACCAACCAGCCGTCCTCCTCCCGAGTCATCAAGAAATTTCATAGTCTGAAGGCAAAAAATGAGACCAAGCACGCTAGTCATACTGATGTAAGTTCGTTTTTTGAAGCAGACGTCTACCGTGGTAAGTCTAAGAGCGAAAATTGAAAATAATCGCGTCACATCATCCACATTAATTGGAATGCTAACCTAAAGTTGAGTATTAGCTAACTTATGTGAAATCAACATTTTGTAAGGAAAGTTATCGGCGCAGTTCCATAGTGTTTGTCGATTTTCAAGCATTAGTTGTGAATTTGCCTATTCTAATTGAATGGCAAGACTAAGTTACGGCTTGGAGGGTATAAAATCACTTCAGTTGATACAGAGCATTAAGTCATTAAACACAGCTGCATTTAAACTCCGGGTTTAGTCGGTAAGATGAGGTTGATTGTGTTTTTACGAAATTACTTAAGATTCTTGAATATATACAAACAAATGAGAAAAAGTGGTTTGTACAACGATAAATTCATTTAAGAGTCCCTTTGTGGAAACTATGGGTGCATGGACCATATTGTAAAGCAGGCGGCAAGTGTGGTCAAAATGAATCAGTGATATGATTTTTCATTGATTTAACAATAGAGTTTTGTAGTTATTTATATTGTATAAGACTATTTTAGGATAACTGATTATTTTTGGTAGATATGTGCTCTAAGTAACGTACACTCCATACTTACTTGATTTTGGCTCTTTTGAAGCCTTTTCAAACCTATGGTGATACGCTTCACCATGCCGATGATACGGTCGAGGCGGTTCTCAAAGTTGGGGATTTTCTCAACCTGTGAGCTGAGTGTATAGAACTTCTCTTCAATGAAATCGGAGTCAGAGCCGAAGATGGAGGACATGTCCTCGAGGAGACGGTCACTAAGAAGTGCATTACTGCGCTTCCCTCCAGCACCCACCGGAGCGACCCCTGCCCCGCTCCTCGCACTGATGCTTCCAGCGGCTCCCTTTACACCCCGTGTTGTGATGACGGTCGACCACGCTGCCTCGCTCCGTCGTGAGACCGGCAGTTCGGAATCCATCTGCGAGCGCAGCACGCTCTGCGCCTTCATAAACTCCCACTTCATCAATTTTGATTCCAGTGAATGGTTTCCACGAAAGTTTCTGCCTAAATCATTAAAAAGGGGAATTTGAGTTGTTTAAATAACCTGAAAAGAGAGTTTATGGCAAAAGAATAAGATTCCAACTTTACCCTTCTTTAAATGGCCTCAATGTCTCTGCCTAATCAGTGAAGCACGTCGTTTGCAAAAGTACCTAAATATCTTCGACATTTTGCATCTGAAAAGTTTCTTTGTTCAGCACGCCAACAAAACAAATAAATAGCAGAGATGACACGCTTTGAAATTAAAAGCTGGGGTTAATTAAGTTTGTCTGAACCGAGAAACAGAAATCGAAATTAGCATCCAAGAGGCTTGGACAAGAAAGCTTAAATCAGCCACATGAAGCAGAAGACTAAGAAAAAGCATGAGATACGATTAAGTATAAGAACTTAAATAACTGCAGCTTTTAAATCCAAAACGTATCAATTCTGCCATTTATGTGCGCTGAAATGTGACCTAATCAAAAGTATGTTTTTTGGAGTTTGAAAGCAGGAAAAAAATAAGCTCAGGATCCTAGTTAGTTTTGCCGATTCATTACGAGACCTTTACCGTTCTTGGTGTGATACCTGAAGAATACGGCATCTTAGAACAAAATCAGCATTCACGTTTTAAAGATCCCCAATTTGTGATGTCACAGTTTATAAGGAAACCGAATCCTTATCTCAAAAGCAGGTAAAATAAAAAGGCAAAAGTGAAGGTACAATAGAATTTAAAGCCTAAAATGAATATCTAATTTACGTCGATTTCATAAAAATTGAATATTCATTTCTACGAATAGTTGTATTCTGAAAGTGTTAGAAAAAAACCGGAAGAAGGATTGGTGTGGAAACCTTGCTCTAGATAACATAAAATGCAAAGTACATAACAATCAACTACTCTCGTTGCCTGGACGTTAAGATTACCATGAACATTTTCAAAACACGTCATTTTACTCGAATGCAAATTTGTCAGTCCTACTAGTAACCCCTTTCCATTTTGAGGCCAAATAAGTAACATTACGTAAATCCAACCTTCCCATTTTCATTGGAAAAGTTTCATGTTACCACCCTGGAACTGCAACATCTATCCAAATTAGATTGCCCATTCCAAAACTATTTCTTAATTACCTGCAGAACAAAACTACACTTAAAACAAATCCAAAAGGATTTCAAGATATGGATTAAGCCCAATTTCAAAATTCCTCACAGAAAGGGTCGTCGGCAATCTCCGGCTCAAAATCGTCCATTCCTGGACAAAGGCCCAGAAGGCGGTGTATGACTGCGTATACGATTTCTCCGATATACCATAGCAGTGTGAATGGTGGAGCGACGGAGGGACGATCCACACATTCTTGAATCATTTCATAGCGCTGGTAACTCCAGAAGTACGTTGATGATCCCTCTATTTCAAAATAGGTAGATCTAAAAGGTCCATGTGACAAAGCTTTAAAATTATATTTGAGCATTGGTCTACTGGACAAAAGCCTCAACTTGATTCATGGAGTACTTCCCAAAAGCAAAGAGCACCTCAAAACGCAAACTTAAGATGCAATTCAATCGCTCCTATCAGGTAAAACTCACGTAAATGTTGCAACAAGTAGATTTAACATTAGGAGTTGCGTCAGCAATATGAAGGAGCTTAGACTGATGATGGATAACTTTCTTGAAGAAAATTGTGGGCACAAATCGTCATCTCTGCAACTACCGTCTACAAGAAACAATAATTAGTAAAAAAATTTCAACTCGATGATCAAGGATCTTCATAGCTATTGGAAATGTAAGCAAACAATCGCCATCTTTATTCCATAAATTATAAACTTTTTAAGGTTTTTTTACGAAGCACGCCACTCATTTGAAAAAAAACAACCATTTTGAGTGGCTGTTTGGTGCGTTTCACGACATAAGCATGCTCCTGGATGAACGATGACGAAAGAACAATTCGGGATAACTTCGGAACGTAGAAAATTCCCTGCACGGGGCCCACCACGCAGCACAAAAAAGCTAGCCACACTCAGCCTTGTAAATCATAAGCACAAAGGACAGTGTCAAGCTAACCGGAACTAGAGGAATTGATCCGTTCTTTTTTATACATCAGTTCGTCTAAATCTGAAAGAAACTGCGGCGAGACTCAAAAAGCCGTCTGATCTTGACGGTTTTACATCTCAACGTTATGACATTTTTGACGATCTACGGAGTGAAAGCATAACAATTGTAGAAATGTACTAAAAACGAACATTTAGTGGTTCTGTCAAAGTTGAAAATTTGAAGGAATTCTAAATGATTGAAAAAATTTTGGATTTATTTAAAGTTTTCCTAAAAATGGTCAACTTACCTTCACCCTCGAGAATATCAAGTCCAAAGTTGCCTAACATCTGAAAGTAGGCGGTCATAAAGAACTCATAAACGATCTTCCCTCCCGTCATGTGCTTCATTGTCATATTTAGTGCTAAATTGTAAGTCAAAGTTGCATTAGTAAGTAAAAATGTAACGCAGTAGCTGCTTATTACAAAACTTACACAGGGTCTTTTGAGAGTAGTGTGTATAATAACCATTTGGATAAGAAACAACAAAAGATGATACGCCATATCCTGCCTGAATCACTACTAAGAGTAGCAGAAACGGCAGTAGATCGTTTACTACCTAAAATAAATACACATATTAATTGAAGGGCCTGACAATTCAATGGTTTAATTCCTACAGATTATGCAACACAGAAGGATGGTAGGTTTGATCTAGTACAAGTGAAAGAAAATTAAGTAAATATACATAGCTGAGATAAAATCAGTGCCCGAATTTGATGTTCCTTAGGCTTTTATGCATACCGCGGCAAAGTTGCTGCTGGAAAAATTTAAGCGCATGGAATTATTGGAAGAACACAAAGTCGTTTAAATACTAAACCATAGAATTCAAGCCATCAGAACCAACCAACTCATTTCACCAATAATTGCACAACAGAAGCTTTGTTGAATTTCCCAATTAATTATTAGTAATTTGTACAAATAAGTCAAACCCGACTCACCATGCGATTTATCATGATGAGTTTTGGACCGAGAACAATGCTAAAACTGAAAATATACATTAGGCGGACGAAAAAGGCGAAGAGACTGAGTGCAAACATGATGCGAGCAAGAGTGAATCTCTCCTCGACGAGGAGGAAGTAGGGATGGTCGATGGTCAGCTCTTCCGCCCGAAGATCAAGCTGGGTTACTTGTACTGCTAGTCCTGAAGTGATATCCCAATCGAACAGATTGCTCGAATTTTCATGAAAGCCCTTTACAAAACAAAACATCCCAGGGATTGGAACGTTTGGCGAGAAATTGTTTTTACATCGCATTGGTATAACACACCTTTGAGAAGGAACTCACTGATGAACAGGTTACATTGTCTCGGTTGATCTGTCTTTTAGCTTCTACAAGATTAACGTCGCGCACTTGCAAGTAAGCCAAAGTGCGAAGCACGAAGCCGCCGAGGTAGAGGGCAATAGCGGCGCAGTCGAGCTTGTTCCATCCGTCGCTCAGATATTCCTTCAGGCTGGCACCTGGACCGAAAGCCTTAAACAAAAAACAGGCAATGAGAACGCCATCACAAATTCAGTTTCAAACTTATCATGCTATCTTTTTGACAAAGGGCTTCTTTAAATTCTTTCCAAATGAACTGCAAACGGTTGATTGTAAAGACGATTTGTGGATTATACATAAGCCAAATATGATACAAGACGCATCGTTTGATACTAGTTTAAAAGTAAGCACCAGAAACCCACTTGCTTAAGTTCTTCCAGCAGCAAAGCCAAAACCATGGCAAAGATGAGGCCTTCCTGAATCGAGTAGGATATTCTTAAGTTTTGAAGGATCATATTACTGAACAGAATTAGAAACGCAACGTAGAATATCTAAAGGGTAAAGTTTCATGGAAAAAAACGAAATAAGTCAAGTAATACCGTAACTTCATTCTTTAACGTGGTTCAAAAAATTACAGTTAGAGATATTGAAAGTGAAAACTTTCTTTTTGCCTCTTTATCACTCAACCCGTATGACATGATTTACTTTGTTCAAGGAACCTGCAATGCGCATAGTCGTAATTTCGTCGAAGAAGTTGGTCTAGCCGAGTGGATAAATGCATTTACTAATAGAAGCTGTTTTGCAATTGGATTCTGAGAATGTGCTGAGTATTTATGTCGTTGACTGTTGTATGATGATTAAGTTTAATGTACACGTATCAAAACTCACGGTATTGTAGAGAAATCGAGTAACAGGTGCATGATAATATTGTGTGATATCCTTTATTTGTCGATGGAGCCTACAGAGGACGAAAGTAAGGAAAAAATACCCTTATAGTATACCAGTGTCGAGACGCTGTCAGTAGTGTTGGCGGAGATTTATGCCTTTTCCCATCCTCCGAACACTCGAGGTCAGCTGAAAACGTGGTGTTGTCCCGGCTACTTTCACTTGTTTCTGTATCACTGGGATTAGTCTATACGCGCAAAAAAGAACACAGCGATAAAGAATTAAGTATAGTACAGCATTTCTTGATGCTCAACGATAACAAACACCTTAGTTGGTTCAATGGCTTCTATTACATTCGCAAAATGCACTATAAGACTAGTTTAAGCCATCGGTTTACCTCATCTATGCCCAGGAGGGATTTCTGTGTGTCGTTGCAGGAGTACGTCATTACTTGAGGCAGGATGAAGGGAAAGACTAAACCGACTACGGCACCACATAGAAGCTGAAATGTACAAGCAAATTATTTATGTGATGAAATTATTTATCTTATAGCCGAAATCGGGGTATCAAACGAGTCTAATGCCTCAGGATGCAGATTCATCCTATCTTTATAAAGGGACAAATAGGGACATTGATTTACTTGAACAACGTTCAAGATATAAAATTTTTGAAAAATCCAGTAAGTTTAACTTCAAATGCAGAAAAAAGAACTTCGAGGTTAAAATAGTGCTTCCATGTAGGATGAACTCATTTGGGACGATAGACAATTTAAACCCTGAATTGTAGTGGGTGCAGTTCGAGCGTTTTGGTATTAACCGTTTATGCCATCTTATTCGACTTGGAGCCTAATGTACAGATTAATCTGATCTAGATCAATACCACAATAGGTAACTTTGTCTAAACTTTGATACGCTTTTCACGCCTCTTAATTGAAATTTACCTATAGGGATGGGGAGGGTGTATGAATGAGCAATAAAATACACAAAACTGGAATATTAGTTACAAAAAGAATCATTTTAAAGTGGGAAATTTGCTGCAATGTGTATGTGAAAACAATGAACCTTGAAATACAATTTTAAAGTGAGAGTAACTAAGCGACAAGATTTGGTAAATTTTCTAGTTACATGAATATTTTTACGCAATTTGAGGATAGAGGAAGAGATGAGTACAGAGGAAGAAAACTGGAGATTACTTGAAAGGTAGTAGTTTTGGAGGAGAGCTCGCCCATCCAAACCTCGGAAAGAAAGTCCTGACAGCAGGGGTGAGACATGAAGTGGATGCATCCGCCACGGGCCGCTAGGCGAATCACAGCGCTGTGGCCGTATTCCTGCAACTTACGGTAGAGCAGCATTCTCGCCCGCTGGTTATCCTCCGCGTAGCACGCCTCCAGCACCTCCTCCGCCTTGCTCTCAAAGATCCTACAACAACATACATTTCACAATCGGTAGTTTTCATGGCGGTTAGCTGATCGAAGACTGAGCAGGACCTTATCACTTATGTAACGAAATTGCAAGAATAACAAGAAATTAATTTGCTTAAAATATGAAAAAAACGGGAAATGTATTTTAGGAGCATGATGGCAATTATTAATCGAAATATATGTATATTACGCATTGTGGTGTTTGAGTAGAGATATACCGGTTACACCTTTCTGCAGGAAAGAAACTGCCTCCCTAATTCGAAAAACTAAAATGGAGACTTACAGCATACATACATGAAGAGTGGATGGTGAAATATGATCAAATGAGCTTGGGTTACAGCGTTAGGATAGAATGAAAATGCTGAAATCAAGTAAACGGTAGTGTAGGTAATTACGGTTAACAGTAGAGGCGTAAAATGGGAAACGCATAATCGCAAATCCAGATTACATTACTGTCACAGATGCAAAGTTGTGCATGAGGTAATATTTCAAGAAATGAGTTATCAAGCATTATAAAAAGTGGGAAAATGACCTTGCATAGCGTTCAAACTCCAATTTTTGAGATATGTCTGTACATACGGCTGCGAGCTTGCCCAAAAGTAGGGTACAAAACATTGCACCACCGATTGGTTCCTATAATACATATATGCTTACTAGATTATTCACATTTGCATATAAATAATAGATGCCAGGGGAAAATGGTATAAATATGTAGAAGAAACAAGATGCAAAGCCTGCCTTTTCATAACCCCAAAAGAGAACAGCAAGCTTCAATTTTCCGAGCAAAATACACAGTAGCATCAATTCCCTGGCGGGGCGCTCGAGTCGAACCTTTTGCATCGCCGCAAAACCTATTGATAAATTGCAATTGGAATGTATAAATAAATACACCTTAGATATTTTTGAAATAATTTTTTGGCATGAATCTACTTACTGGCCAGTTTCTCGGGTACACACTGCTCCATTCCTAAAAGTATAATCTCAAAGTGAAGTCTTCGACTTTTCCACGATGCTTCCGATCGCACCGTGTAATGGAGTCAAGAGCACTGCAAGATACTCACAAATAATAGGTTCGAAGTCGCGGCAATATATTCGTTTTCTCTGCATGTTATTCGTAAAAATAATCACATTAGTTAACCGCGTACAGGCTGAGAGGCATACCTTTTTGGCCTCATCATGTCATATCACAGACCTGAGGGTTTGAAGAAATTGAAATTGAATTATATTAGACATATTTTAGAGTAAGTCCCACATGGAATTGTTAGAGTAGGCAAAAAACATTATTCAAATTTAGTCATGACTGAAGCAGGTGGGCCTACTTTGGTTGTTGATACCACGGATGCGTTCGTAGAGGGTTCGCTTATCCTGAGCTAGACGATGGCGACGTTTGCGCTCACGCTCCTCCGCCTTAGCTGCCTCACGCCGACGTGCTTCTGCGGAGATGAGACGGGAGCGCTCGGCGGCGGAGAGCTTTGAGACGGTAATGCGGTGGTGGCCGCGGTGACGCCCTGCAAAACTCGATTTGCGCAGCGCCGACAGTGTATCATCCATAGAAGTCGTCGAGAGAGGGTCTGTATTGATCAATTGGAAGTCCTCTGTTCGCTTTTCCTCCTCCTTCTCCTCCTCTCTCTCCATCTTCGTCCTCACCTTCACCCCTTTTTCGTCCGCCCGAGTCCCGGATACCAGCATGTCCCCCGCTGATGCAGATATTACCAAACAGAAGTGTGTTTAAAATACAACCCATAATGCTAGTGACGTTACCAAAACGCACAGAAACGAACCTTCCTTATTCAAGTCAGACATTTCCGACCCTGAACGCTGGGTTGCTATATCCATGTGGTCTCTTGACCATTTCCCAAGGTACCTATACTTGCCATTGCATCCAGGTGTCACGTCGAAATCCTCCCCTCTAAAAATTGGAGCCTTTGACCAAATAGTTCCATCACCGGTGGCCAGCTCCCTACTATTATTGGCCACGAAACGTCGGACAGCCCTTTTGTAATTGCCATCATGACCTTGATTATAAATAAATATGTTGACAGGATAACTGGCTCTAATGTTGAAAATTTCTTCTTGCATATTGAAAGATGGATGTGTACTTCAATTTGTTTAGAAACCAAGAGTATAAAATTTCCAAATATCAAAAAATGGCTTGCTCTTAACTTACCGCATCTCCATGTGTGTCCAGATGGGCCATGTTTGCGACCGTTTTCCAGTGGCACAACGACACCAACCCTTCTATACTTTCCATTTCCGCGCACACAAAGCCCTGAAGGTTTCCCGTTTTGGGGCACGGAAATGCGGTTTGTTTCAGGAGAGATAATGGTGGTGCTGCTCACTGACTCTGTTGATGCTGCCACTACTGCTGCTGACGGTGGTGGCGGATTCAATTTTACCTCCGGTGGCTGCTTCTGATGCTTACCGGGAAGTGGGCTCAGTGGTGCAAAGTAGGAGCCTTTTTTGCTTGTCCATGCTGGAAGAAAACCAATTAACTCAATCAAGAACTTTTCCCTTGTGAGTAAAGGTATTCTTATACATTAACAAATTAGAATTTCGTTTCAGACTTAGGAGAAATGGTTTCATTTTACATACAAATTAGCCCAATTATTTCAAAGGTTGGAAAATGTAACAGATTTTAGTTACGATGCTTAAGAATCAGCTCATTAATTACGGTAAAATAGTTAATTGATACGGTAGTAAACCTGATAGTTTCATCACAGCTGTTAAACTTACGATTTTCAGTGATAGGTACTTCCTTTTCCTCTGCCTCGTGTCGAGCGACGGCCCTCTTGACCATATTCCGAAAGTGCTTACTCAAATAGTACGGGCGGTAGAATTCCCCGAGAAGATGCTTAACCATGCGCCCAATATCACGTAACATTACCTAGAGCGCAACGACGTTTTTATGTGTTTGGAAGCCACCTAGAATACGCTCAGTAAGCCACGGCCAGTTTAAATGATTAATCTGCTCTTAACAAATCATAACCACAAAGTCAAAAAAAATATTATTTTATGCCTGGCATTCAAAATACAACGCGTTAACACATATTGAAGGATAAAAACCCACTGACACACTCTACTAATAACTCATGTGCTCACCCATTCCATCTTATAAATGCGATATGTTTCCCAGATTCGACGCACTGTTTCAAGCTTTGAATCCTAAGGAAAAAATTATGATGAGCTTGTACCAGAGCTACTTAGCTCAAAAAGGAATCAAGGTAGCCTAACCTTCTTCAGTAGACTCGCTGTGTATAACTTCTCCAAAGTATGGACAGTCAAGAAGGCCTCCAAATCGAACCCATTTTCCACGAGCAAACTCACAAATGCCTCTTGGTCATTCAGTATGGCCTCAAACATAAAGTTATCCAATCCGTGCCGCTGAAAACCGAAATTACCACTGAAAATTGTCTAACCTTCCAATGACGACCTTCTGTGAATATCTTCTCTTTGGCTATATCAGCCCGATTTAGACGAATCGTTACCTCCAACTGTTCAATATTTAGTACATTTAACGGAGTCTCCAATCCGGCTATAAAGATTGAATAAATAGCAAAAATAGGGTAAATATAATGGTCATGTCTTTGAGTTTTGCAGGGAGAAAGTTGTAGTTGAATTTAAACCCACATTTCACCTCTGTTTAGGGATGGCGCACCTTTCCTGAAGCAAAGTGCCTCAAACATTGATGTGGACGAGATTGGTTTCGATTCGGCCCGTATTACGAGTAGAAAAAGGTGTATTGTCACGTAAGTACGTTAAGTAAGTAAATTTAATGTGACTGGGTGTATGCGTCTACTGAAGTTATAAGTTTGATGCATTCTGAACTTCGACACCTTCAAATACACCCAGTTCACATAATCACAAGTGAAAGTAAATATAATCAGGATCAAAGATAAGGAAAAGTCGCTCAAAATCGCAAAGTATATGTAAGGAAACGTAGGAGAACGTAAAAAGTACGGAACGCATTTGGAGATATACAGGACTCAAAGTATAGGGGTGATATTAGGCATGTAAGAGAACCAACCGCTACTGAGAAGAGCAGATATCACGTAGCCATCCATGTCGGTTTCATCGCAGTCAAAAACGGACACGAGATGATTGAGCTCCTCAACCATTTTGCGCAAAATTAACACCTCATCCATGTAGTCGGCCAGATTGAGTGTTGTGATTTCTTGAGGATGGCGCAGCTGGGGACTGGGTAGTTTAAAGGAGACCCTTGAGGATCGATGTGAGGTTCGAGGAGTTGCGTCTGAACTGCTAACTCGACCGCTCTTCACAATGAGCGGTTCAGCGGGCTTCCTCTCTCTCAGGTAGAAGGCCCCAAGGTCCTGCTCGTCGGTCGCCTTTAAGATACTTGCGATCCTAAGAAAACCACGATGGAACACTTACGCATTAGTTAGCTCTCTGCTCCGATTACATATAGTGTCATCTTTTTGGAGACAGAAAAGGGTGACCGGAACGGGAAACTAAGGAAAATTATTTCATTGGCTTTTCAAAATTTAAGTTTGCAGTTTTTGTAAATTGGGACCAAATATACAGGCTTTTTGAGTTTTACAACAACAGTACTCAGTGATTTATAAGTTCTTTTAGTGGGCTGACAAGTCGATCAGCCAAAGTTTTACTGCTTGGATTTCGCACTAAATTCAAATTCTATTTGTCTCTTTGGGCATATATGATCTACTACCAAAATTAATCGCATAAAACTCATTTCTTGCGTTTTTATCGGTGAATGAAGTTATTAAATAAAATAAGCTTAAAGTTATTTTAAACTGCTCTACGAAATTGAATTTTGAATCAAGATTCCAAAATCCCAACAAATGTCAACAAGAGTAAGTTGATGAATTGCTGTTGCAAGCAAGCTTGTTTCCTTGAAAAGAGGTTACATTAATACATTTGTTGAAATGTTGCCAATTGCGATCGGTGGTGAGACGACGATTTGCTGCTACGCAGAACTGACAAAATTCCATATTTTCAAAGTGCACTGAGGAGGCATTCGATTTTAAATAAGTACGAAGATAAATAACACATGATTCTTGAAGGTAAATCAATTTGTAATATTCTGAAAGTAAGTTTTATAATATTGCCACAAATACTTGGGTCTCAGAAACAACGTATAAATTTTGCCGGCTTCAGTGTCAAATTTATTAATTGAAGGCACGTTCTATTACAGAAAAGGCTTCCTTTTTTTTGGACGAGCAAATTTAAATTTAAACATGGACACCTATTGGGAAAAAGTGAATAACAAAAT
>NW_020170385.1:1472558-1511986 GCF_000524195.1 Echinococcus granulosus | reverse complement strand
GAACGAGTTATTTCGTCACTCAAGTCAAACATTCCTAAAATATCCCTAGACTTTGCCAAAGCAATATGTTTTTAAGGGATTCATCACTCGGTTCATAGCGTTTGAGTCATTTCGGAGTGGCAGGTTCTACTATCGGATAACGGATCTCCAGATGCTCTGCAACCAATTTTATAAAAGCTCTTTTGCTTTGAAACCGAACTAGACTTGGTTTTGAAGCTGACAAGTTAGAATTGCATCAGGTTCGATCGACGTTTCATGGTTTGAAGGTTCAAGGGAAGTGGAAAATAGTAGACATCATAGTAGGCAGCGATGGGAGTTTGGCACATTAGCGTCAACTCTTTGCGCAGTAGAAGCATCTGCAATGGCAAGACAATATTAAGGCCAACCATTCCAATGGAGCGTCGTCGTTCAGCCGTAGCAAAGAAGTTAAGGGAGCATTCCCCCTGGCGGGCTGAAGGTGAGGCGTCGAGAGGAGACGTGAGCAGTTTTTCCGTAGAACGGACCGTTGAAGTCTGTGGCAGTGGAGGTGAAGGCGGTTCAACTGTGGCTTTGAACTTGGGTCGCATTGGAGGCAGCCCCGGGACGGTGTCCGAGAGCATCCGCTGTGTGGTGTGTGTTGACTTAGAGGCCGCAATTACGGAACTGTGGAATTTTCCTTCTTTTGACTGAACGTTGGAGGCAGATAAACTGTATTAAAGTTTGCGATGGCTTGCAATTAATCTTTAGTTAATGCGCCTTCTTCCCAACTAATCGCCTGCTCGTTACATCTTTTAGTCAATCGTACCTCCAGGCTACATGATGTCTCATATGTGGGGGTGTAAACGCTGATGAAACAGGGCAAAACTCCAACTCCCTCCAGGTGACTCAAACGATTGTTGCTCAAGTGCTCCGTCGAATCTTGATTATTATGGATGATCAAATCCCATTCCTGTCACCACCACCATGATACCTTTTTAAGTAAATAGAGCCGTTCAGTTATCTAACTTGGATTACGATGACTTAGCATTAACCAAGGTCGCCCTAAGATAATGCAAGTTTGGTTACTTTGCCGAAATGATTAAAGGCGAATCACATACATTTCGCCAACCAATCACCATTTGTTCAACAGCGACTCTTGTTCTGATAATTTGCTCATTCTCCGTAATTATCCATGTCTGGCTGTTCGTTGTGGGGCTATTTCGGTCCTTCTGTTTGCCTGAATCCGATGGAGCAGAGACCATAACGAGGTAGCTGTAGTTTTTATCGATGTGGAAGCGTTTTGCACAGTATTTTTGCACCAACGTCATTGAAGGATCAGTCAAAGTCTCGTCTTCTTCACTTGGATAGTAAATTGTCTAACAAGATGTCCAGAAGAACAAAATTTCACTTTTCATTCGTTTAACAGATGAAAGCACTTACTGAATTCAGAAAAGAAAATTGGCATGACCGTAACTTTAACAAAATCTATGTGTAAGAATTTATGAATCGCAGCCTGAAACAATTAATGCTTACTGTGAAAAAGTGTTCTGCCATGCGGATTTTGTCAGCAAGATCAGGTAAATATGAGCACTGTTGCCACCACAGCGTGCGAATCCCATGTCGCATTGGCCTATTTACTAAAGCTATTCGACAACTGATTACCGTTTTTAAAAAGGTGGAGGACATTTTGAGCTTGAATCGGCATGTAGAGATACATCTACTTTCAATGATTAGCAAGACATTGTTTCGACTCTGTCACTCCATCAGTATCACTTGACACTTTGGTGGGATTTGTCCATATCATTTGCATCGCAGTTTTAAAATATATTGTCATCGCGGTATGTCATCGAAATGCCATCCCAAAAGCTATTTATGAAATATAGTAAGGCGCTCAAGGAATTGAGAAAATGCTAATACACGGTTTTATGCTTTCGGTTCAAGGTCAAATCTAACTATTGAGAAAAGGTCAACAAAAATTGCCTTAGGGGCATTATTAATTAATTGATTCAAACCCTGATTTTAATAAAAAAGACAATTCCAGCAGCAACTTGACACATGAAATTAAAAGAAAATCAACTGGAACTCACAGAGGCGTTGGTATTGAAGATGTGTTTGAATTTCAGACTATTCATGGGTGTGACACCAATTGCGAGCATCTTTTCCCCTCCGTAGGCCTCCACGTACTCTGTCACCGCTTCGCCGGCAATTTTACCTATTCCTCTATCCAAAGCATCGCCAATTATCCAACAACCTGTTCAAGCGAATAGCCCAAAACAAATCAAATGGCCTTATTATCTTGGTTTAGATTACTTTATCACTTTATGTAAAAAAAAATGTCAAGTTTTGGTAGCTTTAGCAACTGCCACTTGCTTCAAAAGCATTTCTCTCTTCCCAAATACTAATGTCTAGAGATCTAGGCCACAAAAACGACACCCTTTTAATTTAAATAACCTTTTTTAACTACTAGGTCATACAACGGTACCTGGCAATCGGACATATCACATTACTGTACAGGGCACAATGTATATGGCTTACTGTTTGTCGTAAATTGCATCAAAATCCCCAATGGACCTACATAAACACTATTCTTGAGACAGCATATGCAATATTTACAAATAGTTGGCTTTTATTAGTTTACTAACCCCTCCACCTTCACCTTTTTTCAAATATGTCTACACTTCTTTTGATTTGACATAACCAATTTAAGTCGCTCATATTTATAAGTGATATGTTCACATGAAATTGGAACTATAGCGCCTTTACTTACCCACGCTTTCCATGGTTTTCCATAGACCTTTCTTCATAGTGAAGTTGAACCTTTTCTTCAAGTTAGCGTAAGAGCCATGGACACTAATAACTAGTGTCGGTGGTTTAAGCTGCCATGCTGAGGAAAATATTCGAAGAATTTGCTTCTCTGCGGGCACCCTACCCACAGTCACAAACTAGTTGAAAAGGAGGAGGAAGCATTTGTGGTAAAAGACACTATGCCCATAAGTGCCCTATGCCAGCCATACGTTTCTGCTTATAAGCAAATATCCAACTTATATAGATTTGTAGAAGAAGCTCAAAAATGTGACTGCTTTTTATTAAAATGAAATAGTACACCAAATCATGTTATTTTTATTTTAAAAGGAATTAATGAAAATGTGAATATCTTATTGCAACCTGGTGCTTAAGGTAGACCAAATGATAGTTTAAGGATTTTTTTCAAAATAGGATGATGGAAGTTTAAGAAATGCATGACGCCATGGAGGTGCGATGAACCATGCTGAAGATGTTAGCGTTGAAAATTACAACACTACAGCTGAAACATAGGTAAAAATTTTACCCCATAATTTTAAGAGGCAACAAGACTAGAATGAACAATGGTTGGTCAATTATGCCCCAAAATTTCTGTGCTTTAGGCCAAATCCTAAACCATGGTCAACCAAACTATGCTCAATGTATTGGTAGTCCACTGAGTATTGTTCCCATAAAAATACTGATTTCTCTCACTGATATCCCATATTAGTGATGTCAAAACACCAAAATGCAACAAAATTACTTTAACAGGTTCGTCGAGACCGGAAAAAACGATGGCCCCTTTGGCAGAGACATCGTCGTCCGAGAGAAATTGGGAGACTGATGGGCCCTCCTCGGAACCCTCCTGTCCAAACTGGTCAACGTCCATTTTGCATACAACTCAGGCCCAAGCGCACGAACGTGTAACTGTGTCGACTGCGCTAGGGAGTCAGTCAGAGGAGCTGAGGGAGAGAGGGAACTAAGTAGCAATAGAGGGCGTCCCGTTGGCTGCGCCCAGTTTCCGGAGGACCAAAATTATGTATACTGTGAGTAGAGAAACGCCCTTACCGGAAATCCAGTGTGCTTGGACCATTGAAGGTAACGTGAATACCTTGTGTTTGATATGCTTATTTTCCATGAATAATTCAGGCAGGGCGGATTGATCTAGAGACGCTGGTGTACGAGTGAGACTACACCAGTTGAAAATATTAAAATAATAAGATGGAAGAAAAACCTAGTATTTCTCATATTTTCATGCAATGAATTCACAAAACTTACACATATGCACTAAATAACTGTTGAGAAATTCATGCTAGACAGAAGTTTGCAAGCTTCTTATCATTATTAGTCCACTCAAGCCCCATTTGGTTTCCAGTCTATTGAGCGACTCAAGATTTTGCTGTCGTCAACATCTTTTTTACCTAGATTATCCAAGTCATAGTAAATTGTAGGTATTGCTGTTTCCAAGCTCACGACATTAGTGGTTGTCAAGATCATGGCTGAGACGCATGAATTTATTGTCATACAAATCAAAATTTAAGATTTAAACTTCATTTACTGCCTTTGCAGTTAAGAACCTATAAACTTTCAGGGCCAGATCAGACTTATTATTTGCAAGAACTTGCCTTTACTTACTACTAATTTTTAGTCACTCTCGAGTGCTCCAGTCCACATTGCATCAACATTGCTTCGTTATCTGTGAATCAATGTGGAACAATCTGGAGGTTGATAATTCATTCAAGTCGTTTCACCAAAACATCTTCAGGGATTTCAGCGGTACAACAGGGTGAACAGAACTTATCTACCTACCTTAACCTTCAGAAGGATATCCTTTTAATAATGGTTGCCGCCTAGGCATTTATTTCACTATTAGATAAATTAAGGGCGTAATGACTTGGTAAAGCTAGTTTTTACCACAAACCACTTAGTTTAATTTCTAAATTGCTTTGGTCCTTAACGTGTACAATGAATGATTTAACGCCATGCATATGGAAGAGTTAAACAAAATCCTTGTGCAAGTGATCTTCAAACACTGACTGACATGAACCCTTCCAAAATTCATGACTCCATCGAACAACTCCTCGAAAAAGCCAAAAGACAGAATAGGAAAAATACAACATTTTGCTAAGAAAACCTGGTCTCTCGGATATACAGCTTAATATGAAAAGTCGACACTTCGATCAATCCTAACATCGAATGTCAATGGAGCGATTTCATTATTGCTGCAGTCGTCGCCGCTTCCGTTCTGCGTGCTGGCACGACGCCGACGGGGACGAGGTGGAACGGGTGGAAGCGCGGTGGCGGACCGAAACCGGTTTTGATCGGTAATAGTCCGAACCTGACTCATGGCCTTATTTACTTCTCGCATTAAGTTCCGAGCAGATCGAACCAGGAAAATTACATTGTCAAGCTACAATGAAGGAAATCGTTCAACATTACTTGTATTTGATCGTCAGTGCGCCGCTAATTTTGGAAGACAAACATACACATAACTCGCTATTTGGTGTTTTCAAACCGGCTTTCACTCGACTCATCACTGCCAGCTCATGCGAAAATAGATTAATATTTTTCAGGGAAGTGAATAACCTTCTCTTGGCACTTATTTCAGAAGAGCCCCGCGTTATCTTTTCACACTTCCCATTTAACTGCGCCGTCATCAACGCGACCTCGTGAGTTGCCTTTAATATAAACATAGATTAATGCGACTACTATTATCAATAGTAGTAGGAGAATAATACTGTACTACGACAATACTTGAACAAGTTCTGCATCCGTTGCAATTATACTCCCCTCGGGTACTGTCATATAGTCGATTACATCAGTTAATCGAAGACAAATTTTTCGAACAGTTGGCACCATTAGGTCATTCCCACTCGCCTCCATCCTTTCAATTTGGTACATGAGACTCGCCTGTTCCATGTTGAATTTGTTAACCATTTGATTTAGATTTGGAGCCGTTCTATTCAAAAACTGTTGAAGAGAGCACGACGCTTGTGACGACCGCGAACTTCGTATGGAGGATCCACTAAATGGGTCTGCTTGAAGAAATTTTTAGAGTTAGACATACACTCATAACAGGCTTGACTTGTAATGATCAATCTCTACAAAAATTACGCAAAGTAAACGTATAATAGATTCGTCATATTTAGTATTTACATTAATCCTGGGCTTTGAGAATGAGCTTATTGGACATGCGCACCTATTGGGGTGGGTTACTTGAGCTACGATGAATGTTTGCCATTATAACGTTTAGAGAACAACGACTTAAACAAAAGAAAGTACGCTAAATTGTTTCATCATTAAATACACTTAAATTTAGTATTGTATTGGCAAACAAGAACAAAGGTCCATTTGCTAACCTGTGTGTGAGATGTCCTCCAGGGAAAACCAATAAAAGATCAAATTCTCAATAACTAGTCAGGAAACATATATTCACCACTAACAGAAGATTATGAAGACAACATGTTTCCATATGCAGTAAGAAGCAGAGAAATCAAGCATCAAGAAGTGCAAAGGTGCAGTTGTGCAGAGGATTAGAATGCAGTTGTTAGTCAAAGCCAACCAGAAATCGCACTATGGTATTTGGAAGTAATTACTCAATGCACGCAACCGTTAATTTATTTCAAATGGATAGTGAGGTGAGTTGCATTTAAAAGCGGATACGATTAGCTCTAGAACAAGTTACTGGTTATTAAAGGCTCGATGTGCTCAAAAATCCGATGTCATGTTGCATAGCGTAAATCATCGTCAGGAGTCTCCTGCAAATGACAGAAAAGAGCTCTACATTAATTCTAAACCATTTTAGAACTTTACTCTGTTAAAAGAAGTCACATGAATCTGTGATCCCGACAATTGTTTCTTCAGATGATGCAATTTATAGAGACTCAAATAAAACCGATTTCATTGTATAATTAATCCATATATTAATTTCAGACATTAGAAAAGTATTTCAGTGGATGAAAAGAATGCCAATTAAATTTCTGAGCATTAAACTTTTGCATAAATTGTCGCTTAACTAAAGAAAGATGACTTATCAGGAAACTTTCCTCAGAATATTTTCAATTTATTCAAAAGGCAAAATTTATGGGTGTGAATGGGTTGGCCCTCTTTCCCTGAGATGGGCCGTTTAGCTCATGCGGAGTTAGTGAGCTTCTACCACTTTTTTATTATTATGCATTTATACAATCTGACCAGAATTTAATAATCATTCTCATTAGGAGCCAGCGTATCTGCAAGGAATACTGCCTGAATTTTAATGCAAGAACGCCCTAAGATATGTGGATTACGAAGGAAAAATGAGCAGGTTTGAAATGAGGAGAAGACGTCGGTGAAATTTACCAGGTCATTGGTAAAAGGGATAATCCTAAACCAGGAATCATTAAATTCATGACAACAAATATGCGACTTTCAAATGGCCTTAAATAACATTAAGATTGCAATCTACTTAACAATCCAGAGGGTATGTATATTTCACAGTCCCTTCGCTGGAATTTATAAAATTTCTATTATTACAGTCATAATTGTTGCTGCACAAAGTTTTGATTAATCTCTATTCATGCATCGCTTGAGTACGTCAATACCATTGTTCTTTTACAGCTGGTCTTGATTTCACCGGAATGTTGCATGATCACCGTAGTACAAGTCTACATGCGAGGATCGCTTACGGATGAACGAGTCGTGGGTATATTCGTTTGGTTGGGGTGGTGGCAGCGGAGGGGGCAGAGATGGCGTCGGTGGTGGCAAATCGAAGGTGGTTTCTGCAAGATTTGAAGATGTCTCTCCCTGTCGGGAATCCATTGTATCCAGCAGGGGCCTTAGCCCACTAAAAGCATCGCGGATTGCTTCACCAATGCGTCGAACGTTGTCGACTTGAAGTGCTCTGTTTCGCGAATGCAAATTACGACACACCTCTCCCGTTGCTTCAGTGAGCTGCGGAATAAGCTAGCACAAGGAATACGAATTTCCTTATTTGTTTCTCGTTTATATAAAATAAAAATTCCTTTCTATGCTGATGATTCACCTCTTCCGACTGATTCAGGCCTAACCCATAGTCTTTGTGCCTAGGCTACCATCAGGTTTTCTTATTTGACAAAAAAATGCTCATGCAATAATGTAAGCTAACACCAACTGTAAGTAGGATTTGGTGCGACAAACGAAGAACCACAAAACTGACAGTAGCTAATAGAGCAATTTGATTTATCAGTGTACAACAGGTAAGGGGCAAAATTAAAAGAAAATAATGCATAGTAGTAGAATAATTAATTAGAAATCATTATTGCTGTGAAGTACTTACATTCTTTTCTATGCTCTCAAGTGTTGCTTGAGTCTGGTTCGCATTCGCGTTGTGCCCGTTGGATGTCTCCAATTTGGTGAGGATGTATCGAACTGCTCTATAACAGCGAGCGGATAACTTGCGAGATACGCTTATGAGACCACTCCTTTGCGCAGCCTAAAAGTAAACCATTGAACATATTCAAGAAGACGGCGTTAGCACGATTGAGACCATATTGAAAATGGTGCAAATAGTCTGGGAATCAACCTGACATTTGTCTGGCCGAGGTGTGCTTTCATTCTTACCTCCGCATTCGTTTGGCATGAGTTTATGTCGTCCTGCAGCAACCGATCGTACGCTTCCAGGAAATCCAAAACATTTGTCATCTCATCGATGTAATCGCAGAGCTTTTGCACTAAAGACTTGTAGCATTTGAGGAATATGGAGAAGTTTTCTTTGGTTAGCTAAAATTAAATTGATGCGTACACCGTCACTAAACAAACCCTTACGTTTGGGAAAACCTCCAAAAACCATTTGTTTTAAAATAAAGGCAAATATCATTCAAATTGAGCCAGTCACCTCGCCTGATACATCACAGAGTTATTTGAATTTTTGGATAACAACGAGGTGTTATGCTTTACTTTCCGTGTTTCAATGGAAGACAAAACACAGGTAAAATGATATTCCGCTTTCAAACGGTACATATACCTAAGTGGATTTAGATAGCAAAGCCGTGTACTCACCGAGGATTGGCTTCGCAGAGTAAGAGCCTTTGAGGCGTTGATCAATTGGGGAGCAAGTTGTTCCAAGTCATTAGCAGTGACCCTTACAAAATGCATCATATTTGGGTCCGTCCCCACACCACATAAACAGAGAGCAGAATCGATGAGATCTGATGTTTGCTGCTGCAACAATATGAAGTTCACCCATTAGTTCCATTTTATTGATCTTCCTGATGGGGAACAAATTGCAGTTTTGAATGCTGACCTCAAGCCGTTCGATCGTTTAGTAATGATGTTGGAAGTAACAAACATCGTAAAATTTTTTCAGCCCTTACATTAAAATGACATTCAAGACACATTTAGTGTTACTGCCAAATTATAACATTTGATGTTAATAAGGAGCCAAATCCTCGGTGGCTTTTAGCTAAGCTCTCAAGGCAACAATTTGTGAGGCACATAGAAAGAATAATGGGAGCCACGTTGATAAAAATTTACAGTGGAAATTCATGATTCATATAAAACACATAACCTTACTTTAACACCCAATCCCAAATTATTGTAACCTGGGTAATTAAGTTTACGGAGGTTAGAAATGTGATCTCTTGTATATCTCCCTGGGACCTAGCAATATTAGCTACTTTGCCAGCCCTTCAATACGTTACTGGGCACATTCAGCAAATGGGCAGTGAATAATAAATCCGGATATATAGCTACCTGAATTTCTACTACTGCCGATACTAAATTTTCTTCGCTGGCGTATTTAGCAGACTCTTCCAAATGACTAAGGGCAGTGTTGTTTGCAATGAAGGTTGATGAAGAAAGAGTAAGCGCTGCTTGTGAGATCAGCGAACGAATATTTGCACAAGATCTCTTCATCGTCATCATATATTCTCGTAAACCAGCTGAAGTCTACAGTTGTGCAAAAAGAATACGGCAATAAAAGCGATCAATAGGTCAAAAGCATTTATTCGTTCTACCACCACACCTCGTAGTCCCAAGCTTCGATGAACAGATCGACCGCCTCATTGAGTTCATGAATGTTGCGTGCTATGCCCGCTTGAAAAATATTCCCCAAACCAGCTGACTGCGTTAGAATTGCGATTTCAGTGGAGAGTTTTTGAACATTGCTCTGGAAAAAAGTGCTGTTCCAGGATTCCACTTTCTCAACTCCTGCCTCTGCACATTTCTGTGAATGGGAAGGGCGGGACATAGTGACTATGTAGAGAGAGGCTAGACGGGGAGGGGTGGAAGGACTTGCGTACCACAACCGCCTGCATGAGCTGCGCTACGGCCTGTCCCTGCAGTGGTGGCAGTGTCGCTGGGGAGTAGGTTGTATCACAGGCGCAGACCAGGCGGTCAACCGCCCTGTTAACCAACTTCACTGCGAACTCGCGATTGGCCGCCAATGTCGCCAATTTCGGGTAGCAAAAACTGGCCTTCCAGGATGAAGTGAGTAAAATCTAGTTACCATTTCAGATACTCACTTACAAAACCGCAGTATTTACGTTTGCAAATCGGCGCTGTGCCTTTTTAAGAAAATGATCCAAAGGCTAGAGAGTACCGTAACTGTGTCACAATAAAGGGGTTTATAAACGACATGCCCATTTTTTAAATGCTGGTGAAAAACGCCGACTATGAAACTCAGGCAGACTAAGAGGGTGTTGCAAATGTGTTTACTACTAACTGAGTGCTGCTCTTTTTTAAATAAGTCATTTGTCTTCTTACGGCAGTGGACAAATATCAAGGTACCTTTGTAGAGGCGACCATCATTTCACAGGCCAGAGTGAGAGTTGCGCAACTATTGTTTAGATCGACCCGTTGTTTTGAACCAAGAAAATCCTGACTCCGAAACTTTAGCAGGACTTGAAGGTCTTTGAAATGGTTCTCCAGTAATGAGCACAAACAAGAAAGCTCCTAAAATTGAATTTATTAACCTATTTAGATATACAAATAGCAATTGCCTAGGAACCAAAGCTTAGTATTTAGCATGGAAAGTTGGAAAAGTTATATTTAAATAAAGAAAAGGTTAAAAAGTTACGGCTAATTCGTCCACATTTATTCCTGCGACTCAAAATGTTTGAAGGGCCCTATTTTGCGAGGTGTGAAAGCTCGATGTTTAAAAATATCACAAAATGGGTGGTTATTAATCTCAAAAAGGTTCGAAATCATATTTTCTTCTCTTAGACGCCTATGTCCAGCGCAACTTTAGAGAATGTCAACTTTTACAATGCAGATAGATAAATAATCACAAAGGTGAGTCAAAAATTATTATTTATTACTCGTGTCGGAATAATAAAATGCTGAAGCCTAGACTAGTGGCAGAAAATAATGACCGAAATGTCATACACTTTCATCGGTTAAAATTCCAATGCATTCTGCATCGCCCTTGATATTTTCGAGACAGCTGTGAAGTTGACTGACGTCAATTAGATCAGCAAGTATAAAGACACGTGTTACAGATGATAAAAGGCTTCGCAAAGCCCTCAGCATTTCTGCGTGAAATTCCTCACTCTCGGGGTTGTCCAAAAAGGCGTTCACTGACTTGTGGAAATGATCACCGATATCCTGAATTTCTGATAGAGCAACCTGGAAATTTGCCGACACGTCGGGACACTCGCCGCGTACTTCTTCCGCATTTTTCATTAAATCGCCTATCGCCTTTAACATATCAACGAAACTATGTTATTATGTACACCATGAGGACTACAAAAAAAGCCTATGACAAACATATCAGAGAGCCAAATAAAAAATTAAGGCTCGAATTCTCAAGTATTGTCACGCTGCACCAGAGTCACGAATAGCGCTACATAGACTGCCGAAAGAACGACAAAGATTTTACTGGAACACATATTGCTAAAATAGCAAAACGAATTAACAGAATACCAAGAAACCCCGTATATACTCGCAAGATGTCATTGATTTTAATCTAAGAATGTTGATCAAACTTACTAGAATGTAGCAACAATACAAGCGAAGAGGTTAACCAAAAAGGTCATAAAATGTCTAAAAAGTACATAACCTAGTAAATGCTAGTTTTATAAACAAAAAGCAATGAAAATGACAACAATGAAACAATTAGTGTTAGATACAAAGAACATGGGTAACTCAAGAGGACCGCAACACAAATGCCCAAAATACTCCAAAAATCTACTAATGCATTTATGACTTTATTAAACAACGAGTTTATAAGCTTACATTCTTGACCAGGTCGAGAATTGTGGCCTTGTTTTGAGACAGACCCTTAGGACGATCCAGTGAGTCATTCCGGTCAATCAGCGCGGATATTTGCTCAACCAAAGGCTCCAGAATTTTTTCAACGGAAACTGCGCAAGCTATTTGAAAACCTTCACTTTTAGCCATATTTTGTTTTTTTTAAGCATTCGTTACCCCATTGCCCCTTCCGCAGATAAAACTATGAAACGCCAGAATTGCGACAAATAACTGCGAAGGACTTAAACAAATGTCACATGACCTAGCAGATTATCTAATTGGCTGGCACATCTCGCACTAAAAATACCACAACTAGAATGCCTTTTTGCAAAACAAATAATTTAAGCAAGGCACAAGGAACAAAGCAAGGCCGCATTTCACTTGAACAGAAAACTCATTATCCTAAAGTACCAAAAAATGCAGTAATTTGAGAAAACAGTGTTTTTCAATGCAATTTTTTGGTACGAAAGACAGAAACGGTGCCTCGTAAATGCTGTATTTCTTGCAGTTATAAGTCGACAAAGGGTTCCCTCTAATGATGATTGGGGGTAAGCTTTGCGCACGTGATGCAAATCGTCCCATGAATGATCCCTCCGAGTCTGTCACCCTCATTACACATACCGCCCGACCACTGGAAGCGCGCAGAAACTTCACTGGGAGTAGAAAGCCTACTGGTGCAACCAAGACCTTCAGTCCAGTAAAACCAGGCCCTGACTGTCATGCAACTTACCTGATCATAAGGGCCTGTGTCTTGTCTTTTTTGGGTCATCACAACCCCGGAGGAATAATGAAGTACCACACCCTTCGCGGATACTTGTTGGGGGAACAGAACGGAAGAAAGAGCTACAAGGAAAACGGCAGAATGCCGCACGCCAGAGGGGTCCAAATTCGCCAGAGATTTGGGCAGCACCGATTCTAACACACACCAGCCTCAAAACATCCCCAGGCGTTAGAAAACGAGCTTACCACCCACTGTGACGACTTACGCCAAAAGGCACCAGAACAACCACAGACAACCCAGGATGAGCACCACCCACGCCACGAAGAAAGCCCACCACATCAAATCACTGCATTCACCGGGGATTCAAACCCATACCTAGAGAACCAATTTGGCCTGCATGTCACGCAAAGTAGGACTCCAGACAGAACAGACCTGCAAAACACCGCCAAGAATAAGATTACCTCGACGTTTCCTACGCCCCACCAAGAATTTGAAAAATAAACGCGATTCGACGACCCAACCCCGTCTAGGCGACCAGAGGGGTCTCAGCTGGCACTAACGTGCCCAAATTGAGCATTGAAATAACCAAAAACTTGCAAGCATCTCCATATGTACATTTCAGAATTCCTCAGCGAAAAAAATACCGATCTTGACTCTGAACGTAAGCCTGATAAAGTCGTTGGAGAATATCTTTCAATTCCTCTATCTTCTTCCAGTCATCGTCACGCTGGAAGGAAGATTATTGTTTCGTGAAAGCTGCGCGGATACGCGTAAATGAGGAAACTTTCCTACCATAATGCTAAACACACCTTTTTGTTGGAATACTCATTTTCATAAAGTATTTTCGTCGTTTTCAGCAGAGCCTCCTTTGCGCAGACATCGGGTTCGAGGGATTTGAAGACGAAACGATACCTATCCAATAGTGCTGCCTTTTCTTTTTTGATACGATCAGCATTCTAAAAGGAAGGTCGATTTATTAAATACACAAATTGTGGCAATTTTGGTAATTAAGTGAGAATGGAAAAAAGTGACGCGAAAAACCGAAATTACCAATGTCTGAGTCGCCTCCAGCACTTTCGCTTTGACAATATTATGCTCTGAGAGACGTAGTCGCTCCGTAACGTCAGTAATTTTCTTAACCAACGATTCGGTACTGGTGGACCGCCCTACTATTTCTTTATCCGACTTCTATGAAAGGCGAAATCATTACAAAACGACTGCAAGCAATGCGACCAGAAAACTTTGACGGGTCACCGACGGATAGAAGCTTAAAATACCACCAGTTGTTACTAAAATGCCTAATTAGATCACTCTAGGAGCTTGGAAAAAAAGTAGTTCGTCAAGTTTGCCTTTAATGGAGTGGGGTAGGTGTATCTAATAAATTTATGCATTACGGATGGCAGCGGTTAGAATAATAAAAGGAGCGGGAATGACTAGACGCACCTCCAAGTCTGTTTGGGACTGCGACATTTGATAGAGCAGCGAATGACAAGCCCTAGCAACTGTAACAAGTTGCTGCTCAATCACCTCATGAAGCCGTTTAAAGTCGCCAATCGATTGGTCAACTTGAAAAGTCTTTGCCCTGATCTCCTGCATTTCAAGTTCCAAAGCATTTAGTTTCTCTTTCAACTCCTCTACCGCCTTAGGGAGAAGATTCGGATTCTCGACAACTTGAGGAAGCAAAATTTCTCGTCTGCCTTTAAGCTCGTCAAGTTTTTTGTACAGAGTCGATGTCTTATTAGAAAAAGGACATATTTTAACAAATTTAACACAGTACGCACGAGCAGTATGACTGAAGGTTAAGAACACAAATCACTTGAAGCGCTTGAGAAATTTGGAGACGGCAATATGGCAAACGAAAAATACTGGGATTTCAAATAAACAGTACTAAATACAATGAACGGAGTGAAAATTGGTGAATAAAAACAAACTTTGCACTAGCAAAAACAACGCAATTATGGGAGGTGCTAAATGAAAGAAATTAAAGAAGGACGAAACCTCCAGAGAGTGCGACTTCTCGGATTCGGTAAGAAGGGATAGTTTTCGACCTTCTGAAGCAATGCGATCATCAATTTGCCTCCTTGAGATAAGCTTTTCAGACAAAGACGACCGTAATTCCACGATAATTTTCTGGTATTCTGAACGTTTTCCCTCCTCCGTTTTGTTAATGATGCGCAAAGAAGCAATTTTTTCCTTCAGAGCTGTGGCATGAGAAGCCTTTTCCTTGTATGAATTCCACACCTACTTATATCCAAAAAGGGAAACACACCTACGTTAAATGCGTACTCATTGGCGGGGGCAAGAGTTTCGAAGAACCGAAATAACCACGACAGCACCCTAGACATCTTTTTTGGATCTCTTTCTTCCGCAAAGTCAGAGGAAGTAAAAGACTCCGGAAATTTCATCTGCTCAAACTTTTTCATTAACGTAAGGGCGTAAAATGACCTATCAGAGGGACTAAGTGATATCCCGTAAAAATCAAAGAGACAATGACAGATTATGCCATCGACCTTAAAACCTAACACAATTAAAAAAATCGAGCCGCTACCAACAGCCAGGTCGGATGGCTTAATTTTTTGGCCAGTACATTCTGCAACCCGAGTAGCAAGCCCACTAAAATTTAGCACAGGAAACTCTACAAACGTATATGTATACACAAAGATAGTTTACGGAACAAGCTCCCATCCGCCATCCTGTGGTCAACTACAAAGCAAGGCCCCAATTAGACCACTCAGGTTGAATTAAATTTTGCCTTTGTTGAGCAGTTAAACAAATACAAGGCCTACAGGATTACTTTTAGTTTAGGCTTAGATCGCACACAAAAGCCATTTATACAAGATAAAAATTTTTTAAAATATTTTTACGCATGGTAGTGCTTTTAAAACCTTAAAAAATCAGTGTTACGAAAGAAACGCCTTGAGATAAACCGTTATTTGCCTTTGATATTGCTTAGCAGTTGTATGGAATCCAATTTTTTAAAAAAGTGTATTATGCTGTAATGCAAAAATTTTGGTTATTTCCGGAGATTTCTGCACTACGAATAGAGTAACCTCGTATAACCAGAATTTTACCAACAAGAATATTCTGAAGGTGGGATTTTACAGTCTTATTCTCTCTGCTTGCTGTCAGTTAGGGGAATATGTCAATTATTTTGTAAATAAAACTCATCCCTGCGCAAACAGGTGTAATATTTTCCTTTAACACCCTTTTTAAAGGAAAGATATTAAGTTTGTCGAACCTTGAGTAAAATAAACTATTTTTGATGTGGTTTAGGAAGATGCTGTGCTGTTTGTGGTACAATGCTGCAATTGAATTAATTGTAAACCAGTTGAGTTACTTATTTTGTGAGCGCTTTTTTCGTAGTAGTTTCGTTCCGCTTAGGCGTGCAACTTGGCACGTCGTCGGACATCTGAGTGGTCATATTGTTTGTGTTTGTGATTCGTCAACTTAAGTATCTAAATATCACCACTACCTTGACTGAGAACATCAGTGTAAATGTCTAAAAAAGAAGCTTCGATGGGTTCATTGGGGCGTGCGTGTGGTGCAGTCGGTTCGGGGTCTGTGTCTGATTTCCTTTAACCATCCTTGATAGATGTGATAGCCAAGTGACTAGCAATGGTAAACGTGATTGTCCATGGTCCTACAATTCAACTAGTCTTACTTCCTCTGAGGTGCATGCAGGTATGTCCGATCGGGACTGGCCTTCATTGCAAATTCACTACGATGGAAGTGTCGCACTGCAGTCTAATGGGGCGAAACCTACTGCAAAAGTTAAACCTACTGTATGCACTCATTTCTAGACAACCTGAGTTTTAGAACCCCAATTCCCAGTTCGCAAGTGCAAGGGATTTTAACGATCGACGGCCGAGCTTTACGCGCCAAAAGAATAAATGGACTACTGTGGCTTTGGATTACACGTATCCGAAAGACGCGGGCGGTGATCAAAGGGTGGAAAGCAGTGTGAAGCCGAATAAGAGTATGTCCTTTCGATGCTTTTGATGCTTTAAGCTGATCCAGGAAAGGAGACCGCAACGTCTATCAATGCGGGGCATGAAGCACCGGTTGGCTCGACAACTTCCAAGTCTCGAAGTTTTATACGTACTCCTAGGAATCAAAGGCCAACGAAGCGGTTGGTGGGTTGCCTTGGTAGTAAATGTGTACAGGCTGTTATTACTATACTTAATAATTACCTTATCTGCTTTTAGCCTAGGCGTCCCCCTCCAAATAACTTATCTACTGCAAGCGCTTCTACCGAGTCTTCCATTACAAGAACTTACTCAAATGGCCTCCCAAGGAAAAGCGACAAACTTCGGAATCAACCTTCGCTGGTTCAACTCCCTTCATTGTTACCTTATTCGATTCACGCACAGCCTTCTGGACAGTCACAGATTTCTGCTCAACGTATGCCTCTTGTAAATATTTGTGTATAGCATTGTACGATTTTCACGACTAACTGCTATTCTATAGCTTTTGGGTATCCAGTCGTAATGATTTACGCGGCCCCTGAGAACTACATCGGCTTGGATCCTAATGCACCCCTCGTGACGTCGGCTCCTCCAGATTCAATAGATAAGAGTTTTCTTACTTCACTACCTTCGCCTGGAGCGGTTAGCTTGCCAAATTGGATACCCACAACCTTGGATCCTACAAAGGCTAACGAGGCTGCTTCAGTTCCAATCGGTATCAATTCTGTCCCGCTTTTCGTTCGACCCAGCGTTTTTCATTTCGATCCAACAATATCTCCCATGGATAGTGATGCAATTCTTCAATCTCGAATTTTGCATCAAATTGAGTTTTATTTTAGCGAAGATAACCTCGTTCGTGACACATATCTCAGAAGTCATATGGATGAAGATGGTTGGGTGCCTATTTCAGTTATAGCGAAGTTTAATCGTGTGGCCTCTCTGTGCACGGATTTGGACAGGATTATCAATGTATGCATTCGCATTTTTGAATTGGTAGCTTCGTAGTTAAATAATTAGCCTTTTTCTTCAATATTGGTGCATTCATTATGTGAACGCTAATGTTCTTATACCTTACGTTGTTTGTGAAACTTAATGATAAATATGTGTTAGCCTTACATGGGTTATCGAACCTTCTAGATATGTTGATTGTTATTTATCGTTTTCACATTCTTTCTTCGCCCACTGCTAACTGGGTTGCCTATTTTAAATCTGCATAGATAGGTAAAGTACTCTGGGATTTTATGTACATTAAGGCCCTTGTACCCAGTCAAGTAATCGAAACAGATACGAAGGAGATGCGTGTTCGCTGTCGGAACCGTCCAACTCAGTGGGTCATTCGAAGTTTTTTGCGAGCGGCTGGTGAAGAAGTCCACGCTAAAGAGGCTGATCCAACGGATAGAACTGAATCAGTCCATTCTCCCAATCCCGATGTCTTGGAATTCGTGCTTCCCAACGGTAATATCATCTCCGTGACGTTTTACATAGTCACATTCTCGTATTTAATTAATATAGCCTATTGAAATCGAAGTTGCAGTGCATCATCGTACTGTTGAGTGTTTTCCTTTAGACGTTCAAGTGTGATCGCGAATTTTACTTTTCATTATCTTGAGTTGTTCCGTTAGAAGTACCAGATGCTATGCGTTTGACCCCATTCCTTGTTTCGTTTTCTCGCTATTATTGTATAATTGCATTATGATAGCAGATGTGACATATTTACCATACGTCACGTGCTCCGGTCTTTTAATTGGTCATTCACTGTTAAGGGCATTTTTAATGAATGCTACATTAAATTATGGTGCAATGTAATGATTAGTCGTAATTCAGTTTACTAACCTTCAGTCCTCTTTCAACCACCAGTTCATATTCGTTATAAAAATGGTTTCATGAGTAATGAAATACGCCTTTCTTCAGAATCACACTATATTTGCTGTTCATCCGTTTGTTTTTCCCATCATATTCACGTTTTAGTGCTTTTCTCCATGAGGGTTACACCACATTTGTACTTCCTGTCAAGCTGTGGAATGTAGATATCACTGGACAACCCAACATTTTGTGCATGGTTAGCCTGGGTAACTATCAAATGTGCACCGATACAGCTAGTTTAAGATCTATGGAAGTGTAGGTGCTCTATTATGTTTTTATTTGTGTGGTCTATTCATAAATCTGCGTGCATTCACAGTTTGGATTTCACCCCCATGTGCGTGGGAACCCGTGTCATTTATCATGTGAATTTGCGGGCATATGCTGAAAGGCTATTGCATCCGGATCTTTCCTTGGGCCTACTACAATTTGTATATGCTATATCCATCCCTGAATAGAATAATCATATGCTGGCGATAACTGGGATATCACAATTTGCTATGTAAATTGGATCGAATAAGTTCAGAACAATATTGGGTGTTTATGTCTTTAAAATACAGAAATTTAGAGAATTTAATGGCGTTTATTTCCGAGGATCCTGATGACTAGCTAATTTGTCATATTTTAGGGGGTAGTTTGCAAGAAAAAACAGATTCATTTGGCGACAGTCAGACTGCTGACATTTCTGTTAAAAAATCTGACATTGGAGGTCAAGCTTTCAGTGAGGCGCATTTCGTTTCTGACGGCTCCAACTCTAATGCTGTTCTTTCGTCGAACTCGAAACATCAAGATACCCGAGGTGAAACGAATGAGCAAGTAAGCATACTGTTGATGTCGAGATCTCCAATGCTTTG
Source organism: Echinococcus granulosus (assembly GCF_000524195.1). Lineage (NCBI taxonomy): Eukaryota > Metazoa > Platyhelminthes > Cestoda > Cyclophyllidea > Taeniidae > Echinococcus > Echinococcus granulosus. Next base: position 1,492,643 of record NW_020170385.1, on the reverse strand, counting down.
ATTGAATCAGGCATTCCTCACGTCAAAAGTTGCGTTACGAGAAATAATTCCTCTTCCGATTTGGTTCGATTGTAGAGCTCCTACCGATATAACTACAAAAGATGCAAATTTATGGCTTATAATATTTGGGTTGGATTCATATTTTGTGGTGTTTATCCTTTAGGCTTGAGTCATTATTTCAGAGAAAGCAAGTCATCATGAGCTATGGTTCGTGTTTACTGATTGCGCCCGAGCTGCTTGTGTCTATTTTCAGCGTTCGAGCCACCAGGATGAAGACGTCGACGACGCAATGCTGTCACGTCTTTTCATCGTTGCTTCAGAAAGTTTCAAGGCATCTGATTCTCGATCTATTACTCGTCGCATGCGCCAGCTTTCTCTATGTGATCCTTCTGAAATCCCAATGTCTCAGTCACTGTAAGCTACAAAGGCCTATGGATGTGTGACTCCTTGTTAGTTGTTAAGCTTTAGGTCTGTTGCGCTTACTTTTACGAGACGCGAAACCGGATTTAGCGACCTTAAGTTATCAAATGATTGTGATTGTATTGCCAGGTAAATGCCAGAGAGTTTTTTACAAATGTCTGTTTAGAGTGCAATGGTTCATAATGAAACGGTTTATTTTCCTACGTCTAGGCCTGAAGATGGCATGATTAACGACATAGACTTACAACTTCGCAAGCTCTCCGAGCTTGATCCGGCCACAATTTCAACAGACATCTCGACCAAGGATGCCCACTACTCTGCAGCTTCTGTCTCTCAAGTGGGTATACAGTCCTCATTGCTTACCGGTTTGCGAAAGACATATTTTAAATAGATTTTGCATCTACACAAAGATAAAAGTCTGCGACTGCTTTATTTTACCGGTTTTGCGCTATCGTGGCAATCACAGGGACAAAAATATTTACCCCTTTTTTCCTTTTACTCTGTTGTTGTAATATGATAAAGCAATTTTCTGTTTGCACTTTTGTGTAGCAATCGCATTGTGGTTACAGTTTGCACGCGGCCTTTCAGGTAGCACATGTTCTGATGCGTGTGCAAGTAGTTCATATGCGACTCCGTATTTGTTTCTCTTCACCTCATTGCTTCACTTGCACATGTCCAAAGGGGATTAGCGACAGTCTGATTTCTAATCTCTCGATCTGAAAAGCTTAAGCAGCTGATGTGTTTTCGTTCTCAACCGCTCGGTACAATAAATTTTTCAACGTGGCTGTATTTGCCGCTTGATTAATGTTCATTTTGACAGTACTGAATCTCTTGCGATGCGCCATCGCAGTTTAAAGACATCGATTTTCAGGTGGCTGTTTAGACAGATCGACTCGAAATGCATTAGATTCGCATCATAATTCTCGTATTTGCATTTGCTAACAATTACAAGTTTGCTAATTTCACTCGTGAAATTGCTCGTTTTATTTACGGGTAAATGACTCTCAATCACTGCGGTTTGGGAGATGTTTTATCCTTGTTTCTACCTATGCGGATGAGATTCACACAGCTATATCGTGTTACCGATGCCTCGATTTGATGAAAATGTCATTTGCGCCATCGTTACATTTCACCCAAGTTTGGCATCGTTTTGATTACCATATTGTTTGTGCTGGTCCCATAGTTTGTCACCGAATGGTTCGTGAGTGGTGATTTTCTTTTTCATTGCACAGACTTCGACCACCTCCGCAAACGTGGAATCAACCAGCACTGCTGTTCCACCGTATCTCCAGTGTCCGGTCCCCTTGCCTTACATGAATCCCATGGCATCAGCAGGAGTTATTTCGTCACCTTCCACGGCATCGGCCACCTCTGCATCATTGCTAGGTCATGTGCCAACCTCAGCGACTGCTCCCTTCATTGCGCCTGGGGCAACTTTGCTGCCTGCCGTGCTCGCCTATCCGACGGCCTATCTGCCACCCAATTCAGCTTCGCCCCAAGGATGTGGTGCAAGGGGAGTCAGACTCCCTCAACCCCCTCCTTCGGCTCCACTTCTCTACCCGCGTAGGTTATAAGGGTTATTTAATTACATTGCAAAACTAAGTAGAACTGGGAAATTCCTTAAGCTGGTCTAATTAACAGTTGTTTCGGGTAGTTTTTGCCTATTGACGTGGTTATCTTTCGTCCCTTATTTAGCGCGAGTTTCCTTGACCCTTTTTCCCAATACCAGTAAGATGCAGAAATGGAGTGTGATGAATGTACGCTTTTTCTGTGTTTATTGATTGTGTTTTTGATTTCTTCATATCAGTAGTCTTATGACTTCATGCGCAGTGTTTGTCATTAGATTGTGCGTGTTTGCATGACACCACATATACCAATATTTTGCACCCGGAAATTCACAACTAGGCATGTGAAGTTCACACCATTGTGGTGTATGACTTTATGGGTAGAAGTTTGTTGAAAGCAAATGAAATTGAATTTATTTTGCCACTACTTAAATGCCAGAGCATAATCCTATTCCTTTAAAGCACCTAAGACAACAAACATCGAGTCCTATCCAATATTCCATGGTACTGGAACCGCATTCTCATAAATAATTGCTATGTTTCTTCATCAGAATATGGGTGGATTTTATAAGTACAGCTGCTAGTTTATGCAACGTTTACGTATATATATTTGTATTGGTGCTGCTAATGATCTACAGTGGATTGTCTCGGATTTTGATGTGCGTGATTTGATGTTATCAAATTGTTATTTGTGGCCTGGAGTTAGTAAGTTGCTGTACGTGAGTGCACTTTGTTGAACAGTATTGTTTAAGGAAAGGCGTGAATATCAGAAAATTGGCACAAGCAATACGCCAGTTTATACTTCCCTCGTTTTTTGTCTTTTATTGATGCAAATTGAGTGACTTGGGAACCTAATGAGGGAATCTGCGTTTTCAGCACCCTGGATTCCCATAACTCAACTTTTGCAATCAGGAGCCAATGGTTTTGTTGGCCCTACACCAGCTCTGAATCCTGTTACTCCTATCGCTCCGGTCTTTGCGCAGTCATCTAATGCCACGTCCACTGGTAGCAAAACTACGAGTACTGGGACGAATCCATCGGCAGCTGTTCGTGCACCGAATTCGGCCCCAACAGCTCCCATGCTTTTACCCCCCTCCGCTCCGGGCTTCTTCCTCTATCCTGCTGGAGCCAACGGAGAGCTTCACGCCTTGCCAGTGGCTCCAATCAACCCAGCTGTTGGTCCTCTTTTCACCGGACCCTCCGCTGGAGTGCTTAATGTACCTTTATTACCATCTCCCAGGCCTCCCGTTCCCCAACCGCAGCTCGTGCGACCTTCAGGTGGTGTTACCGAGGAGGGCACTGAGAAGGCAGTGGAAATTATGGGCACCAAAGGTCTAAAGGGCAAAAATCCGACATCATCCGGTTTTTTCCCAGCTCATTATGATGCACCGAATCTTACGAACGTCGGAGGGGTATGCACTACAATCCTCAAACCTGTGAAATTAAAAGGATTTCTTTCCATAGCAAAATAAATTTGGAGTGTAAAAGTCTCGGATCATGTTTGATAATAATGACCTCGTTATCTTACCCACTTCGAGGTATTGGTATCACAAATTCTTGAAGCTGGCTCATATTAATATGCATATCTGTACTCGTCATCACTGATACAATGGGGTTGTTGCACGTGGGACACAGCAGTGAGGCGATCGCTCAACCATTTGCTGGCGTTATTTTCAGTACTTTTGGCTTCCAACGTTAACAGTAGACCATGCGCATAGACTTCTACTTTTTGATAATTTTGCAACAAAATACGAGTAATAACGCATGGCAGTTAAGCATGCGTGCGTGGCAGAAGCTTTCTCCCTATATATGGTGGAAAGGAAGAGGTCATTTGTAGCGGTGAAGGATGAGGGCTTCCGATACATCTTTACTGCTGCATACTGTCCAGTGATTATTTATCTGTTGAATAAATAATTACTATACGAAAACAGTTGCATTATTCTCAAATAGCTCTTTTAAATTATCTCTTATCATTATCTCGTTCATCGTTGTACCGTTATACCTAAAGCCCTCCAAGTGCTAAAAGTGGAACATGTTTGGGCTGACAGTGCCTTTAGTATTTAAGTAATGCAAAATTTTGTATTTGTGAAATATCTGAAAACTCATAGGGTCATTATTTGTTCGTAACTCCATGCTTTGTAGTGCAGTCAGACGGCATTTCAGCTTCTCTGACTCGCTGGAGATTTTTATTGAGTTTGTAAATAGTCTGAACTCTGTTAATCAATTAGTTAATATCTGTAATGCCTTCCAACTATTAAAATCGGCATTTTTGACCCCCTTTGTTAGGCGAAACGGTATCGAACCTTATCTACGGGAGCAAATTCGTTACGGATCGAAGAGCCTCATGTTGGTTTTCTTTTCACCAGAGGGGAGGGGGGTAATAGATCACGAACGGTATCTGACTGCCCGTAAGTCATCCTTCTGTAATTGTCATCATCTGATTTTCATTCGGATTTGGATACATATCTTCACTCCCTTAGCGCGGTAGTTAATATTTCATTTCGATGTTCGCTTTGGAAAACTAGCCTACTACTCTCCTTAGTGCTGATACGCGGGGTTCAATATGGCACAACTCTTCTATTTTTTATGCCTTCGAGGATTTTTTCATGTGCGTTTGAATATTGGTTATAAGCTTTAACTCTATTTGAGATTCGCATCTTTTGACCATTCCGTCGCATGTCACTTTTCACTTTGCACAAGCCATATTTCCTCGAATGCCAATTACAAAATTGTATCGTATTTGTCTTTATAAACCTAATATTGATGTTTACCGAACTTTTACTGGAAGAACTAAAGTATTTGTTTTACGCTTAATGATACTATCGTTCATTTTCGATCTGCAAATCGTTCATTTGTGCCGATGCGTATGCTCTACCGATCAAACAAACTGCACACTTCGATACTCTTCTTCAATATTTTACCTGTTCCTGAGCAATATCAAATATGTTTCCTAGCATCATTACATATGACTGCTTCTTGATTGAGCGTTGGTAGATGCTACTCGATTCTGCGCACAGACATCGTTCTTGTGACGCAGGCCTTCTGCTTTGCAATCACACCCACTCATTGTGTGTTTATTCTGATTGTACAATTACGTCTAGTGGTTTTTTGTGATTTTTTGTGTGTATCTTTGCTTCACTTATGAACTCGTTCATAGAGTGGTGGCATAATGTGAGACATTTGATTACACTGTAATTTAAATTTCTTTGTTATGCGTGGCAGCACATGAGTCATGATATCATGATAACTATTAGATAAATGCGTCCAAAAACCTATCGATCATTGGTAACTGGTTGTTGTGATTCACTTCTGATGAGGTCCGTATGTCATGAATCTAATTTTAAGAACTTTGATCGTAGCTTACTTATAGCTTCATGTGCGACTTTGTACAGCCCATCTAACCAAAATATGCAGCTTGACTTGATCTTTTGATTTGTAAAATTTAGTTGTTTATTTGATAGCCAATACTGTAATCAACGGGACTGGCTGTTTGATGAGTCGGAGTTTAGTAGCTGGAATGCTCTTCTTATCATCTTGTTCACAGGCTCAAACCGACTGTCTCGTATCAAAAACGTCTGCCTTGTTGTTAGGCTTGTATGTACAATGCTTTACTGTTGCAGAAGGGTTTCACGTGGTCCCTTGTTTACCCAGTGCAGCAAAGTTGGTTTAAAGTGGTCTATTAACACGATTAATTTCCTTAACTTGTGTTCGCAGTTTCTGGAACTCACTATGACCTTTCAACTGTTGCTAATGCAAGTTCTCAATGCTTCAGCCAAGAATAGTTAAACTGTATTATTGACCTAATGAACCCGCGCATGAATTGAATTGCATGCTAGTGTTCTGCAGCCTAACATGAAATTTCATTTCCTCCACTCCCCATACAATCTTGCTCACCATTTCCAATGAAGTAATTCACTGTCAAAGTTGTTAATGCTTCTTGAGTGCAGGAGTGTGTTCGAAAATTTGCAGCACGTGTCACATCAAGCAAAATTCACGATATCTGAAGGCGAGTAAACGTCCTCGTGAAATCACCGGCTTCCATATTCTATCTCACTAGCAGTTGTTCAATTACTCTTTCGGCCCTTATTCAACTACTTTTAAATGGCTGAATGTGTTTCATTTTGGGTATTCGACTAACGTTATTAACGTTTTATTAGTACTACCACTTGACGTTGTTTTTAGTGACACTCTGTTAAAATGGCATTGAAAATAGTGGTCACTAGCATTTTTTACGACAATTGTGGTTTTCTGAGTGCGCAAAAGGTTGACTCCAGTTCGGCTAAGGCGGGATAACCCCTCAGGAGAGTGGCATATATACCTGTAAAATGTGCGCCCAATAAAGTCATTTTTGCAAATGGAGGGTGCTGTCTTATTGAAAAGAGCTTGTGGTAATTTTCTGTTACTTTTATTTTCGAAATGAACTCAAACCTACAGGGGTGAGGGAGGACGTTGATAATTGCATTTCTAATTTAGTGATTCGGCGGCAGCTCCTGAAACCTCTTTATCACCTGGTACTAGAGATCCCTTTACCGAGCATCCAAGTCAGCAACTTTTGCGTCAGCATGGCTTCACCTTCCACCGCTACAACAAGTTTCGTGCTGCTTGCCTTCGCGATCGTGAATTACACGGAAGGGGCAGATCTCAAGTCAGTCATCTCATCAATTTTTTCGCCTTTACCTACTCTTCACTTTTTTAGCACTCTTATTTTACATTTCATTGAAAGATAAACTTTTTTGTGTTTAAACGTACCTTTCCTGGATTTGTAAAAACTTATCTTGATTTTATTCTGCTCGTGTTTACTCAACTTATTTACCAACGTGTCCTATCCTAAAGTAAACCTTGAAAGTTTTTCGTGTACTATTTAAGATCGGGATTCTAATATAACTGCTGAATAATGATAATGCATAGTAACTGAACCTGATAAGCTGTATCCGTAACCGTTTTTTACTGTTTTTAACCTTGGTCACATTTTTGAGTTGATGTTGTGTGTTTGCAGCCGAAGTCATTCTCCCCTTAACAGGAAATGAACACACTCTATCGATTTTGGTCTTTCTTCCTACGCGTAAACTTCAATCGTACAATGTACAAAGAATTTCGCCGTTATTCTACAGAGGATGCCTTATGTGGCTCCCGTTACGGAATTGAGTGCCTTTTCAGATTCTTCAGCTATGGCCTGGAGTTGCGCTTCAGGCAGGATCTTTTTAATGACTTCCAAGTAATTGATAAAATTTGTTTTTACGTGCCGTTGAAGCAATGCATTTCGCTTACTTTCGTGAGTTCATTTTTTAGTTTTGAGTGGTTCTGCTCCTTTCGCTTTGTAGGAGGAAACTCTAAAGGATTATGAATCTCGGCATCTGTATGGCTTGGAGAAATTTTGGGCTTATCTTCACTACAGCAAAAATTGCGTCGAAGTTAGCCCAAAGCTATGTGAAATACTCGAAAAGTACAAAACTCTGGGGGACTTTAGAGTAAACGTGAGTCATTGTACAGCGTTCTTAATTTGGTCGGGTCAGTTCTAATTTCAGCATGTATTGGTATTCTCTTACAAATATACTTGCTCTCTACATTATCTCCGTTTGGAATCTTATCAGACAAAAAGAAATGCCGCCCCAGCGCTTATAAAAATTGCAATTTTTGTATACTGTTTAGGAAAGACTTGGTAACAGCGGCTATACCACCTGCCATTTAGAAGGCACTAGTGTTACTTAGATGATCTAATTCGTTTAGCTTAGTCGACATTTGAACTACGATCGCGTCCGCTTACTTTGATCCTGCAATATTGTTTTTTTTTCCGCATGTTTTCTTTGCGAATTACCGGGACTTTCCGGATTGTTTACCATTCAGATTTCGGCTACTTTGTATTCATAGTAGGTACACATTGCCTGTTGACTTATTTTCCCTTTTTAGTTCCAACCGCCTGATGGTTTTTTCTTGGCTGGCAGTCGTCGGAGAACACAATCGGAGACAATAATTACTGGCAGTGCCCACGTCCTAACCCCAGAGTTGCCCACCCACCGCCTCTCGGGACTGCCAGCGGGTGGCTCCTCGAAGGAGTCGTCGTCGGAGTCTGAACCTGAGGTGGTCAATAAAATGTGCGAAACGGTGACGATACCCACGGCTCCAGTAGCAGCTGAACCAAAGTCAAAGGAGGAGAAGTTGGAGTCATCGCAGGCGGGGGAGCAGACAAAATCAGTGGAAGAGTCGAGCTCTAACGTTCAAACTCAATCAAGTGCCAAAAATTCACATCCATCCCAGAGCATGAAAAAGAAGTCTTACGCATTAAATAAAAACGTGGCTCAAGCAAAGCCGCATTTGAAGGAGCAGAAATTTTGATCGGATCGTGACAATCAACCGCATTCCGGAAGTGTTCAACGAGTCCGTATACGCATTCAAGGATTAATGAACAGACGCATTCGACTTCTAAAATGAGCACCCAGGAGATCCCCCTCTAATCGGTTCAGCTCTTTCTTGATAACCTGGCGGTTTTTTTGAAAAAAATTCACCTACCGTAGTGTGCTGTGAAATCGCATAGGAAACAATGTTCCCCACGTTTCTTCATACGGTACTCCTTTGCGCGTTCATTTTGTGACCACGTTTTCATATTCCGCTCCTCGCACTCAACCCACTTCAAGCTCTCAATTTCGCTATTGCCTCTGCTTAATTCTGATTCTGCAATATACTTAGACCTGCAATTTTCTCCATCTTTGCTCAATTCCACTTATGCATGGCCAGTTTCAGGCCATCACCTCGTGCCCACTAATGTAGACTTACACTGTTTCCTTTTTATACCTGCTTCCAGATTTACCACCTCCGGTATTATTTTACTAGACCTCCATCTGTGTACTGCATAAGTATGTGGACGTGAACGTTGGCAACGGCTTGCAGCACTTACCGCCTTGGTCTCTCGCCCCTGTCGTGTTCGTTAGGGGTTTGCGGTAGCTATCGCTATTACTCGTTCCTCTCCGATGCACGTGTATGTTCTTTTTGCCAGCTTTCAAATGTATCTGTTAGTCTCCCTTGCCCTCATGATCCGTACTGTTTGGAAGCCTTACTGAAATCCCTAACTCTGCTTCAGCTCCTTGGCCTTCCCTTATTCTACCCACTCAAACTCGATTCTGAGTTTACTGCAATATAGTAGCAAAGATGTGCGCTCACGCATGTTTCCTTGTGCCTCTCGCGTGTGGATGTCGTTTAAAGTTTTTCCGTCAATGAGTTAGTTCTGTTGTTAAGTGAACTAAGCGTTGTTAGTTTGGGTTTGAGGCACATCACCGCGAAGTGGTATCACGACTTAGTAAATCAGTATATCCTATGCAGCAAGTTGACGAAAGTCCTTGGCTGATTAGCGGTCGTTTGACACTAATCGCGCCTGCTCTTTATCGCTACGGGTGCGTTTGAGAGCTCGAATCCGTCTCAGCGATAGCGACTTGGGCCCTTGAGTGATAAACTTGAGTAATTGTGTACCACTTGGCGCTGTAGTAAATGTAGGTTGGAGGATTCGGGTACGAAGGTCTTGCACACAGACTGGCGACCAGTTGTCGTGCGGGGTAGTGATGTGGAATATTGTTCACCGGGGGGAAAATTGGAGAAATATGCAGAATAAGTTTTCCTGACGGCCTAGGATTCCCAAAAGTGAGAACCCAAATTGTTCTTGAAATGAGGAACAGCCACATATGTTTGCAGTTCAAACCTCTATTTTCCGATGGGGAAGCAGAGTATGGCGTCCACCGAAAAGCTCTGAAGGGATTGATCATTGTCTCAATCTGGGGGATAAGGGCCTCAATGACGCGCCAGCCAAATGCAAAGTTACACAACTGTTTGCTTTAAATATTCTTACGGAGTGATTGAAGTGTTAACCAGGGCAAAAGGCAGAGGATAGCAAAAGTTAAAAGAGAGATATCCTTTATTAACCCCTCCTAGTCAATTTATTTTAGTAGACTCCCTTACTAAAAAGCCAAGTTATTACGTGGAATAAATGAGTAACTTATTTATGCTCTGATCCAATTTTCTATTTAGTTAGATCTTTTGCCAGTTTTTGTTTACTGAGTTATACTCTACGAGAGACTAAGTAGCCTCCTGGACTCCGGTCATATAACTAGGGCGGGAAAAGTACTGTCGACGTACGAAAGTAGCAAGGGGCTAGTGGCGTGACTCGGAGACCATGCCGTCCAGGGAAAGGTAATCGCGGAACGTCATGTGCTTGCGTAGTCAAAACGTAGCGCTAAACAATCAAAGTACCACAACTAGATTAGAAAAGCATGTGAGTACAACCTGTTCCTTGAGACCTGTAATCATACTACTTTAGCTAATCTACATAGAATTCGACAAGTTTCTATCGGAGCTACTTAAAATAATATATTATTTCCGTATTTTCCCACTGATATGGAAAAATAGCATTGAACCCGAATGGTGGCGGAAAAATTGGGTATACATTGGATTAGTGATGTGTTGACAAAATAAATTTTAGCAGCACAGTTTTTTGAGTGGCCTAGCATTTAAGAACGGCCACTTTCACATAATTCTCAATTCACGCAAATTAATGCACATGTGACAACTTTTACCATACTACGCTATGATAAGAAACAGAAGGGTTTCAGTTTGAGTTGTTTGGGCTCGGTTATTTCAACATTGCAGATTTCAGTTAGGAATTCTCAAACTCAATCTTAAAGCCAAAAAATTAGTAGGAGCTGGCAAAAATGTCACTAATACTATGTTTTTTTTTGCTTTAGCTATTAGACAAACTCGTATATTAGCGGGGTTGGATATAATAGACAAACTTCACAAAATTTTTGCAAAAATCGTTTGGACCATCTGTGCCGACGAATTTGGGGGAAACGAGTGTAATCGCTTTTTGAAAGCATATTGCTCGAAGGAAAAATATAAGTACAGATTATTGCTTCTCGAATGTTTACTGGACGCCGTTATCCGCACTTTTCAAGATTGCTTTAAAGATGTTTCCCTCGTTTAGTTACTCTGGTTTCTGTATGTAGTTGTTATTTCTTCAGTTTCCCTTTGTTTTACTTTACATTTAGTTAGGCTGCCCCCAAAACGTAGATAGTCATTTCTGATTTTCCTGTTCAGTAGTACGTAGGCCTGTTTTTTTCTCCTGATGTTGGGTACTTTGATTTATCCGAGAAATAGTCCAGGCGATGTCGCGATTTTACTCAATATAAGTTGGTTTGTGATGTTTAATAGGTGCATAATTTAACTGTTGTTCATATGACCTCGATTTATGCTTTCTTTTAGATAAGACATCTGTTTCTAAATGCTCTATTTTCGCAGTCGTCACTACTTCTGCCTTTGTTCACATTTCCGGTGACGCATATCGGAATCTATTCATATACGATACTAATGCTATTTTTAATAAGCATGGAGTAAAGTCACATGAATCTTACGAATGGTTGCCCTAGTTTATTCAGTGGTTTTTATCGAAAACCGCTTTTATGGATCCGACGGATTTTTTGCTTGGATGCCTAATCATATACTATTTTCGTATTTTTGAGCGACGTTACGGTTCCCGAAAATATTTAGTAAAACGAGTATATCATTAGAAGTGACTTTCTAGACGTCGATTATGTGGGTTTCTCTTCTATCTACGGCATTCGAACTTCTATTCATCAAACTCTTGTCATTCTACAGAATTAATCTAAACACTCTTCCATCGGGCCCGTAAGTTTGTGTAACTGGGTATATTCGTCCTGCTTTAGGTTTTGCTTAATTTTTCCTTATTTTATTCCTTATTTTACTGAGATCCCGAACTTGCTTGTGATGACTGTTGCTGGATTACCGATATCAAGGAAGTCATTTCTTTATCTCATTGGTCTACGGGTATTTTATCAAGTGAATCTTAATTAATCATGAGCATTTAGTTAGCAACTTCATCACTCGGTTCCTTGATTGTATGCGGTTGTGGTTTAGTAAGTCCATCTCAAGTATATCTAGTTCATATCATTTGCGAGCAGAGGTTTGATAATGCAGCGAGGTCTACAACAGAGCACCGTCGTTTATGCACAATTTTCGACTTTTCTATTATGATTCTTTGCGAGGTATGGAGTGAGATGTCTATTTAAAGGAAATCAGTTCTGGCTTTGCCTTAAAAATGTAGTGCTGGATACCTGAAACAGTTTACTGTGTACCAATTTCCTTTGTTTTTAAGTTTAAATGATTGATTTGTTCTATGTTGGCTTAACTTACTTTCAGCTGGCTGGCCTTGTTTACCAATGGAAGAACTTACAAAAGATTAATTTAATCCCTTTTGGGATTGCTGAGATTTTCAATCGATTGATCGGACCACTCCTATCTAGTGAAGTACCCGACGATGCCTTAAATTATATTGGTGCTACTCTAGACCTTCAAAGGCAAGGGGCCCTTGATAGACAGGAACAGGCCCTAATGGATTTGAGACGGACACAACTTGCCTACGTGAGCGTTTAACCATAGTAAATATGGATTTAAGCTAAATATTTCACCGAATAATTCTCTTTAATCCCAGTTAGCCTCTCCATATTATTATACAGTAGAAATATTCATTTGTGCAAACTCCTCACGAATCTTTGCTGATTCTGAAATGGATTTGCGACCCCTTCCCATCTACAATTTCGGCATAATCAGCTTATGCCTCTTTTTAAGTGTATCATCTATTATAGGTTAAAATTCTTGTCTGAGTGCTTTAAGGCAGTTTCCTACTTTAATTCCTGTTATACAAAACCGCCCCTCCAAGTTACCCTTTGACACGAATGTCCTTCCGACTGTAAATTTGGATTCATTGTTCGGTTTATTTTATGCGTTTGTTATTAGCCAACGTATTGTCTTATTTTCCTTTAGAGTAATAGACGGCGGAACTACGCTCCACAGCCCCATGAGGTATTGTCTGAATGATGATTACCACCATTTTTATGCAGCTGGGCTTGAATTACGATTTACCCTAGGGCTTAAACGAGTACTTTAGGCTTTGGAGCTCTGTCTTTTCAAAAGTAGTTCCTTTTTGCCATCATAATCATCATAATGGTTTAATTAGTTTTATCATGGGATTTTCGAACGTCAATATGTAAGTCTATTTGTTGTTCCAAATTTTAGGTTCAAAATCTCGTTGATATGGGTTTCCCTGAGGAACGATCCCACCTTGCATTGACAGTGGCACATGGGGATGTTTACGAGGCCATTAACCTTCTACAGGACCCATCCTTCAATTCACACTAGAAGTTTACTTTCTCACTCATGCATAGGAAATTTATGTGGTTATGGGTTTCAATTTGGCTGTTTGATCCAGAGTACGTAAATCTTATCCAGATCGTGCTTCGTTGAAATACGTGCTTATCGCGGAGAACTAATCTAGAAATATGGACTAAATGTGTTTCAAATAATTTTTTGGCTAGTGTGGAGTTGCATTATAAGAGGATAAAGTCTACTTGGATTAATGTACTTGTGTCTGGTTGGCTTGTGGTCCTGTCCATAGATAGATATGGGCTAAATCAATGTTTGTGCGCTGCTGCGCGTATTTAAATAGTAGCAACTGTGGGCTATAGGGGATGGGTAATTGGTGGAGCTGAGCGAACGCAGGTTGTTGCGTTAGAGAATTCAGGAACCGCATGCGGGTGTTCGGCTGCTGAAGAGGTGGCTTGGAGTTGCCACCTCTGTAAAGTAGTAAATGCATCAAGTTTGAGTGGAAGTCAATAGTGTACTCTTGGGATTCACTCCCTTTTGAGTGTACACTTGGCTACGTAAACTCTATTTCGCACTTTGCTTGGCAGCGTGGTCCATTAGCTGCTCTGGGGCAGTGTTGGGTGATTCTGGCCTAAAAAGGTGACTATCCTGTTATTTAGATAATTGGCCGTACAAGGAAGGCGTCGGCTACAGATACCAAAACTTGTGGATGCTCGGGTGCCTAGTTTCGGGAAATCGCTAATTTTGGGTATTGTACAGTAGTGGTCAAATGATCAATATCAGGTTTCAAGAAATACGAGTTGCTCAGGGAGAAAGGCTTACCATAGTTTCGTGGATGAAATAATTTGGCATAGCCTAGAAGTATGGGTTCCCTTTTTGACCTTCATTTCGACAACTGCTGCTCTGAGGAGCAATAGACTTATAGATATCTTCGTTGTAGAATATTTCTCAGAATCTGGCACTATCGTAAATGGGCTCTCAATTGAGGGAGTTCGCATTGCAGCAGATGTGACATTTGGGATTTCCCATCTGGTCTACAGCGTGTGCTACTAGTGAGTAGCATCCCTCCTATGATGCAATTTCTTCTTGTGGCCTTCCATCTCGTCTCATGGTTGGTTGCAGTTCACACAGAGACTGCAACTGAAGCAGAAAATTGACCGTGGGGACTCTGCGGTCGGCGCCCAAAGAAGGAAAAGGAAGGTGCTGTAACTGAGGTTCTAAACTACTGCCTTGGCAACATGATTAAATTACCATGCCCACAGTTCCCTAGGCCTTCTACATAGTGATAATAGCCGTTTCGTTCATGGGATCAGGGAAGACTTGGGCACCTACAATAAATTATTTTTTGGATCTTGGGTACATGTAGCTGGAACTTTGATTCGCAATAATCCAACCCAAATATAGTACGATTGGCAACACTGATAACCACAGCGAGTATGCATAAGAGGCTACTGCATATATGCAGAAATGCGGCGCTCATTACATTGTGGTTGCGCTACAAAATAATTCAAAGTAACAAGACTGGTTTGCGTATATTTAGGAGTGACTAAATACAGAGGAGCTGTAATAGTGCAAACGGTGCTTATACGGAGCCAAACTTATTCAAACAATTTTTTGCTCCCTAGGAGGGAAGGTATTCGATGTAGCTAATACTTGCTTTTCGAGGTGAACTTGAGATGGATCTGCAGAATAAAATATTTGTGTTATAATATAACTAAAAGACCTATTAATGTAAGCCTTAAATATTTCCTTGGGTTTATTTATTGAAATACCCTCTTCCCAAAACCGCCCCTTCTGAGAAGCTTATCATACGTGTCAGAAACCTTGCAAATTTACACGATTTGCCAAATTGTTTCATTAAAACTTCCACAATGGTTGGAAAATTTTTGGACAAGACTTTGTTTGTAGCGGTTATTGGATACATAGTCTACAATGTGTATACCTTTTATGAGATGTTTTCACCATCCACTTGTATTGACACGAAATCGTGCGTTTTCCCTGCCTATCCTGGCAATGAGATAATAATCGTAGGTTAAATGTCGGCATTATCCAGTTCTTGTAAGATTGAAGGTTGCTTCTCCGAAGGCAAAGGATGCATCTCCTCTCATAAATTCGCTATTCCGCCATTCGATAGTCATCAAGGTGTGAAATGGTATCTCTCTTTAGTGCGTGTAACTGTTTAGGACTGGTGAAGTCGAGGTTCCAACCACCATTTTCAAAAATGGTACTGCTACCTGTAACGTTCAAGTTCGAACCCACAAAAACGACAGCTTATTTACGGGAGATGTTATGATTACCACCCATCGGGAACCTTCCCCAAAATCTCGTAACTTGCTGTCTCCTCAGGTAGGCGCTGACAGAAGTTGTTGTTTTTGGCCATCTTGAGGATGCCCCTAAATTTAAGCTCTCACCCCTTTGCTTCGATGAAAATATTCTCGTTTTTTAGAAAAGCAGCGTATCGGGGACATTTAGGCCTACGGCTCATTGGTTATCCCACCTGGAAGTATACATTTTGAAGGATACTGTTGCATTTCCGATGAATGCTGTTCCACACGAACTGATGCCATATTTCTACGTGTTTCGGAAAAAATCGGAACTCCTATATCTTCCTCTCTTCCTCGTAGATCCACAATTGCAGCCGACATATTACTGGCTGGAATTGCCCGAAAATCCCACAAAAAGGCTCAATTTTACGATTGAAGTCATCCCTCTTTCGATAGGAAGATTTCGCCTTAGATGCATGCTTGCACAGGCAGCAAAACAACTGAAAGTCATGGGTCTGTTTTATTTAATTAGATTGATAGCCCTCAAATATCATTTTAGGTATCAAGGATAAAGATATAGATGATATACAGGGTATTTTTACTGAAACTAATCTTTATCTCTTATTGACTACGGTAGTTGTATCAGTGTTTCACGTAAGTGGACGATAATTAGCTCCTAGTGCTTTTTTCCCTTTTTTAACTGATGTATGTCATTATAGTTATTTTTCGACTTCCTCGCATTCAAAAATGATGTACAGTTTTGGAGAAACGCCGAAAACACGACTGGCATATCTATTCGTACAAGTACATTGATGCCCTTTTATTCATCCTTATGCTTTCATCACTCGTAGCCAGCTGTATTCTAACGCATATTTTATTTTCATATTTTAAAACCGTTTTACGATTCCAATTTTAAAAATGGACTGTATTTTTAAGCAGAAAACGTACGACTGTTAATATTATCCAGCATAATGTGACTTCATAAGTCCGAGATTTATCCTGATTATCGGTCGGTGTTTAGGACGCTTTCTGTGAAATGACGCAGTCGTTCTTATTCTTTTCTTACTGAGCTCATAGAATCACTAGTCTGTTTCCTTAATGCAATGTTTACTCTGAATGATATGCAAATTCTACCTCAACATCTTTGCAGTTGTCTGGCGGTGCATTAGCACGAGCATAATATTCCTTTACCTATACGAAGAGAAGAGCAGCTTACTCGTGGTAGTCCCCTCGGGCATTTCAATGGTCATTGAGTTTTGGAAGCTCTGCCGCATGACCAAGGTGTCCTTCAGTCTCCGTGGTGGTGTCTTTGTGGGTCAGCGCAGCAAAGAGGAGCAGGAGACCGATGAGTTGGACGCATATTTTGTGTGGCGCTTAATGTATTTTATGGTGCCTCTCTGTGTCGTCGGTGCTGTCTACTCCCTCCTCTACATGCCGCATCGAAGGTAAGGAGACGAAGCCGCAGAGGTGGCGGGAGGAGGAGGGGAGAATTTTTTTTAAAAGCGCTCCCTCTCTACCATACATATGCCAATAAATGTAAATGAGGCACCCTGCAGTTTTATCAAATAAGGATTAATTTTTAGTGACTGATGCATTTGTGAAGGGTAGCTGGAGATCTGGCGTTCAGTACTTGTCTTTTCCATCCCAACACGAAATTTTAAAAGTGGCAATCAAGTGGAATTACTCAAAAAAGTGTTAATTCACACAAGAAATTGTGAAATGATTCCTACTTGGGAGATTTTTCTCTGCATTTGGTTTAGTGTCTGAATGAACACTTAATTTTTTGTCACACCAGTTAACCTTTGAGCCGTCTCCATTATTTTTTGTCCTATCTTTAATGGAGAAATGCTTACCTACCAAAATCTCCTGAAATTTTCCATTTTAGCTGGCGGTCGTGGATTCTACAGACTGCTGTAAATGGTAAGCCTTGCTACTTACAATTCTTTAGTAAATACCTTGTTGAGTAATCGTTTATTCTTAATGTATCTTAGGTGTCTATGCATTCGGTTTCCTTTTGATGACTCCTCAATTATTTATCAACTACAAGCTCAAATCTGTAGCCAATTTGCCATGGCGTGCACTTACCTACAAGGTAATTTGTCGGATTGTCGTTGCGTTAAAACACCGTAACTAGTGATTGACCTTCCCTTTCTGATAGTTACGATTACCTGAGCTGGAGGAAGTTTTTACAATTTATTGCGAAAGGGTGTTATCCATTTTTTTCCCGCTGAAATGCTTATACTTGCGACACTATCTTTGAGATTGGTTGAATCCACTTTTACAATATGTTTCTCCAAGGCTTTGCGTAAATGTCGGCAAAAGTCGTTTTCATTTACACTTTTTATTTGAAGGCACTTTTTTAAATCGTGTTTGTATTTTTCTGGGTGCAAATCTGCTAAATTTTGGTTTGTCTTCTAAACTATTTAAACGATGTATGAAATGCGACTCGGCGCTACTGTTATGAAATAATTTTGAGATAGGGTGAGTTATACCTGATAAAACGTCCCATGGATTGCATTCGCATTTTTGACTTCATGATAGATAACTTGACTGAGCTAAATTTGATAAAATCTGCTGATCCATTTTTGCTCTACAAGTACGTTTACGACCAACTGTTTTATTGTGCGCCCGATAATTTTTAATGATTTCTATTTGATAGAATAGGTATTTGTCATTGAGAGTGTTAGTTGTTATTCACAAAACGGGCCAATCTGTAATATTTGTCGATATTACTAAGGATAACACTCCGTATTACTGACAGCAATAATTACACATTAGATATCAAAAAACCCTATTTTTTTTACAAGAGGTATTCTGTAAACGCGTTATTTTATGAGGGAACGTTGAAAAAATATCTTTGATCGAATGATTATCACTGGAATTCATTTTCATTCATGTGAATTTTACTCTCTGACTCGTGTTCCCCTATTCTTGCTGTTTTGCGCAAAAAATATCTTGAAATCGAATAACAAATGTTACATGAGGGACTATTTACATTTGAACTAAGGTATCATATTATCAGATGTGTGAAGTTCAATCCACTGATAGTAATTTGATTATTTTTGGTGCAGTTTATTTCCTTATTTCCCAGGCCTTCAACACTTTCATTGATGATTTCTTTGCATTCATCATCAAAATGCCAACCGCACATAGGGTAGCGTGCTTCCGGGATGACGTTGTTTTTGTCATCTACATGTATCAGCGATGGTGAGTTTGTGTTCATTTACCAACTTAAAAAACTACTTATGGTAATGATTTTCAAAGTGTCAACAGGAATTACGCCTAATGTGGTTTCGCATCGGCTTTGGTTAACTGAGAAAGTCCGCAGTAATTTGAAATTCCGTTTTTAATATTAGAAGCAACCATTAGCAATACCGACGTTGTTTCCGATTTATTGTCTGATTTGTTCATAAGGTTTAGTCTTGATGCACAAGGTGGGGTAAGCGATCGCTGATAAGTCGGCCCATTTCGCCCTAAGATCGGATTTTTTAAAGAAGTGGAATAGTTTCTTTTCGTACCCGTCCACCAGGGGCAGTGGTTTTGAGCATACTAATGATACCTAAAGGAAGGTGCCTTAACGGATTTAAAGGGATCAACAAACCCGTGAATAATATTTCCAGCTATAGTTGGATGGGTAATTTTCGACTTTTCCATAATAGTAACGTAAATCCAATTTTAATAAAATCAGTCGAAACAGCTAAGGCGTTTTGAAGGCTCTGAATTTCGGCTCTAATTACTACTTAGTTCTTAGCTTCTAAGTATGCCACCAGCCCACAAGTTAGGTAGTGTGCATCTTCAGCTCTTTTCATGCAAAACTAAATAAAGGCAATTTTATGGGATTAAAGCTAATTACTCCTAAATACGATGTTTAAGCACGCATAATCCCTTACCGAATGAAACCTAATGCCTACCGAAATAGTGCACAGCCGATAGGTAGACCTTCCGAAACATTTATATTGAAGGTCAAAAAACCACCAGTTAAGTAATTTTATTGAATGTCATTCCTCTACTTTTGTCATAGCCCGAGAAAATGCGTGAACAGGAAATTTTGCTTGATTTTGTCAATCATTGGTGAGAAACACAATACGGCAACGACTAAGGCAACTTGTTATAAAAACCGTTGCAACACCTTCAGTAACAATCACTTGTCTAGGGAGGGGAGAGTTTGCTTAATCAGGGTTCTCTAGTGCGGATGTGTGAATTAAGCGTCATTTATCAGGTGACCAGAAGAGCTCGCCTGCCTTCCGGGATAGATTGCTCCAGTGACCTGTTGTTACTTGTAGAATGCGGTTTTTCACCTGTGCTATGAAGTTGAAATGTGCATCAGGCCATTGGTATGGTACTCTTTATTTATGCTTCCTAATACTTTCTTGTCCTGAATCCTTATATCGCACGATGTCGATTAAATTTGATGGTATTGGAGCTTGTCTGCTTTGCAAATGAGTTTAAATGCATTTCAAAATTGTTGTGAAAGCTTCTAGTAAAATCCATTGGACGGCATTTAGAGAAGGTTCAGCGTGCAGCAGCAGACCATACCGACCAGCGATGGATTGCTAAAGGAAAATTGCATTACTTTGACGTTGTCCCTCTAGTCTTTGATAATGAGGAATCTAGTGTTACTATTGATTGAAATATTTTGATTTTGACTACTCAGGATGTTTTTGAAATAACTTATT